>NW_022436963.1:12283096-12574707 GCF_009761245.1 Sapajus apella | reverse complement strand
GGGTAACAAGAGCAATTCTCCTGCCTCAGCCTCCTGAGTAGCTGGGATTACAGGCACGTGCCACCATGCCCAGCTAATTTTTTGTATTTTTAGTAGAGACGGGGTTTCACCATGTTGACCAGGATGGTCTCGATCTCTTGACCTCGTGATCCACCCGCCTCGGCCTCCCAAAGTGCTGGGATTACAGGCTTGAGCCACTGCGCCCAGCCGAATCATCTCATTTTTATGTAGAATAAATTTTGCTTTGGGGCTTTAAATGTCCTTCAACAATCAGTTATGTGGATGAACTGTGGACCATTCACTAAGTTTTATAATAAACTCTGCCATCTTTAGATGTGTCCTGTGTTACTAGACTTAGAAATGGCTGTGCTTTGGTGACAATATGAAAAAGAAAACTTTATCCTGCACATGAATAATACAGAGAATGAAAAATGTTTAGGGATAAGAAAAGACATGAGTATAATGTTTGTGTTCAAGAGAAGTGTTTCTATGTAGTCAGTAGTCTCAGACCCTTCAGCATGTCCTGAATGATGTCTTTCTCTGTGCCGATTTTCTGCTAAAGTAGCATTTGTTCAGCTTTCATGAATGACCCATTGTATGGGATGGTAAATGAGACCAACAATTGTTCTTGAAGTTATTGGCATCTCAGGCCAATCTTTATTAGCTTAGTCTAAACTCTAGATTTGACTATCAGTGTGATATTGAGAACCTGGAAGTATCAGAGCAGGTTGGGAAGATGCTACTTTTTAAGGAATAAAGGTTGTTTGTTGATTCTAGATTTTAGAGACATTAATAGGCTAACACATTATCTCTATTATGATTATGATTGTTTTTTATGGCTATGTAAAAATTACCCAAGTTAAGTAGTTTAAAATAAATAACCATTTTATTTTGCTCACTATTTAGAGGGTCAGGAATTAGGAAAGGGCTTGGTTGACCTGCTCTCATTTGGGATCTCCCATGGGGTCAGGGGTCATCCAGGGCTGCAGTCATTTGGAAGCTTGACTAGGCAGGGCATCCTCACATGAGGATGGCTTACTCACGTGGCTGCAGCGGATGTGACTACCATGGCATTTCCAGCATGATGGTCTCAGGGTAATCAGATGTGTTACATGGTGCTTGGCTATCGCCCTCTGTGAGCATGCCAAGAAAACACAGAAGAGTCTGCATGGACTTTTCTCACTTAGCCTCAGAATTATGTAGCATCGCTTTCACTGCATTCTCTTGGTTACTGGTTGCTAAGACCAGTCCAGATTCAAGGGGAGGGGACATAGACCCCACTTCTCATGGGAGAAGTGTTAACGAAGTTGCACTCATATTTTAAAATCATCAAAGCGGTCAGAAGTGGGTACTTAGGAATATCTTCCTCTTGTTGCCCAAGGTAATTTCTGGGAGTATCCACTACTGAGATACTTTAACATTTTTCATAATGATGAAAATTATGGAGACACGAGTTTACCTCAGTGTTCCTCTTTAAGACCCATCACAAAATACCGATGTATTATTTCTCTTCTGAAGCAGAGCCAAGAATTTTATCCCACCTGCTATATGGGGAGAAGAATAAAAACCGAGAAGTGTTTGGATCTGACTCAAAAAATTGGTATGTTAAATCCACCTGTAATGCAAAACCAATCTTACCCAGTGCTCTTTAAATTCTCCACTGAGTTTGACAAGATTTTATTTTTAACCCAGCAAATGAAAAACCCATTTGAACAACCTCATTCTTGAATAGCCGCATATTAAAGATAAATATGAGGCTGTGAATGATATGTTGTCTGCTTTGTAAAATCAAGAGAATAGAAAATGTACAGCCTTTTTGTATAAGCAATTTCTTTCCTTTAATACTATTAAATCTATAAAGGTCTATTGCTGACCCAGCTTATCCTATAGAAAAATGAAATCTTTTCAAAGTCAACATTAAAATTCACATTATTCAGGGCATTCTTTTTCATGGTTTATCTTTGAGCACTCCTATAGGAGTGGTTTTGCTCCAAGTACAATAGTATCACTGCTGTCTTTAGCTCAGTTAGCCCAATGGTGTTATCCATTATACACAGGGGTTTCCTAGTTTATTAATAAACTGATAAGGGCTCAAACACCTATCATCAATTCCATTTCTCTCCTCTGAGAGACAGTCTTTCAGATATAATGTGGTTAATGATAGTCTACATATGAAGGTAAGACACCCGATTCTTCACAATTATAGTGGTGGACTATTACTGAAGACAATCTCAGAGTAGACACATGTAGGCTTTATTTTAATGGCATCCCAATGAATGATGAGTTTTATATTTCAAGCTAGTGAATTAGAATAGGCTGTTGCATTTGCATCTGTTGAAAGAAAGTAATTCTCCTTGACTTAGTATGTGGAAGTTAAGATAACCATGAAAATTACTTAATATTGCTTTTGTTTTCTGGCTCTCAGCTGGAAGCTTCTCTCTAAGGTCCTTCTATTAATGTACTTCCTACCATGTTGATTAAAAAGCAAAGCAAATAAGACAATTCTCTTTTTATTTTCCCTATGTTCCTATCCTTGAATGGTATAATATGTTTAAAAATGTAGTGATTTTTCTAATTGCAAAGGTAATACTTAAAGCAAAAAGGAGATAAGAGTAAAAACCTTTTCTATTACTGCCCTAAGATTATGTGTTTATAATCTTTCAGTTAATTTCTCTACTAGATGTATATACATATGCACACAAACACAAATTATTCTTGAATAAGTAATGCAGTCTTATGGTACAAAATTCAAAAAGTAAAGATTAGAAAGTGAAAAATCTTCTTTCCTCAGAACCTTAGCTGTCCAGTTCCTCTCCACAGAGATTTCAATGTTCTGTGATTTTGCAGGGATATTCTAAGTAGATTCAAATAACTATGTGTGTTTATTTTTCTTCTCCTGACACCTAAATCGTATAATATTCTTTTTTTTTTTTTGGCAGAGTCTCACTCTGTTGCCCAGGCTGGAGTGCAGTGAGTGACACCATCTCAGCTCACTGCAGGCTCTGGCTCCCAGGTTCAAGCTATTCCCTTGCCTCAGCCTCCTGAGTAGCTGGGACTATAGGCACCCACCCACCACCATATCCAGCTAGTTTTTGTATTTTTAGTAGAGACAGCAGTTTCACCACATTGGCCAGGCTGGTCTTGAACTCCTGACCTCAAGTGATCCATCTACCTTGGCCTCCCAAAGTGCTGGGGTTACAGGATTGAGCCACCGTGCCCAGCCTTCAAATTGTTCTGTGTCTTGGTTTTTCATTTAACTATCCGTCTTGGAGCTATTTCTATATTAATTCAAAAAGCATTTTCTTTTTAAAATGATGTATGGTATTCAACAAATGAATATATGTGTACACACCACACACACACACACACACACACACACACACACACACATTCGCTATACCCTTAATTTACTTAACCAGTTCTCCATTAATGGTTATTTAGGTTGTTTCCAATCTTCTCTTTTCACAATTTTGTGATGAGAGAACTGTGTATTAGTTGGCGAGGGCTGTCCCAACAAAGTTCCTTAGTCTAGGTGGCTTTAACCACAGACATTTATTGTGTCACAGTTCTGAGGCTAGAAGTCTCAGAACTAGAAGGAGCTAGTTCCAGGCCTCTCTCCCTGGCTTATCATGACCATCTTTAGAGTCTGTCTCCTCACATTGTCTTCTTTCTCTAATTGTGATTCTGTGTCCAGATTTCCTGTATTTATAAGGACACCAGTCATAATGGATTAGGGTTCACCCTAATGACCTCATTTTACCTTGACTCCCTCTGTAAAGATCTTAACTCCAAATAAGGTCACATTCTGAGGTAGCATAGTTTAGGATTTCAACATAGAATTTGGAGGGGATGCAACCAACCTAAGACGCCTTGTAGTTTTGCACATCATAAGTGTATTATGGGACATATTTGTAGAATTTGAAATTTGAAATTCTAGAATTTGAATCTAAAATTGCTGAGTCAAAAAATACGTGTATGCAATTTCAATAGCTATTGCCCTGTCATTCTCCATACAAGTTATGCTAATTTACAGTTACCGTGAGCAATGGGCGAGCATGTCTTTTTCCTCAGCATCTCACCCAACAATGTTACCAAACTCTGGGTCTGTCACAATCTAATACATGAAAATGGTTCTTGATGTGGTTTTAATTTGCATTTCCATTAAATATGTGTGAGTGACTATCTTTTCACATTGTTAAGTACGTATTTTCTTTAAAAAAGATGGAATCAAACAGCAATTATCGTTTTGTAATTCTATTTTTTTCCATTTAAGCAAGATATAGTGGACATCTTTCCCTATTATTTAATATTTTTCTATAACAGGAAAGTAATATGGCTTCATACTATCCCATTGAATATCCATATCCAAATTTACTTAATTCCCCACTGTGCATTTATGTTGTTTCCAACATTTTTACTTCCGAAATAATGCTGAGATAGTATGGAGTTAAGTCTTTGTGCACAGCCAGGGTAGCAATTAACTCTTTGGTTTTTGTAGATAGATTTTCGAAGCTGAATTAATAATTAATCAGGCCATATTAATTAGGCCATGATCTACCTTTTAACCTTCCTGTTTCCAATACATAATGTGCTTGCCTATGATTTCAAGAAATCTTCTTCTCAACAGATGAGGCTGGTCTCAGATTTTTTTTGTACTAGAAACAAATTTTCTTGTAATGAAATTCATTTGTCTCTGAAATCAACTGTGCCATCTACTATGCCATATTGTAAGTATGAGTGAATGGCACTACCATGACAGAGTAGGGGGCAGAATGTTTTTGGACAGTTGGGGTCTTTATCTCTCAATTTATAGCTTATATTCATAAGACAGCAGAGTAACAACAACCAACACTTACTGAGTGCCTGAAATGTATTAACTTATTTAAGCTATTCAACAAAGATAGGAGAACTAATGGAGCAAGGGACAAGGACACTGTAATAGACAGCCATTACTGCAATGTAATGGCTGTGTAACAACTATTGTGTAATGGTTGTGTAACAACAACGCTGTGTAACAAACTACCCTTAAACATCAACGTCTTACAATAACAAGCATTTAATTTTGTTTTGCTCATAAATCTACATTTGGCTAGGGTTCTGTTGTGCTTGGCTAGCACCAGCTGAACTCGAATCAACCCTACATGTTGGATCCAAATTTATTCCACCTTTCTCTCATTCCCATTTGAACAGCAGCTGTCTGCAGCATGCTCCTCTCATGTGAACAGCAGGAATGTAAGAGGCAAATCAAACTGTGCAAGCACATTGAAGGCCTCCATTAACATTTCATTGGCCAAAGCAAGCATGTCAGAAAACAAGTCATATATCAACAAGGCAGAGGAAATATGTTTCACTTATACTGGGAGAGAATTGTAAAACTTCTTGTATTCTATCCCAGGAGAGAGACAAATTGGAACCAATTAATATGATCTATCATAGATACCTTCGAAGAATGGATAAGTCACAAATTTCAGTTTTCACATGAATACCAAAGCCAATTTTTTGTTGTTGTTAACACTGTGTCTGAAGTCTTATGGGGCTAAAAGTCCCATAAAAGACCTTTTTGAGAGATATTTACATTAAGAAATTTGGTTAGGACCTAAAGAAGAGTCAGACATTTGAAGAAACACGTCTGCTTATCACTGGTTATAATCTACTGGGGAAGAAAATAAGGCATTTATACAAACAATTCCATAGCAAGATGTAAGATAAAAGGTGTCCTTCAAGGACCAATTGTAAGTAAAAGAATAGAGAAAACTATGTAATAATTGGATTTTCTTTGCTTGATCTCCCAGTTACTAAGTTCTTTTGTAATGAAAAGTGTAGAAAAAGATTTCCTAATAGCTAAATTGGGAAAAAATTTTTATTTCCCAGAAACACTACAGATGTATTTTTTATTATGCAAATGTTAAGAGGAGCCTGTAGGAGCTCCACAGTTTTGGAAAAACAGATTAATGTGTTTCTTAGGCCTTCTGCCTTTCAACAAACTGAACAGTCTGGAGTGTCAAATCGAAAATGAGAAAGGAAAAAAATCTGCCTCTATGAAGAATCATACCAAAAAACCTTAAGACAATGAGACTTATTGTTAAGAAATTTTAAAATCCTTTTAGTCTTTGAATTAAGAATATATGTAGTTAGAGAAATAAACACAATGTAATATGGCTCTCTGGAAAGAATTCATTTTAGGTCATTTGTTTTAGAAATTAGAGAAAATCATTCACCTGTGAATGTAGGAAACCATTGTTAGTTGTTACTTTTGTTATGAAAAGGTTATAACAGTTTGAGAAAAAAATTTTAACCATCATCTGACTTTTTACTGCATGATTTTGACCTAAATTACCTGAAAGATCATTTTGATGGTGAAAAAAAAAAACATCTATGGAGACTGAGATTAAGTGTATTTCCACATAGTTTATTTCAAAAATTGAGACAGATTTTTATAGAAACATTGTCTTAACTTTAATGATATAGATGTTTGAATTAATTTTTCCCAATAACTTGCTAAGATTTTTATAGCCTGTGTAAGAGTAATACAGAATGAGATTGGTAAGCAGTGATACTAGTAAACTCATTATAATGTGAAAGAATTTCACCACAGGAGGAAAATTTGGGGTGCAGCTGAGTTAACAGTTTCCACATCAATCTGATATATTTTAATGTGTTAATTAGGATGCAAAAACAACCTAAATGGATGAAGACAATAATATAATAATTTAGGATCTTGATTATTGTGGGAAAATTGTGAGATACTTTGTCTGATAAGACACATATTTAAGTCAAAGTTCACATATGTTTATTGGATGGTTTTCCGCTGGAAATTTTTTTTTTAAATGAAGCTTTTGTGGTCACAAAAATAGCAGAAAATAGTCTTCCAATACATGGTTTTAGGTTCTAACTTTGCCATTTGTTAATGAGTTACTCTTCTCTGTGACTTACTTTTCTACTCCATAAAATCATGATAATATCAACTGCACAAGTTGTGATATGGTTGAAATGAGATAATTTTATAATATAAGTATAATTACAGATTATGTAATATATAAACATAATATAATTTATAGTATTGTTATATGTGAATGTAATATAATAATTGACCCATATACAAGAGCATTCAATAAATGATATTATTATAACTATTTTCCATCAGAAACATGACACTTTAAAAAGCTTTTTCTTATTTTTGAGACAGGGTCTCACTCTGTTGCCCATGCTGGAGTGCAGTGATCATCATAGCTTATTGCAGCCTTGACATCCTGATCTCAGGCAATCCTTCCACCTTAGCCTCTGGAGTAGCTAGGACAGCAGGCATGCACCACCATCCCCTGCTAATCTTAAATTTTTGTATAGAGACAGGGTCTCCCTATGTTGCCCAGGCTGACTTTGAACTCCTGGGATCAAGTGATATTTCCACCTCAGCCTCCAAAAGTGTTGGGATTATAAGTGCTAGCCACTGTACCTGGCAGAAACTTTTTTTTATTTTAAAAATATGCAGACAACCTTATCCTTTTGAGTCAATTAAGTGTTGCACACGTTTTCTATGCAATAATCAACTGCCCTGATTACAAGGGCTTACAAAAATATAAGTGTAAGTTACAGTTACCAAATAGAAAAAAGGGTAATACATCTGTGAAGCAATCACTGTATTAGTTATCATTGCTGCACAATAAATTTTATTTTTTTGAGACAGAGTCTCATTCTGTTGCTTAGGCTGGAGTGCAGTGGCGTGATCTTGGCGCACTGCAGCCTCTGCTTCCCAGATTCCAGCAATTCTCCTGCCTCAGCCTCCTGAGCAGCTGGGACTATGGGCATGTACCACCATGCCAGGCTAATTTTTGTATTTTTAGTAGAGACAGGGTTTCACCATGTTGGCCAGGCTGGTCTTGAACTCCTGATCACATAATAAATCATCCCAGAATTTATCAGTGTCAAACATCAGACATTTGTTATCTCAGTTTCTGTGGGTGCAAGACACAAAGTAGCTGAACTGGGTGGCTCTGGTTTACAGTCTCTCATGATGTTGCCATTGAGACATTGGCCAGGGTTGCAGTCATTTAAAATCTTGACTGGGGTTGGAAGATCCACTTCCAAGATGGTTTGTTTACATGGTTTTTGGCAGGATACCTCAGTTCCTCATCATGTGGACCTCTCCAAAGGGCTGCTTGAGTGTCTTCCTTTGTGGGGGAAAATAATAATCCGCATAGGTTCATAGCTAGAATGGACCTCTGTTACAAAAGACAGATTAACAAGAGAAAAATAAAGAAAAGTTTATTAATGTGTATATTTCACAAATGCGTGGGAGACATCCAGGGAATGAATAGTTCTTAAAGCAGTGGCTTTCAATTCCAGCTTCTATAGCCTCTTCAACAAAACAGTAAATTTGTAGAGAAGTAACAGGGTAAAGGACTTGGAGTCTTAACAGGCAGCAACTTGGGAGGAAGGCAAACAAACGGTAGATAAAAGTTTGTTAATAATTCTTGCTAATATTAATTCCTCTCGTATCATCTGGCTGTCTTCCTCTGGTATCATTTGAATATCTGGTATCATCTAGCTGTTGGGTATCTAAAGCTGATGCCAATGGTTAACCTTTGTTCTCCCTGGTAGAGAGCAGGGAAATCTATGTAAATGTATGTCCTGCTTTCAGACAGATAGAGGGAGGGTAGAGAGCTCTCCTGCATCTGTTTCTTCTTAATAGTCTTCAGCTCAACAATCCTTCATATTTTAGGGAGGCATTTCTGGCCTTCATGAGAGAGCAAAGGGGAGACTGCAATGAATTTTATGACCTGATCCTGAAAGTCACATGCAGGTACTTCTACATATTTTTTCTGTAGAAGAACCAAGTCATTAAGTCCAGTCTACACTCAAAGAAAGAATATAAAAAATGTAAAAATTGTGGACACATTTAAAACCACAACGACCAGTCTGAGGAAAGTATGATTTGATGTTGTGTGTTTTTCCTTCAGTTTACTGTTATTTTGACATGCAATTGATAAATAAAGTGAGACTCATAGTCTCTTGGGGACTCAGGCCTTGAGTATTTCATCCCCAACTCTGGCCCTGCCCTTTCCTTTGAAACCCACCTTGGGTCCCCTCTGTCCTCAGGGTAAAGTCTTCCACTGGACTTGGGTTTTGAGGTCCTATAGTCCCCCTGAGTCCTTGACCTCCTTCTGTAAGAGTTTAGTAGAGTTGATAAGAGGGACTTCTTAGGTAGTAGGGAAGTTAAGAAGAGAGTGAGAACTAGAGTCTCAATTTGTTAAAATAACCAAGTTGTTAGTCTCTAAGATTATGGAATCAGTAAGTTGTTTACTCACTCCAAAATATATAATAAATCTGTTTTAATAAGTCACCCCTTCATTGATGACTTAGAAATAAAAATAAAAATAGAGCCTAGCGAAGCCCTAGAAAAAAGGCTCAGAGCATCACATTTTGGAGAAAGTCCTGGGATTACCTATCACACATAGGATAGTTTTACAAAATTGTGTTTGACAGATCTTTAAGGTAGGAAAGAAAATCTATAGGTTAAATGTCTCAAAGAAATGTAAGTCAAATATTGATCAGCTATACTAATCAAGGGTGTTCCAGTTATCCAAAATGTTTTTCCACTTGGCTCTGGATATTATTATTTAGAGAATTTGCCATTCTTTTCTTGCTCTAAATGTGTTCTGGAATTATTATTGGGAGATCGCTTTCCCAGGTTATGCGTGAGTTAAAGAGTCTGGGGTGGAGGTGATCGGGTGAAGTGTGATACAAAGGGAAGCCAGTTTGTCCTTAGTATTTGTTTTGGATTTTCACTGGCCATGGTTTTGTTTTCTATCGGTCGGGGTTGGTGGAGAGGGATAGTTACATGTGTAGGCTCTAAGTTGCAAAATATTTTCATATCACTAAAAAACATTCCATAACTATACTGAAGAAATAAATCCTATGGGAAACTCCAGAAAGTGAAAAATAGACCTTCTAAAGAAGAAAACTTCAATTCTATGACTTTGGATAAAGATGCCCTTTTTTCTCAATTTGACTTGAATATGAAACATAAGATGATGGGAGAAAGAGAAAGAGCAAACAAAGACTGCTCTTCTGAATGAATTGAGATTTGAAAAGAAAAGTGTGTGTGTGTGTGTGTGTGTGTGTGTGTGTGTGTGTGTGTGTGTGTGTGTGTAGTATTAGGCCATTCTTGCATTGCTATAATAAAATATCTCAGGGTGGGTAATTTATAAAGGAAAGAGGTTTAATAGGCTCACAGTCCAGCAGACTGTGCAAGCATGGTGCCAGCATCTGCTTAGCTTCTTGGGAGACCTCGGGAGCTTTTATTCATAGTGGTAATCTACGTAGGAGCAGGCACTTCACATGGCAAAAGCGTGAGCAAGAGAGAGAGTTGAGGGGTAGGTGCCACACACTTTTAAACAACCAGATCTCATGAGAATGGTCTTACCATCAAGAAGGCAGCACCAGGTCATGAGGGACCCACCCTCATTATTCAAATACCTCCTACCAGGCCCCACCTCCAACACTGGGGATTATAATTCAACATGAGATGTGGCGGGGACACATATTCAAACTATATCATATACAGAGATGTGCATGTGTGTGCATAAAACTTATAATGCAAACTAATATATATACGCTTGTGTGTGTATATATATATATGAAGGTTATAATACAATGGTGAGGAAGAAGCAGGTGGACTAAATTTGCTAAGAATGGGGATGTCATCTCCATCCTTCACTGGTAGGGCTGACTCCAGTCTACTTACTTTTCCTACAACTGTCTACATCTGCGGGCAGGGGAACCCTGCCTGGAACTTTGTTAGTGGGTCTGTTAGCCATCAATTTACTTCATAAAGGCATCCAGTGGTAGGTGAGGTCTATTGTTGTGGTGGTAAACCATTGGCCTTGGTGTGCCCTAATTGTGTTTGCAGTAAAATTGAAGACTATTAACAAGAGTGAGAAATCAGCTGAACGATCATAAATAATTGGTCAAATGGGTAGCAGTGCTGCCCAGTCAACATCATGTTTGTGGTTAATGGTGTTTAGGGAGTGCCCACTGGGTGCTTGGCATACAAGAAGTATAAGCTGTGATTCTGAGGGAATTACCAGGCCTGATTTCCTCAAGACTCCATTGTACTTTGCTGTGGGAGTGCTTGATTCCCTCGTGCCACTGCTGCTGCAAAAATGCCCTTCAACACTCCTGCTTCCCACCCTCCTGCTGCCTTCCTCTCTCCTCATCTGAGAAGCTTAATCCTCCCCTGCTCGCTAAACTTCAGCACATGGTGCCAAGTCTGCCCTTGGACTGTGGGGAGGGGAGGAGCTCAAGGTCACTGCTGGAGTGTCTCAGTCTTTATGCTTTGACCCCAAGTCTCTGTCAAGGGACTTTGGGGTGCTGAGGAAACTTCCAATGCAAACCAGATCCTCAAACCTAACAGTCATCCTCTGTCTTTCTTTCACACTAGACATCCAATCCATCAGCAGGTCCTGCTGATCCTACCTTTCAAACAGGTTCCAGATCCGGCTACTTCCTCCCATCTCCAGGGTTACTCTCCTATTCGAGCTGTTGTTACCTTTTGCCTGGCTATGGAAATAATCTTTCATTCTTACCATCTTACACAATCTGTTTTCCACATGGGTACCAGAATGAACATATATATATATATATATGCTTCATCACTTTCACTGCTTTAAAAATGCCTTGAAAAAAAAAATCAAGATTCATTATCTCGGTCTAATGTTCCCAGTCACATTTTCGTTTGTTTGTTGAGACAGAGTCTTGCTCTGTCACCCAAGCTGGAATACAGTGGCGCGATCTTGGCTCACTGCAACCTCCGCCTCTCAGGTTCAAGCAATTCTCCTGCCTCACCCTCTCAAGTAGCTGGGATTAGAGGCGCCCCCAACCATGTCCGGCTAATTTTTTTATTTTTAGTAGAGACCGGATTTTGCCATGTTGTCCAGGCTGGTCTCCAACTCCTGACCTCAGATGATCCGCCCACCTTGGTCTCCCAAAGTGCTGGGACTACTGATGTGAGCCATGGCATCTGTCCCTGGTCGCATGTGTTTTATTGCTGTGCTGTGAACAACCCAAGCCTATTCTATCTCAAATCTGTACTTGGGCAGTTCCCTCTGCTCATTGTGCTCTTCTTTCAGCTGCTGCATGGCTGGTCCATGTAACCACTGAGGTCTCTGTTCCTACATCACCTCCTTAAAAAGACTTTTTTTCACCATTCTATTTAAATAACATTGACACTGTGTCATTTTCTGCACCCTTACTCTGCTTGAATTTCTTCACAGTATTCATCACTACCCAGTGGTGTTTGTAACATTTATTTATTGTCTGTCTCCTCTGCTAGAACACAATTATGATGAGGGCAGGGACTTTGTTTTGCCCACTACTGTATCCCTAGAGCCTAGAATGGTGCCTAGCATCTTGTAACACTCAAAAAATATCCATTCAAAATATGACTGAACAAGTAACTCCTACAATGAAGTTGCTATATCAATGACAGGTGAAATTCGCACAGGTTGTACTTTGCAGAAATAACCCCTACAATCTTCCATCCCACGTGATTTTTTTACACTATGACTCTGACACTCCACCTATTGAGAGGTGAAGTTTATGACCCTTCTGAATTTGGGCAGGTTTGTGAGCAGTAGAAGGGTCCCTGTTTGACTTCTAAGGCCATGTCATAAAAAGATGCTGAAGCTTTCACTTGATTCTCTGTAGGTGGCTCTCTTTTGGAACCCAGACATCATTCAGTTAGGAAGTCCAAGTAGCCACATAGAGAGGCCACATGTGGGTATTCTGGCTAACAATCTCAGCTGGAGTCAAAGACGGTAACCAGCTTCCACCATCAGACGTGTGAGTTAAGGAAGCCTTACAGACGGCGACAGCCGTCAGCCATTGATTCATCCCCAACATTCAAATCTTCCCCGATGAGACCCTGACATTGTGAAGCAGAGACAAACCATCCTAGGAGTGCCTTTTTCAAATTCCTGTCCCTCAGAAACCATGAGAGATGATTAATGGTTTTATATCACTAAATTTTTTGATTTATTACACATAAATAGATAGCCAGGAAAGAATGAATGAATAACTACCTTCCCTGTTTCCACCCTCCCATTGCTGAGGTGTGAATAAGATGGCAGAAGCTGGAGCAACCATCTTAGAGTCACAGGGAAGCTACCAGTAGATTACGGCAAAGTCATAAGATAAAAGGAGCCTGAGTGTCTGACACCATAGAGCTGCTGTATCAGTTCTGTGTGCGAAGAAATGAAATTTTGTTTTGTTTATGCCTTTTTAACATTTGGGTACTTGTTATTCACTGCAGCAGCTGGAGCCTGTATCCTGTCTCATACAAGACTCATCAACATTTTGGCCAGGCGTGATGGCTCATGCCTATAATCCCAGCACTTTGAGAGGTCAAGGCAAGAGGATCACTTGAGGCCAGGAGTTGAAGAACAGCCTGGGCAACATGGTAAGACTCTGTTGCTGCTAAAAGTTTAAAATATAATAATTTGCCAGGTGTGGTGTTGTGCACCTGGCCCAAACACTTTGGCAGGCCAAGATGGGAGGATGGCTTCAGATCAGCATGGGTGACAAAGTGAGACCCCAAGTCTTAAAAATTAGCCAGTGATGGGGGCATGTACCTGCAGTCCCAGCTACTTGTGAGGCTGAGGTGGGAGGATTGCACGAGCCCAGGAGTTTGAAGCTGCAGTGACCTGTCATTGTGCCACTGCACTGCAGCCTGGGTGACAGCATGAAATTCCAACTCTTAAAAAAAAAAAAAACCCACCAAAAAAGCCCAACAACAACATTTTAAGTGCCTGCTATGTGCTAGGTTCTGTGTTTTACATACGTTATCTCATTCATTCCTCATTACAATAGGTACTCTCAAGATTCCTATTTTACCAGGGGGTAAAATAACCTCAGAGAAGGCAACTTAGCCATGGTTTCACAGCTAGGAAGTGGCAGAGTTTGGATCTGAGGGCAAGTCAAAGAGATGTGAGAGCCTGAACTCTTTCAGTTCCCTTTTCTGCCTACATTAAATCAGCTGAAACTTTGTTTCAGGGAAGTGGGAAGTAAGCCTGTAAAGAGAAGAGTCAGAGGAATAACTGCCAGCAATAGCTGCTGCTTTGGCACTGAAGGGCAGGTCACGAGTCCTAAGATGCACAATGTTTTTTTCTTAGCCATTGTTGCTTATATGAATAACCATGTCTTCTTCAAACCAGAACAACAAAATACATAAATATACAAGTAATCTGCCTCAGTGTAAATATCTTTGCCTTTCTTTATCACATACTGTTGCTGGTATTTTCTATATATATAGATGCAGATATCTAAATATGTATATATTCACATTGTACACACACATGTATGCCTGTACACCACCTCTCATGGTGTTGCCTGTTGCATTTAGGAATGTTGCAACCCAGTAACTGTTTATGATTCAAAATCTAAAAACAATTCACTCCACAGGAGAACTATTAGAACTGATAAACAAGTTCAGTGAAGTTGCAGGATACAAAGTCAACATACAAAAATCAGTAGCATTTCTATGTGTCAACAGTGAACAATCTGAAAAATAAATTTAAAAAGTACTCCAATTTATAGTAGCCACACATAAAATTAAATATGCGGGAATTAATCAAAGAAGTGAAAGCTCATTATAATAAAAACTACAAAACAGTGATGAAAGAAATTGAAGAGGACACCAAAAAATGAAAAAGTATTCTACGTTCACGGATGAGTTGGAAGAATCAATATTGCTAAAATGTTTATACTACCCAAAGCAATCTATAGATTCAATACAATCCCTATCAAAATACCAATGACATTGTTTACAGAAATAGAAAAAACAATCCTAAAATATCTTGGAGCCACAAAAGGCCCAGAGTAGCCAAAGGTATTATAAGCAAAAATAACAAAACTGGAGGAATCACATTACCTGACTTCAAATTATACTACAGAGCTATAGTGGCTCTGATATCTACACCAATGGAACAGAATAGAGAACACAGAAACAAATCCATACACCTGCAGTGAACTCATTTTTGACAAAGGTGCCAAGAACATACTTTGGGGTAAAGACAGTCTCTTCAATAAATGATACAAGGAAAACTGGATATCTATATGCAGAATAATGAAACTAGACCCCTATCTCTCACCATATACACAAATCAAATCAAAGTAGATTGAAAGCGTAAATCCAAGACCTCAAATTATGAAACTACTACAAGAAAACACTTGAAAAAATCTCCAGGACATTGATCTGAACAAAATTACTTGAGCCGTACCCAACAAGCACGGGTCACCAAAGCAAACATGGACAAATGGAATCACATCAATTAAAAATCTTCTGCACAGGAAAGGACACAATCAACAAAGTGAAAAGACAACCCACAGAGCAGGAGCAAAAAAATTTGCAAACTATCCATCTGACAAGGGATTAATAACCAGAATATATAAGAAGCTCAAACAACTCTATAGGAAAACATCTAATAATCTGATTAAAAATGGGCAACATTTTGAATAGACATTTCTCAAAAGAAGACATGTAAATGGGAAGCAGGCATATCAAAAAGTGATAAACATCATTGACAATCACAGAAATGCAAGTCAAATCTACAATTAGGTATCATCTCACCCCAATTAAAATGACTTATATTCAAAAGACAGGCAATAATAAATTCTGGGAAGGATGTGGAAAAAAGGGAAGCTGTGTATACTGTTGGTGGGAATCTAAATTAGTACAATCACTATAGAGAACAGTTTGGAAGTTCTTCAAAAAAACTAAAAACTGAGATTCCATATGATCCAGCAATCCCACTGGTAGGTATATACCCCAAAGAATGGAAATCAGTGTATCATAAAGATATCTGCGCTCCTGTGTTTGTTGCAGCATTGTTTACAATAGCTAAGATTTGAAAGCAACCTAAGTGTCCTCCAACAGATAAATGGATAAAGAAAATGTGGTACATATACATAATGGAGTACTAATTAGCCATAAAAAATGAGACAGTCATTTGCAGCAACATGGATAGAACTGGAGATCATCATGTAAATTGAAATAAACCAGACACAGAAAGAGAAATACTACATATTCTCACTTATTTGTGGAATCTGAAAATCAAAACAATTGAACTCATGGACATAAAGAGTAGAAGAAGGGTTACCAGAAGCTGGGAAGGGTAGTGGGGGGCTGGGCAGGGAAGTGGGGATGGTTAATGGGTACAAACATTGTTAGAAAGAATGAATCAAACCTACTATTTGATAGCACAACAGGGTGACGATAGTCAATGAAAACATAATTGCACATTTTAAAATAACTTAAAAAGTGTTATTGGATTGTTTGTGACTCAAAGGAGAGATACTTGAGGAGATGGATATTCCATTCTCCATGATGTGCTTATTTCATATTGCATGCCTGTATCAAAACCTATTACGTACCCTGTAGATGCATACATCTACTATGTACCCACAAAAGTTTAAAATTTAAAAAATAAAAAGTAAATATAAAAAAGAATAAGAAAATTTAAAAAGGACAATTCAATACAACCCTTTCATAATACTTGTTTTCGGTGGTTAGTCGCAAATGAAATAAGAAATATAAAATCTTTTTGAAAAAGGAAATCAAAATGATTCTATTTATGCCTGGGAAATATTACAAATCATGTCACATATGTTTTCATGAGAGAATCAGATAACGTCAGATAATCTTAAATTAATCCCAGTTAATCCTCAAGGTAGGAACTATTATCCTATTGTAGACTGGGAAAACAAGGCACAGAAAAGTTCAATGTTTTTCTAAAGGTCACACAGCAGGGAGTCCTTTTATGTAACTGCAACAGAAAGATGAGGATTAGCCTGTTATTTGCTTTTTAGTGTGAATAAATGTGTTGCATAAATTCTTATTCTATTTATTATATTTTCTACAGTAAAATATTGGAGATGATATCTTAATTATAGTTAAGATATAAGGTCAAAGATTTTCTTGCCGCTTCTTTTTAAAAGAGGTAAAACGATCTGAATGTGATTTAGTTAAATGAAATCTACATGGCAAATCTAACTAGCTTCCAATGTTTGAAAGTTGCAAATTACATGGAAGCAGTCTGAAGAGTATCAAAGTGAATTATGAAATGATGTAAAATAAGGAAAAACCAGACACCTTCTGGGAGGGAAACTCTTATTTGCCATGCCTAATTAGGAGTATCTGAAGCAAGAGTTATGAGAGTTGGGTGGCTGAAGGCATATCAAGGAAACTAGACTCTACAGTAAGTGAGAAAGAGTTGCAAGGTCCAGTCTCTTCTCAGATGTGCAATGCATTAACTCCTTAGCCTTCCTGCCTCTTCTTGAGCTTTGGTGGTTCTTCTATCTGGAGATATAAATGTTTCATGTGAACTTTGCTTACATTTAGCTAAAATGAAAGATTTTCCTTTATTACTTTTAATAAGAACTCTGAAGAGCACCCCAGACTTTTCTGATTTTATTCTCACCAGGTATACTCTATTTCTGGAGTTTCATGAATTCCCTTTAATTTTCATTGAGTCCATTGTGATGTAAAGAGTATGAGTTGCTTTTGTGAAATCTGAAGTGGTGTGTGTGTGTGTGTGTGTGTGTGTGTGTGTGTGTATTTATGGAATTATTTCAGCAACAAACTACATCATAGAGACCGGGCGTCATTATCAGTATCCTCAGGTTTGAATGGACTGGCACTTTTTTATTACATATTCTACTTCTCCTTGGCTCTAACATGTGTCCAAGCATTAACGGCATCAATCAGTTGTTTATAGAACAATAAAGAACAGTTATGGATAAAGCTCAGAAGGTAGAATTTTCTTGGATTGATTATTACATTATATTATTGATAAAATGTCCTGTGAAAGTTTAAATTTCATTAACTCTAGGCTTTAAATCCAAGTCAGGAATAGTCCAAAGTAAAAAGGAAAGCTGGTACAAAATTGCTAGCTACAAATTATCTAAGATATGAAAATGAATTTAGAAAAAATCTTGCTAAATCTTTCTATAGCTAAAAATGTTAAAGACCGCACTTTTCCAAAGTTTGTTTTATAAAAGAAAATGAGTTGCAGGTTTAGAACTCTACAATTTGGAGTATTTTGGGATTTATAGGCCTCTAAAACATGTAAGATTACTAAAGTACACTTATAAGTAATACAAGTCCTTGAGGTAGTATCAAGCACAAAAATCATTCACCACATTTCTTTTCAAACAAATCTTTATCCTGAACAACCTTATGACCCATTAATGGGTCCCCACCAGGAAGTGTCCAATCTGCTTTACCAGGGTTTATAGTCTCCTTTTCTACCTTTCCAGCCTGTAATATGTATTTATTGAATATAGACCATGTGCCACATACAGCAAGAGTCTTTAAATATGAAGACGTGATTCCTGCCCTCAGGAGTATTCAACTCTTCAGATGAGCATGTTAATCAAAACTAGTTGTATTACAGTTGCTTTTCCATGTCTGTGGATTCTGTATCCATAAATTCAACCAACTGCAGATAAAAAATATTTGGGAAAAAAGGCTGGGCCCGGTGTCTCATGCCTGTAATCCTAACACTTTAGAAGGCTGAGGCAGGTGGACTGCTTGAGCCCTGGAGTTCAGGACCAGGCTGGGCAACATAGTGAGACCTTTTCTCTACAAAAAATGTTAAAAATTAGCTGGGCATGGTAGTACACGCCATGGTCCTGGCTACACGGGAGGCTGAGGCAGGAGGGTCACTTGAACCTGGGAGGTCGAGGCAGCAGTGAGCCATGATTGTGCCACTGCACTCCACCCTGGGCAACAGTGAGACCCTGTCTCAAAAAAAAAAAAAAATTCCACTAAGTTCCAGAAAACAATTTGCTCTGTGCCAAATACTGTGCTGATTCCATGTGAACGAAGTGATGCGTAAGCATTGCATTAGGTATTATAAGTAATCTAGAAATGATTTAAAGTATATGGAAGGATGCGTGTAGGTTATATGCAAATACTATACCATTTTATATAAGACACTTGAGTATTCATGGAGCTTGGTGTCTTCAGGGGTCCTGGAAACAATCCCCATGGGTACTGAGAGACAACTGAAGTTGTCTAATTATCTGTAACAAATTACCTCCCCAAATAGTGGTTTAAAACAAACATTCATTATCTCATAGCTGTTGTGGGATGAAATCTGTGCACAGCTTAGCCTCATGATGTGGCTCAGCATCTCATGAGGTTACGGTCGAGATGTCAGCAACTGTAAGGCTTGATTGGGGCTGCAGGATCTGCTTCCAGTCTCTCTCATGAGGTTGTCGTCAGACCTCAGTTCCTTGCTGGCTGTTGGCTGGATACTTCAGTTCCTCAACACATAGGTCTATCCATAGGCTCCCATGTCCAAACACAGCAGTTGGCTTTTTTCCCAGGGTGAATGTTCATCTCTGTGAAACATAACTTCAGCAGTATTATCAATGAGGCAGAATACTGACCAACCTGTAGACAAGGAAGGGGAGTACTCAAGGCTGTGGATACCAGGAGGTGGGGATTATTGGGGCCATCTCAGAGGCTAGCTACCAAACAGATTTTTCTGGTTATCCCTTGTCTTGACTAGTACCACTACCATCACTCAATTTCTTAGTGTGAAAACTTTGCATTCATGTTCTAAATCTGTTCCTGATTCACCAGTACTGTTTATCAGTCCTCTCCATCACCAAGTTACAGAATCTACCATCTTAATGTCATTTGCTTCTTTGCCCTTCTTATCTTATTACTGTTGTTTTGGTTCTGGCCCTTAGCATCTACTGCCAGGGTATTTTCAATGACTGTCTCTTTTTGTTTTATTTCTCTTTTATGCAGGTTAATTAATATGGAATTGTCATTTTTGAAGTCAATTTTGGCAGTGTATTAGTCAGCTTGGGCTGCCGTAACAAAATACCATGGACTGGCTTAAACAACAGAGATTTATTTTCTTACAGTTCTGGAGACTAGAAGTCCATGATCAGGGCGCTGGCATGGTCACGTTCTGGTAAGGGCTCTCTTCCTGGCTTGTAGATGGCTGCTATCTCCTGGTGTGTTCACATGACAAGAACACCAATCCCATCATGAATGTTCCACCTTTATGACCTCATCTTACCTAATTATTTCCCAAGGTCCCATCTTTAGATACCATCACATTGGAAGCTAGGGTTCAACGTACACACTTTTTGGGGAAGGTGGGAAAAAATTCAGTCTGTAGCAGGCAGTTTCAAATGGTTCAACCTAACAGTTGTCTGCAAAAGCAGTACATGTTCATGACAGAGAATCGAAAAAGAAAAAAAGATGAAAATAAAATCACTCACAATTTCACCACCCAGAGATAAGTGGTGATTATATACATATTTTTGTATTTTCCAGTTTTTAAATGCATACACCTTTCTGAAGAAAGCACTCTTATCATATATTTAATTTTGTGTTCTGCTTTTTCAATTAACAATTCTTGGGCAATTTTCCATGTCACTGAATATTTTTAAAAACAATTTTAAATAGCAGTGACATATTTCATTTATTTGTTGCTTTTTTGATTGGACATGAAAGTGGTTTCTAGTTTTTAAGAAATAAGACTGTAAGAAGGAACATCACTGAGCTTACACTTTTGTCTGCATCTCTATTCTTTTGCTGTAGATTCCTACAAATAGAATTATTGGGTCAAAGGGCATAAACTTTTTCAGTAGTATTTCTGAATTTCTTACTTGACTTACATTATTGCAAATAACTTTTTAGACATTTACCAATTTATATCTTACCACCGGGATATTCTTTTTCTTTGATAAAAATGGTAATTTAATAGGCCAAAAAAATGTGTCTGATTGCTAACAATGACCTCCTCACTGATCTCTCTGGAATCATATCCTGCTCCAGTCAAGCCTCCACAGTGCTTCCAAAGTTTTCTCTAAAATTCAAACTTGATCATATTGCTTGCCCTGTTAAAGCCAATTATTTGCTCCCCATTGCTTGTCACATTAAGTCCCAGGTCTAGAGAAGGTTTCATCAGCTCTTTCGTAACATGGCTTTTGTCTACAGTTCCAGCCTCATTTTTAACCTGTCTCCTATATTCTCTCCTCCAGTAACATTTAACCACTTACAGTTCCTTAACCGCCTTGTTTTACACGTTTCCTTTTCACATGCTGTTCCCTCTCTCTTGACGGTCTTTCTCCACCTGGTTTGAGTACTCACAAAGTCTATTGAGAGAGAAGGCAGGAGATGGATGAAGTGCTCCATTCTTGGAAAAGGGAGGGCTGCTGTGATCAGTGTTACACTGGGTCTTCCTATCACTGTCCCCATGGAGAAGTGTTCCAGCCCTTCACATGGCAACCACACTATGTCCTCTTCCAAGCTGCTTACATCACGATGTGTCTTCTTACAGTCATTTCTTCCAAGCAGCTTTCTAACAATTTTTGTTTATTTTCTTTGCCTGCAGTGGTATTTATGCTGTCCTTCATAATGCCAAAGATTATCTTTCAGTCCTTATTTACCTGATTCTGTCTTCTCGAATGTTTCCTGAAGGCACCCTGAACCTTTATAGGACTTTCATTTTGATGTCTAATGCAGTGCTGTCACTTTCTTTGTATGGGTAGATCTAGTATGGAAGTATTGTTTTCATCACCTTGGTTAAACATTTCATGTCAAAAGTGCTTTTGAGGACACAAAATAAATTGCCAGTACACAAAATAATGGCAGAAAGATAAGCAAAAACATGTGTTGTAGAACATTCTCAACTCAGGGCATCGTGAAGGGTAAAGTGCAGTAATGGGAGACTCCCATTCATTGGCCGAGAGCAGCTGGTATACAGGTATACAGGGCTGGTGACAGGTACACCACACCAAACTGTGTTCATGTTTATTAGCTATATGCCTACAAAAAAACTCAAGAATTTGGAAAATTTTAATTTCTAATACACTTGAATAGATCATTATTACATAGATATTTTCATACTTTTAAAGAAACTATTGTAGAGATAAATAGCTTCTTAAAGAATTGGTGCTGAATAGAGCATTGTTCAATATAGCATGTGTGATAGAAACCACATCCTGTTTGTATTTAAAACTGTGCAAGTTATCATCCCCTCTAGGAAATGTCTTCTGACACTTCCTTTCCTCTGTGCCTCCTTTTATATGATTGATTTATATTGATTTTTGATTTCCTGAAAGGTTGAGGTGACTCTATAATAAATTACAGTCATGCACTGCATAATGACATTTTGGTCAAGAACAGACACACATATCTGAGAGTGGTCCTATAAGCTTGTAACACTGTATTTTTACTATACCTTTTCTAAATTTAGATATGTTTAGATGCACAGATATCTACTATTACAGTTGTATTACCATTGCCTACAGTATTCAGGACAGTTACCTGCTGTACAGGTTTATAGCCTAGAAGCATTAGACTATGCCACAAAACCCAGGTGTGTAGAAGGCATTACCATTTAGATTTGTGTAATTATACTCTACGATGTTTGCACAATGATGAAATTGCAAAAGGACACCTTTTTCAGGATGTATCCCCATTTTCAATCAATGCATGACTACAGATACAGTCACCATGACCAAACTTGATTGAATCAAGTAGTCAGAGTTGGGTGGGATCTTAGATGTCATTTTGTCCAATCTCTCAGTCAGTAGAGGAAGTGATTGAGGGTCACATTGTGTCAGCTAGGATGGCTTTCATTGTTAGAAAAGTTATCCTGCATGTTGTACAGAAAATTCCCCTCAGTGATAAGGACTTGTTGGTCTGACTTTTAACTCCAAAGAGTGAATCCAACCCCTTTGTCATAAAGTAGTCCTTCACACGTTTGAGCCCAGCAAGCATCTGTTGTTTTCACTTTCTCAGGCTAACATCTCCAGGTCCTTAGATGACTACAGTATGCCTCGTGCACAGTTTTGGTGCAGATGGAGCAGAGGCTGATCGGGCTTTAGGTCTGGAGAATTTCCAAATCACAATAGAATGCGATAGTATTACCCCTTTCATTTCACTGTCCCATTCTGAATAGCTTAAGAGTTTATCTGTCAGTTGAACTTTGTGGATTAGTCAAGACGCCTTTGGCTGCCAGTAACAAAAACCTAATTCAAACCAACTTAAACAAGAAAAGGCTCATGTAACTGGCAAATCTAAGGGGTAGCTTCAGGCAAAATTGGATTCTGGGATGCAGTGCCAGCTGGGCTCTGTTCCTTTCTTCATCTCTCCTCTCTGTTTGCCCTTTTGACTTAATTCCTGGGTGGGCAAGATAGCCTGCAGCCCCATACTTGTATCATCAGTATAGCTTGTGATCGTGGAGAAAGAGGGGCTTTTAAAAACATCTCTCTGACAAAAACATCTCAGGATGCTGGCTCGGTTTGGGTCATGCACCCGTCCCTGAACCTTTGGTCCAGTTTGTTTTCTGTGACTACTCCTGCTTCATTACCATCCTCCCCACCCTGTAGTCCTCCCAAATGTAAGCAGGAACAAATGTGGTCAGAGCCACCAGGATTGACAGAGTTTACAATGGAATGGGGTGAGGGCGGGTTATCCAAAGGAAGCGATCCTGGGAAGACAAGCATATGTCCACCAAGTTACTTAACAGGCTATTCTGGAGAGGCCACGGCTCAAACATTCAACATCCAAAATGCAGAAATGATATGGCTTGGCAAAAATCAGAGGCAGTGGTCAGATGGAACACCTTTTTATAATATGTAGGCAATCTGCAACTCAAAGTTTACCTAACAGTAACTTACACAGCATCAGAACTCGAGCTGTATTTTATTGAGAAACTGCCTACAACGTGCTTAGATTATTTTTTTTTAAGTCACTTTTCCTGAGGGGCGTGCCGTGTTGATTTACAGTCATAAAATTCATTTGCTTACATATTTGAGTTATATACTTCATTGTTTGAAGCCAGGTCATACATTCTGTTCCATTTCTAAATCTATTCCGATTCGAAAGATTCCCTGTTGTAAGACTCTTCTTTATGATATTTTAAAAATACGTGGAGAGATGGAGGCTGAGCTAGATTAACGCTGTACAAATCTGATTAACGTCATCTGCTCTGTTTCAAAGGTCAGGTGCACGCAACGAATTTACTTTGAAATTATTTTGTTTATTTTGTGGGCATATACATCATGAGCTTTCTAAAGGTCAAAAGTAGAGTTTGTTCGTGGATTCTAAAGCAATCTGATTTCCATTTACAGTATGCTTTGGTGACCCTAAATGCAGAAGCAGGCCCAGTTAAGTCATACTTCAGTTTGTGTTTGGTTTAATTTTCTCCTGAAGAAAATCCCTGCTAGATTAAGGCAGTGCTGAAATATCATTTTCCCTAAATTACTTTTATCTTCAACCAGGTTCATAAGAGAATGCTGCTCACAAATGACATCTGAACTCTGGATGTTGGCTTCATGCCCATTTTGTTTTCAAAGCTGTGGAAGCATCTTAGTCAGCTAGCTTCTTACCTGGAAACTGGAGCAAGGGTCAAAAAAATTAGGACTCCTGGGTTTTATTAACATTTACCTGGTAGGGATCCTGAAGCTTTATTAATTAATGTTTGGAAAATCACTGTGAGCTTCGTAGCGAAGAGGCTCCAATAAATTATACAGTCTTATTTACTATTCAAAAAAATCAAGGGTCTAGTTACATATACAACGTATTTTTTCACTAATTATTTTAAAGCTTTTTTTCCCCCTTGCCGTATGTACTTTACCAATATAAAAAGAAAATCTCTCAGAGCATTTTGTATTCATGTTCATTAACATTCCAGTGGAATAATAAACCTCGAAATGATTCATGTATGAATCAGTGAGGCATGGTTAATTACAGTTTTCAGCCACATAGCCAATAACATTCACCATGAAACGTGGTGTCTGTTAAATACATTGCTCTGAATTTTTGTTGGGGGAGAGTGGTAAGAAATAGAGAGGTTGAAATTGCAATTTAAAAATGTCTAAATATTTTAGGGCTTATACATTATAAATATCTTTCGGGCAAGTATTTATCACAAGTATGACATTCTGTTATCAAAACAGGGAAAAAAAAAAACCCTACAGATTTACCATGAAAACAAAACAAAACAGAATGCCACAGGTCCTGAGAATGGGCCATGTTCTATAAGGAAACAGAAGAAATTTCTTGGAACATTAGGAAATATGATTTACCATAAAATTTTAAAATGTATTTTATACTGAATTTTAGGTATGAATTTCCTACTCCTTACAAAATTATCTTGATACTATAACTCTCTCTAGTCCACAAAAGTACTTAAAAGACAAAAATCTGAGAAGCATACAGAGACACAAAGCTGAATATTTCATTACTAAGAACTCTAATATAGAAGTAATTGTATAATGCATATTCAAAATCTTTTCTATTACTTTTTTTGTTTAAAATATTTTCCCTGATATTGTTACTACCTAAAGGCTACATCAATAAAAACACTGATATCTATGTTAAAAAAATTTTCAACTTGCATTATTTCAATAACATAAATAATACATGGTAAAGAAGTATATTCAGCCTGATAAAAAGTACAATACAAGATACTCCAGCCGCTAAAGCATCTCACTCTTCCAACCTTTGTTCACAGCAATGAACAATGAATGACGCGCTCCTGGAATTTTTCCATACATGTACAAATAGAGGTTCACAATTCTGGATCTGCAATTTTGAAATCCAAAAAGCTTGAGAGCCAAAAGATTGACCTGATGTAAGGCTATATTTAGTGTTTTCTTATCCCATATATGTTTTGTTGCAGACATATTAATGTGTTTGATGACAGGGTGCTGTCACAAGGCTGCTCTAGAAGTGTTATATACCAAATGGTATAGACATAACCTTTCTAAAAACCAAAAAATTATTAATTTCTAAAACACATCTGTCCCCAAAGTGAATATGAGCCTCAGTAATTATGTGGGTGTGTAACACACAATCCTTTTAGGTTTACACGAATGGATCATACTATATATACTGTCTGATGGCTACATTTATGGACTATTTTAACATTTTTCCTGGAAATATTTATTTTTTCTTCTTTTTTTTTTTTTATACAGAGTCTTGCTCTGTCGTCAGGCTGGAGTGAAGTGGTGCAATCTGGGCTCACTGCAACCTCTGCCTCCTGGGGTCAAATGATTCTTCTGCCTCAGCCTCCCGAGTAGCTGGGACCACAGGTTCATGCCACCACGCCCAGCTAATTTTTGTCTTTGTAGTAGAGACGGGGTTTCATCATGTTGGCCGGATGGTCTCGATGTCTTGACCTCGTGATCCGCCCACCTTGGCCTCCCAAAGTGCTGGGATTACACGCTTGAGCCACTGCGCCCAGCCATTTTTCCTGGAAATCTTATCATGGCCTACCAAACCCTTGGTGATCTTGCCTCTGATTGTCTTTCACTTCCTTTTCCATTACTTTTCTTCTCATTCACTCTTCTCCAGCCCCATGGGCTTCCAGGCTATTCCTTTACCACGCCAGTATGGTGTATCTTAAGGACTTTACATTTACTGTTCTGTTTGGAACTTTCTTCCACAGATTTCCTCATGGCTGCCTCCTATCCCCACTTCACTGAGATCTTTGTTCAAATGACACCTCTTCAAAGAGGCCTTCCCTGACTACTCTATCTAAACGAAGGCCACCTATCACTTTCTAGCCTCTCATTTTGCTTTTTTACCCCAGCATTTATCAACACCTATGATAGATTATAAGTTTATATATTAGTGTATGGCTTGTGTACTCTTTTAGAGGTCACGCAAAGGTAGATTTTTTTTTTTTTTATGATTTACTCACCATTGCATCCCTGGCACCTAGTACAATGCCTGGCATATATTAAATGCTCAATAAATATTTGTTTAATGATTTTCCCCCTTTTGTCCCCAAATTAAGCTATTTATTTTATAGTTACAATGCTCTCAATTGCTTTTATGGCAAACTGAAGAGTTACCTTGGAAACCCTCATGACCTTGTTCTTGGGACTTTTCTGGTTTCTTTCACTACTATCCTACTTCCAATTTAGGTGGTAGACTGATGTGTTTACCCTGCCTGAGCTCTGGTGCTTGCCATGTACTGTTGCCTCTGCCTGGAAGTCCCCTCTCTTCTTCACTATAGGTGGCAGAATCGACTCATTCAGGCATTAGGGCATCACATTGATTTGCTCATCTATTTACATGCTTACAGTATTCACTACTGTACCACTTCAGAGACTGTGTCTCATTCATCGGTGAATTCCAGCCTCCCACAGAATGGCTCACATAGTAATCCTCCATATATAAAAAAGCTGAACTGAATTGAAACTGCACTCTCCTCTACTGTATCTTTTAGTTTTTAGAAAATGCTTTTAATGGGTCTTATCTTCTAGAATGATGAAATGTTTTTAAAGCTGCAGTGAAACCAGGGCAATAAGTTTAGAGCCATAATTTCTTGAAAGAGAGTGATGAAAAATCATAGCTTATCTCTGAGCCACCCTACTGAGATCACAGCTTGGACATTGAGCTTAGTTTTATGTACCTTATGTTCTAGGTAACTGGAAGATGATTGCAAAAGATGGCACTAAGAAGGATTAAGTGTGATTATTTATGAGGCATAGTTAAAAGGAGACAGCATGCATATGTTCACTAGCTATAGGGAATAGACAGATCTCTAAATATCTGATGAACAAATCTACCCAAGGAATATGTTTAACACAGAACAACAAAGGGAGAAATAAGATGAGAAAATAACAAAGACAGGTGAAAAATTTAGAAAATTTTTAGCACATCATAAGATGGCTAAACCAGAATTCTCCAATGGTAGCCAAAAAACTTAATGATCACAGGTTGAGAAGTGTGTGAAGCAGAAGAATGCATTTGGGTATGACTGAGTTTCCCAAGCTTTCTATAGTTTGTATTGCAAAAATAATGCATTATTTTTCCTTTTTCTAGTATAATATTTTCATATTAGATATTATTTTTTCAAATAAATCCCAAATTTATAATAAATTACAAAAAATTTAAAGATCCTTGTCTGAAGGTCTGGATTATGACCTGTAACATGTGGCTAAGATGAATTTTGCAAAGGGTTGACTCTTTGACCTCTACAGCCTTTTTAGTTTTGAAATTCTGTTTCCATGGTAAAGATTTCCTTGTAGCCCCTGTGTGCTTGAAAAGGATGCTGTTGGAAGTGTTTGACTAAAGCCAAAGAACATTATGTGACTCCCAGTTTTTCTACACACAAGGACGGCCCCAAGCTTCATGATAATGGCAGGTTATTGTGTAATTATCAGTGCCTCTTACCTTTATGATTTAGTTGAATGATACAAGTGGTATAAATGTCAGACTCTTCTAGTACTGACTCTGTTTGCTTTTTGTAGCCATAATATGGTCATTCATTGACCACATATTTACTGAGTGCCCACTACTGAATAATACAAAAACAAAAGTTCTTTTCTTTTTTTTTTTTTTTTGAGATGGAGTCTCGCTGTGTCACTCAGGCTGGAGTGCAGTGGTGCAATCTCGGCTCACTGGAGCCTCTGCCTCCCAGGCTCAAGTGATTCCCTGCCTCAGCCTCCCGAGTAGCTGAGATTACAGGTGTGAGCCAACATGCCCAGCTAATTTTTGTATTTTTAGTAGAGATGGGGTTTCACCATGTTGGCCAGGCTGGTCTCGAACTCCTGACCTCAAGTCATCTGCCCACCTTGGCCTCCCAAAGTGCTGGGATTACAGGCGTGAGCTACCGTGCCAGGCCTGAAAACAAAGTTGTTACCTTCATAGAGTTTACCTTTTGTTTGGAGGAGACAGATGATAAAGAGACAAATAAATGAGGACTATAATTTCAAGTAAAGATATTTGCTATGAAGAAGTGCTATAATGGCACAATCCAATTTTTTTTTTGAGAGAGAGTCTCACTCCATCACCAGGTGCCAAGCTGGAGTGCAGTGGTGTGACCTCAGCTCACTGCAACCTCTGCCTTCAAGCAATTCTCCTGCCTCAGCCTCCCGAGTAGCTGGAACTACAGGCATGCACCACCACGCCCAGCTAATTTTTTTGTATTTTTTGAGACGGGGTTTCACTATGTTGGCCAGGATGGTCTCGATCTCTTGACCTCATGATCCGACCGCCTCGGCCTCCCAAAGTGCTAGGATTACAGGCATGAGCCACCGCGCCCGACCCCACAGAGTTCTTTCACAAAATTGTCTTCTGCGTCTAAAAGTCACCCAGATCTTGATGCTACTTTCTTAAAATATCCAAGGCCTTTACTCATGTTTCAAGATCATAAAATGAAAAACACTGTGTTTTCAGCATGTTTCTTTAAATTTCCTTTGCCTTTTTTCTGAATCTTCATTTTCCCTGTTGTTACAACACCCCAAAGCTCCCAAATCATCCTCCTTAAATGCTCAGAGAATTCCTATTCCCCAGGTAAATGAGGTTTTTGCTATTGTTTGGTTTGTATGTCTTAGTGATGATTTAGAAAGTACAACCTATCTTAACTGTTCATGAATGATACAAGGTGATAGGCTGCTTGGGTTTTTGTGTTTATCTACTTAGTTTCTGATTTATTCTTATTCTGTTAGTTTCAGTGACATGAACTTGTGGTAAACCAAAGCTACTGTAGCAGATATTATTGGTGGCCTGCCAGTATGTTATATTCCCTTACTATTTCCACTCTGATTCTTAATTCCTCTGTCTCTGGCTTTCTGTGGCCACTGAGGCAACTGTGTCCACTCTTGGAGCATGGCAGACAAGCTAGGGTCTCAACAACCCCTAAAAGCAGTCCCCAATCATTGACTGATGGTAGTTGGTGTTTTTTTTTTTTTTTTTTTTTTTTGAGACGGAGTTTCACTCTTGTTACCCAGGCTAGAGTGCAATGGCGCGATCTTGGCTCACCGCAACCTCCGCCTCCTGGGTTCAGGCAATTCTCCTGCCTCAGCCTCCTGAGTTGCTGGGATTACAGGCACGCACCACCATGCCCAGCTAATTTTTTGTATTTTTAGTAGAGACGGGGTTTCACCATGTTGACCAGGATGGTCTCGATCTCTTGACCTCGTGATCCACCCGCCTCGGCCTCCCAAAGTGCTGGGATTACAGGCTTGAGACACAAACAACCCATTTCTCTTGTTCTCTTGGTGGAATCACTCAGTCTAAGGTACATGTTCCACAATGTTTCCTAGAGATTCCTAGGAGGATTAAGTTCTGATTGCCTCTAGCACTAGTGTGCCAGATAAGGCATCTTTCTGGTCTTCTTTTCTTTATTTCACTTTCCTAGTCTCTTACTGGTGTTTCCTGCAATAACCTCCTAAATAAAATACTTGCTCTTGAATACCTGTCTCCAGATCTGCTCTTTGAGAACCCAAACAAAGGTGATCATTAATTCAGTCAAGTTGCAGATCAGACAGTAACCTGCCACTGACTGTCTTGGCAGTCAAAGGTCCTGAATCCAAGGCAAATGCCATGTCTTCATGCTCTTTGTGCATGTATCTGTTGCTGAAGGACACAGCTGACCTTGAGCCCAGCAGTCAGCATTATCCACAGCTGAAATAATACCTATGTGCTCATATTCGGCTATCCGACAACAGTGTAAGAATCATTAGACACCACTGTTTAGATCCAAAATATGTTCATGACATTTGCCTTTTGACTGCTAAGTAGAAGATGTAATGATTATAGGGTGATACTTTCTCAAGAGGAGGAAAGTTATTGAGCTTTCCAGTTTCATATGCTTCAGATTTTCTTCCACGTTTAGTCTGGCAGCTGGCTGACACATGTGATGAAATCTCTCATGTCGATCAGCTTGAGAATAGCTGGGACTGCTGAGCTAAGTCTGTGCTCATAAAAGCAACAAAGAATTATTATATTACAGGAAATGACCCCAAATTGACAGAAGATTAGACTAGGAAGCCTGAACAGGGGTTTTAATCTCTATGCACAAAATTAGTCTGTACACATATTGATCACATTCCTGCTGTTTTAACTATAATTTTTTTCAATTTTACTTTGTTATTCACAATTTGATAATATATTATGTGGTCATGGTGTCTGTGTGATGAACTATAATCCAGTGTGACATTCTCTGAGACTCAAGCTTCCAAGGACATCAGTATTTCACACCAGAACACTTTGTAGGGCCTTACTACTCCACATGAGATTCAAACATCAGAAATAATGAGAGATCTAGGACTTGATATAATCGCTTGCATGTGATGAATTAGGCCAAAGAAAAAAGTGAGAGACAGAGAAAGAAAGGAAATGGTGCTAAGGAAAATGGGGATATATCTTAGTGTTGAGATAATCTAGCCTGGCTATGGTGACTCCATTTTAAGCAATCCTGTTGACTCCATTTTGACCACTCTGAGCTATGTAGGGCACTCTGTTCCTGAAACTTTGTAGCCTGAGGCACCTGGTATTTTGTAACCTATTTCTGAGAAACAGGGCCCACTGACCCATACAACCTGTACCTGCAGCTGTGTAACTGTCTACTCCACATCTTGCTTGACAAACAACTTTAAATAAAATCTTTGTTGCTAGGTCCCCCTCCCCTAACCTGCTCTTTCAGCTTCTTTAACGATTTGCTTTCCGCCTCCTAACCCATGAAAAGGTATAAAAATGTTGACTGTCTTTTGTTTGGGGCCGAGAGGTTTGAGCAACAGCGGATTCTCGGACGCCGGCATTAAACGGACTCCCAACAAACTCAGAGTGTGGCGCTTCTGTTTTAATCTCGCTTTGGTATAACAGTGTTTGTCCGAGAGTGACTGCTCTTTGTTTCTCCTGGTGTCATGGCAAGAGTCAACAGCCAGGAATCTAGTCCCTGCTTAGGAGCTGCATGACCTTGTGAAAATTATTTAGGTGTTCTGCAATTTGTAATTGCATTTATTGCAAAATTAAGTTTACTTTTCATACGTCACTAGACCCAGAGCATTTTGAGGTTAGGAATTGGGTCTGAATCAACAATTTCTCCGGCACCCATATGGCATCTGGCACAGAATACACCAATGATGATTTTGGATTAAAAAGGGGAGCAAGCACAAGGAACCATGGTGGTCAGAGACGAGTTGATCTGCACCAGAGAAAGGGAGACCAGAGGAGAAAGGTCACTCTAGATTTCGTTCAATTATTCAAAATACAGTGTATTTACTATGTGCTGGGGACTTTTCCACCCGCTAGAAAGACCACAGCGACCAAAACAAAAACCCTCATCTGCACGGATCGTGTATTCTGTGTGAGAAAGATGAAAAGATAAATAAGTAAATTTTATACAATGCTTGGTAACGACAAGTGCTAAGGAAAAAAACAGCACAGTTAAAAAAGAACGGAAAAGGATGGGGCACTTGTGCAATTTTGTTAGGATGCCCGAGAGGGCTGAGCGTAGTCGTAAACGATCACATCATTTGATGGATCAAGTTAGGGATTGCGAGTCTGTGTTTCTGAGAGACCCATAAAGAAAAGAAGGCTTAAGGAATTAAGAAAGATCCAGAGTGGGGAAATGAAGTGAAAAGAAATCCAGCCAGTGGGGAGTCGTGAAGGGATAAGTCAAGCGCGTTTTGGTAGGAAGGAAGAAAGCAAAAGTGCAGTACAGCCTTTCATTACACGTGAAAAGAATCATGTTTCTTTTTCTATTTAGAAAAAGCCAAAGATTGTGCAATTTATCCCAACCCCCTCCACCCCCCTCGCGCCCAACTTCTCTCTTGTGGCCGGTGTTTCCCACACCTGAATCAGGGTTACAGCCACTATGGCTTTCAATTGGCCCTGTGCAGGCGCATGCTCTGCGCGTATTGGCCTCCGCTCCTGTCCCCAGACGAGCGGCCATCTTGGGTCCCGCCCCTACCGCGGGGTCTTGTGGGAATTGCAGTCCCCGCTCCGCCCTGTCCCGTCACTGGACTTTTTGCCCTCAGTTCCGGGCTCCCTCAGGCGGCCACCCAGTGGGCACAAGCCCAGGCGGCGCTCTGACCCTGCGCTTCTTCCCTCTGCCTTTCATTCCCAGCTGCCAACATCCTGGAAGGTAGGGGCGGGGGGGGGGCAAGCCCAAGTGGAACCGTGTTTCTGGGGCGCCGGTGTGGGTTTCCACGCGCGTCAGGTCATCATCCCCGAGCCCAGTGGGGCCGGCGCCGCTCACGGGGCGGTGGGCTTCTGTCCCGAGGACTCTTCCGCCCCACGAGCGTCTCAGGGTGGTAACTCGGGCTCTCCAATTCCCAAGCACCGGCCCTAGCCCTAACACCTTCCTCCTCCAACGTATTTATACGTAGGGAAACTGAGGCACGAGGCCACGCCAGCGGGTCCAGGCACGTCCCAGTTCTTGGCCCTGTGGGTGTAGTCGGCACCGTCATTTTTGGATGCTTCGTCAGTTTCATAGACAAGTAGCAAGAATCCGTCCCCGCAGGTTTGTGACAAACACGCAGCTTTGGGTTCCCCTAAGAGGGTGCTGAACACGTGCCCAGGACGGGAGCAAACTGGAGTAGAGAGAAGGCAGTATTTTGGGAGAGAATTTTACATTAGTGTTTCAAAAACAGACCAAATAGGCATTGAATTTGTTGTGGGAGAACTCATCAGTACTTGGTCGGACGTTCTTACACCTATTTTATGTTTTTTTTATTTTTTTATTTTTACTATCATAAGGGGGGATTTTAAAGGTATATCCAAGTTGGGGGGTGGCGGGGGGAAGGAGGCAGGTTAGTGGAACTTGAGATACATCTGCAGTTCTCTGCAGGCTCAAATTCTACCCTTGCTGTGTTACCTTGGAACAGCCACTCGAAGCGCTGATCTGGGAAACAAGGAGCTCAAGGGTCCCGGCTCAGGTGGCCCAAGGTTGTTGCCCGAAGCCAAAATCTAAATTGAGGTCATGCTTGTGAAAGCTTACCACTTGTAGATTTACTGCCATTACTATTCTGGTATCTCAGAAACGGGATGGGACCAGTAGAAAATACCCCCAGTGGTTGTTTTGAGAAAGCTTCTGACCCGGGCTGGGCCCAGACTACCATCAGCTGTCTCTACTCGCACCTGTTGTTAAGCCGGATCTATCTGAACCCTCCCTCCTTGGCTTCAGCTTGCGCCCGGAGGCCTGGGCAGCGGAGGCTTCTGGGAGTTGCAGTCCCCCCTCTTGTTTCTGGTCGGGCAAATACTCCACCTCCCGGCGTGCCATTTTGCACGGCGAGATGTCTCCTGGGAGTTGAAGTCTCTCTTCCCTCTGTTCTGTAGCGCAGCGCCTTGACTCGGAACTACAACTCCCATTTGGCTGTGCGTTCATGGCTGCCGGCGTCTGTGTCCATCTGCTGCAACCTGGACTAGAAATATTTAGTAAAGAAAGACGTCTTGGGTTCTTGTGTGTGTGTGTGTGTTTTTGTTGTTGTTATTGATTGCATATTAGATATAGGATTGTTGTATATCGTGTTCCAAGTGTTAGTAAATGTGCATGCTTCTAAAACCACTAACACTTGACCATTTAGAGCATGTTCACATGACCTCTTTTTAATATTAAATTTCCCATTTGTATATGATAAAAAATCTTGAGAAGATAGTCCATGATTGCACAACTATCAATAAAATATATATGTTATATTTTAATCCTCTAAAAAGCTATATGAGAGAATCGTTTTTATATAAATTTTACAGATTAGAAAACTAAGCCTAGGAAAGCTAAGTAACTTGTTCAAGCTAAAACACTGGTAAATAAAAGGACTGGGACTGTAAGCCCTTCTGCTTAACAGTCTCTGCTTAGAGAAAGACCCTACCTCACAGAGCTAAGGGGGAGTCCAACCTTTCTGGCTACAGAATTTGGAATATTTTCATTGTATCATGTTGCCTCTGTAGTTTGACACTAAACGTTAGAGTTGCAAAAACCTTTGAGATAATTTAATTCTAGGGCAATGACCTTGGAACACTTCTTGGCCTATAATAAAGATTCCACAAATGCTAGCTGTATAAAGTTTTATAATACCTTTATGTTAGAGATGAGGAAAGCAGCCCAGGTGGTAAAGCAGTTTGCCCAAGGTCACACAGTTGGTTTGTGTCAGAGATGAGACTAGACCCGAGCATCTTATTTTCAAGTCCAGGGTTATTTTCATTCCACCAGCAGTTAGCTAGCAGGAACACCAGATGTGTAGCTCTTTAGATAATGGTTTCTCCTCTAATTTGTTCTTTCTAGGCCACAGACCAGGACCAATTGTTGTAAAGTATCTTATTTATTGTTGGTAAGGTTGTAATATTTCATGAATTTAACAAATGTTTTTTGAGCTGCTTTATATGGTCATCTCTCTTAAGGTGCAGGGACCACATAGATGATAAGGACTTAATGGGTTAGGTCTGGAAGGACCTTATAAATGATCTAATCTAATTCTCATTTTATAAATGAGGAGAGTGAGGTACAAAGAAGCCTACAGTCTTCATCTCATGCCCTCACGTCGAAAGCATCCTGTTTCTGCAAGAAGGCAGGTTTCTGGAGTCCTTATAGTAGTGTAGGTAACCCTTTCAGGTTTATGGTTTTCTATTTGGTATCTTTGTCTTAGCCTTTTTCCTGCAGCCTTTGATAGAATTCTCTAGGAAATGTTTTTGTGTCCCCATCTTTATTTGTGTATTCATGCAACTTCAACATGCTCTGTTTCTATTTTGGAAATTAGTCTGGTTTTGGCTCCCATTACTCTTTTCTCTTTTGTTCTTTCAGAGACTTGAGAACAAATTCTGGCACTATGTTTACATTCACATGTTAAAATCTGACCCTCTAATATGAACTATCAGAAATCCAACAAGCCGTAACTTTCTTTTTAGAAGACATATTGGCTCTTTCAATTATGTATGCACATATAGTAAGATAGGTAACTCTGGTCTCTTCTGTGTGAAAGATGATTTCCATATAGTTAGGTAATAAAATAACAGTTTTATGAATTATTGGCTAAACATTCCTGAAACAGTCTATTTGAGAAGTTCTCCTCATCACCCCCATGGCCCCACCCCCACACTCTCCCAACTGATAGTCTGATCATTCATCTTCCACCACAGTGCCTGACCACCAGTAGACACTGAAAAAGTACTTGTGGAATTGCATTCATAAACACCCCTGTTCCCACATCTCTTCGTTGAATCTGTTTACTCTTTTAATGTAGAAGTGTGGATTTGAAATATTAGATGTAGGAGGTTACTTTGCTTTCAATATGTACATTGCAGAGAAAAATCTCAGCCTTTGAGATCATTCTCCAATGGGTTGTCTCTTTGGGAATGTCCACATCTGTGACTTCTCAGATGAGAAAGTGATCTAAGTAGTAGGACATAGCAGAGAAGCAGTAGAGGGGTTGCCTGGGGGCCTGTGATTTAATTCCCAGCTCTGCCTTTTAGACAGGTCACTTAGCTCTTGGTTTTCTCTCTGTAAAATAGAGATAATAAGCATTTCTACCTCACAGTGATGATGAAGAAGAAAGTGTGTTTAAAGCTTTGAGTATGTTGTCAGGCTCTTAACAGCTTGCAGTGAATAGATAAATATAATAGCTCTTATTTTTGTTATTAATGTAAGCCTGATATGTGAAAATTCACATTTTCTCACAATTTAAAACTTGAGGCAAGTATTTATACTATAAAAGGATTTGCCGTTTGTTTTCTTAGAGTAGCATCGTTGGTCATCACATTTAAAATATGAAGTTCCTCACAACTCTTGATAACCTGTCTTGTCAGTGCGGTGACACTCTCTTGTATGGGCAGAGAGATAGTGAAGCTTTTGGCTTGGTACTGCCTGCTGAGAGGTCCCTGATCTATGTTTCTACCTATATATTAAATCTTCGATTTAAAAGCCACCTGTTTCTGTCAGTGAGGGCTTCTTTCCACCTCTAGAAAAGACTGGGCCTCTGCCAGGAGCCTCAGGATTAGAGTGAGGCAGTTGTCATCCAGCTGGTGAGTGATCCTGGGGTGATGACCATGGGGACGTGGCAGTGCTTCTTTCTAAAGCTGACAACTTCAATAGCCATGAGGTTACTGATAAGGAGGTGAGTTATTGAAAAGAAGTGATGCAGGGAACAAGGAAGGAGAAACAGGAATGGGGATCACAGCAACAGCAGAGGTGACAGACAAGGGAAAAGCGGAGGCCTTCAGTATCCTGCCCATGTTTTTATTCAGCACATTTATCTTGCTCCTAACTCTGTGCTAGGCACTGCATCTGCACTGGTGAGGGCAGTAAATGGGGCTGGCAGGGAGGTAGTGATGGGGTGAGTGAGGGTATATTCTCAGCAGGGAAGAACCTAGTAGAAGGAAGGAAGGAAAGAAAGAAGGAAGGAAAAAAGGAAGGAAGAAAGGAAGGAAGGGTGGGTTGGGATTTGATGAGCAGAAAGGAGGTCTGTGTGCCTAGGGGATGAAAATCAATGGCTGGATGAGGTTGAGAGTAAGGCTGCAGAGGTGAGCCTGAGCAATCTATATATATTTTTTCCTTTAAAATTTTTTTTTTTTAATTTTACTTTAAGTTCTGGGATGCTTGTGCAGAATGTGCAGGTTTGTTACGTAGGTATCCATATGCTATGGTGGTATGCTGCACCTATCAACCCATTATCTAGGTTTTAAGCCCTGCATGCATTAGGTATTTGTCCTAATGCTCTCCCTCCCTTTGCTCCCCATCCACTGACAGGCCCCAGTGTGTGATGTTCCCCTCCCTGTGTCCACGTGTTCTCATTGTTCAACTCCCATTTTTGAGTGAGAACATGAATGTGGTGTTTGGTTTTCTGTTCCTGCATTAGTCTGCTGAGAATGATGAGCCTGAGTAATATTATTCAGAGTCCAGTTACCTGCATTTGGACCTTCTTTTAAGGGCATTCAGGAAACTGCTTAACAGTCTTAAGTGGGGAAATGAAATTATTGGATTTGTTTTTATGAAAGTATGGATACATAGCAATGTATTATATTATTGAAGATTACCAAGAGTATAGATTTTAAGTGTTCTTGTTTCCAGAAAGGAGTCTTCATACAGACCTCTCAGGGTTCTTGGATCTTATGCAAGAAAGAATTCAGGGCAAGTCCGTAAAGTGAAAGCAAGTTAATATTAAGAAAGTGAAGGAATAAAAGGATGGCTATTCCATAGATGAAGTAGTTCCAAGGGCTGCTGGTTGCCCGTTCCTATGGTTATTTCTTGACGATGTGCTAAATAAGGGGTGGATTATTCATGACTCCTCTTTTTAGACCATATATGGTAACTTCCTGATGTTGCCGTGGCATTTACAAACTGTAATGGAGCAGGAGGGAGTATAGCAGCGAGGACGACCAGAAGTCACTGTGGTCGCCATCTTGGTTTTGGTGGGTTTTAGCCACCTTCTTTACTGCAGTTTGTTTTATCAGTAAGGTCTTTATTACTCGTATCTTGTGCTGATCTTCTGTCTCATCTTGTGACTAAGAATGCCTTAACCTCCTGGGAATGCAGCCCAATAGGTCTCAGCCTTATTTTACCCAGCCTCTGTTCGAGATGGAGTTGTTCTGGTTCAAACACCTCTGACACTCTCACCACAAATAAATGGTAAGTATTTGAGGTAATCCATATTAATTAGCTTGATTTAGCCATTCCATAGTGGTTTTATACCATAAACATATACAATTTTACGCCATAAACATATACAATCACGTTTTACACCATAAACATGTACAATTTTTATAAATCAGTTTTTAAAAAGTATGGATGCGGTATGGATAATGAATTTATCTGAGGTAATAGTTGAAGAGGAAAAACCATGTAGGCTTGTGCTTTTTTAATTTTAATGTACATGCAAGTCTCCTGCTGATCTTAAAATGAAGATTCTGATTAAATAAGACCTAGAAAAGATCAGAGATTCAGTATTTCTAACAGACTGATGGTGCTGGTCTGGATCATCCATTGAGTAGCAAGTACTTAGGAGATCCTTCAGTGATCTGGGTGACAGATGATGTGGTTAAGAGAATGGACTCAATAGAGCAAAAGACCTGGGCTTTAATCTTGGTTCTGCCACTTTCTATGTATGTGACTCTAGGGAAAGTGTCCAAATCTCTCTGAGCCTCAATTTCCTCATCTGTGAAATGGGGGTGATAATTTCTATTGCAGAAGGATATTTTCAGTTTTCAATGAGGTAACCCATTGAAAGTGCTTAACACAGTAACTGGTACTCCATAAATGGTAGCTTATGATTTTATTCTTATCATTATCAATAAAAACATAACTTTATGCATCCTGCTGTATTTCCTTATCATATTTTAAGTACTAAGAGGACTAGATTACCTTCAATTCTACTGTTTTTGCTTAGCTGTCTCATATGATGTTGAATTTCTTCAATCATCTGTGAAAACGAGTATTATAGAGTCAGGGGAGGAGAAGTCTCTTTTCCTCACCCCCAGGCTCTTCGTTGAGTCCCCGTAACAAAAGACGGATTAACAAGAGAAAAGCACACAGACTTATTTAACATAAGTTTTATGTGACATGGGATTCTTCTTAATGAAATGAAGACCCAAAACTGGTAAACCTGTGTATTTTTCATGCTAGATTTGATAAGAAGTAGTAGTTGTGTAGACGCATGATTGAATAAGAATGGGAGGAAACATAGCAAGACCTGTTTGTTCAGATTCTCTGTATCCCTTTGTCTTCAGTGATAAGTATGTTCTTTTACTCCAGGTATGGTAAGTGAGGAACCTTTCACAGGAGAGTCTTAGACCTGCCTCAGGAGAAGGCCAGTTAATTCTTCCTAGGTTTTATGACCTGCTTCAGAGGACAAGGGCAGAAGTCAGAAGGTCAGAGGTCACTCTCTGACCTTCCTTCTGCTGTCTTCTCAAATTCCTTCAGCTTACAATATTTGGAGGTAGTATGTCCTGAACCCCATCATGGGCAAATAGCTATATTTCAGCCCATGCAATTGAGTCTTTCTAAATCTGATGGACAGAAATCTGGGATCCTTAAATTAACACATTATATCTGATTATTACGATGGAAATTCAAGGTACCTGGCCTCCTAATGTAAGTTTATTCCTTCATTATGTATTTTTAGTCTGTTTGGATTGCTTTCCAACTAGTGGCTCTCAGACCTATAAGTGAGAAACACCTGGGGCTGGTCCCATCCAGATAACTGAAATAAGAGTGGGAAGGGGAGCAGGTGTTTGTTGTTGTTGTGGTTTTACATTTCCCAGCTGATTCTAAAGTGCATTTAAAATTGAAAACCACTGATTCTAATAACACAGCATTGTGGAACAACTCCCAGTTAATTCTAAAGTGCATTTTAGATGGAAAACCACTGATTCTAATAACACAGCATTGTGGAATGAATCAGGTATAATCCAAAAGGTAAAAGGTCTGGGTGAGGAATGAAATATCTAGAAAGTAGCATTTTGAAGGGTTTGGAAGTGAAAGAAAAGCGCCATCACAAAGCTGTCATGAAATTTGATGAACGAACTATAAATTGTGTACTAGTTACCTTTGAGATAAACTACCAGGGACACTCTTCTCCCCTACCCCCTGTGTATCTCTTGCTGTGCTTATCTAAGAATTTTCATTATATCGAATTTCAGGAAGTGTTTCTCGTCCTGTACTTAGTTTGTCTCATTCTTTATGGCTGGGGTGTGGTGGGGGACTATAATCTTGTTAAAACTGTGTTCTAAAGAAACTCAGTAACATGCTTTCAAGATCTGTGGCAGTGTTACTGAAAAGGTTTAAACACTTGTTCAGATAAAATACCATTCACTTTTACTGGTGGTATTCTTACATTCTAATTAAGTAGCTTGAAATGAACCATTGAAGTAAACCTCTTCTAGGAAGGCTGCCTGTTATAAAGTTTCCTTCTTACCCCAGTCTTCTCCCAACTCCCTTTCAAGGCAGAAGGATAATTAAGCTAATCTGATTACACACCTTTAATTTTCTTGATAATCCATAAATGTGGTGATTGTGAGGGAGGAAAGAAGTGAAGACTCCAGAGAGGTGGGTAGGTCTGGGGGCTTATATGTTATGTGGAGAAGCAACTAGACAAAGTGAAATCTCCTTTGTAAAAATTATGACAGTGAAAGAGATCTGACCTAATCGCATCTAACTTGCTTTTAACCTCCAAGCTGTCCTTGTTCATTACTGTGCGAAGGCCAGACTAACTTTGGGAGGATTTTAGTTTATAGTTTACCTTTGGAACAAAGATGGTAACAACCCTTTCCCAAAACAAATCCCCTAGGACTAACAAATTAGTCCCAAGATTAGAAATTATGGTTTAGGAGTCATGGAACTAGAAGCCTCAAGATTCTAAACCACCACCCAGTTGCTCCTAGGGATTGCTCCTAGGGATAACATCAAATCTAAGGTTGGTGCTGGATATATTTTTCTGACTTTGCACTTGATGCATCAGATGGCACCACCTGCATCGATAAACTGTCCCGTTTGGTCTTGCACCCCCACCCGGGAACTGACTCAGCGCAAGAGGACAGCATTGACTCCCTTTGATTTCATCCCCAACTTGACCAGTCAGCACTCCCCTCTACCTGGCCCCCTACCCACCAAATTAACCTTAAAAAAATCCCAGTCTCTGAAATTTTCAGGGAGACTGATCTCAGTAATAATAAAACTCTGGTCTCCTGTTCAGCTGGCTCTGCGTGAATTCTTTTTCTGTTGCACTTCCTCTGTCTTGATAAATCTGCTCTATCTGGGCAGTAAGCAAAATGAACCTATTAGGTGGTCACAAAAGGAAAACGGGATTTAGGCTTCTGGGGTAGGGGGATAGATTGTGAAAACATGACTAGGAAAATGTATGGTAAATGAAGATTGTTTAGTAAGGTTTGTTTATGCAGGTAAGAATTCTTCTCTTTCCGGTAGGGAAAGGGGAACACCTTTATTTATAGAAAATATGTCACCTTTACAAAGGAAAATCTGCCCTACTTTTAGCTAGATGGAGGAGGGCAGAGGTTTTTGTTGTTGTTGTTGTTGTTTTCTGAATATGCTGTTTCTTACTTGCCTTCAACTCAAATAACCCTTATGCCAAAGTGGCATATTTTAGGGTAGCATATTCTGATCCCCTTCCAGACTCTTTCCTTTGGAAAGTTGTTTTTCCCCTCATAGAAAATACATACACTTATGTTTGAGTATTTATATTTAAACCCTTATAGCAAGGGTCCAGGAGCCCTCTTGGCTTGAATATATATTACTCAGCACTGTAATTTCATTTTTCTGCATTTCCTGAACCTTTCTACCCACCAGGATGTTATTTCACAATGTAGTAGTCTTACTTTTCTAATCTATTGACTTCATAGAGAGAAAAAGAGAAAAGATTGGAAAAACAGTGTTTTTGCCAGTGTTTAATATAGTTAAAAATCACATATTTAGGGGTATTTTGTGTGTATGCCAATGTTTTCTTTTAATGATGAATAAGTGGGAATAGAGAAAATTGAGAAACTGGTTAAGAAATTCACAAAAGGTACATATTGACAGGATTCTGGAACTGAAAGACTCTTTCTGGAACTGAAACACAAAACTCACTGTTGTCTTTGGACTCCACATTAATGAAGGACGGTACTTGCTTGGTTGTGTCAGTAGATGTTTAATTTGTGCCCAGGAGCAGGAGTTTACCTATGTGTTTGGAGCCCTGAGGACAGGTGGAGGGAAGGGTCGGAACCTGCTTAGAATAAGATTGTTTCAATCCTGGAGCACTAGCGATTCCAGTTCAATCTCTTCTAGAAAATGATCCTGACAAGAAATCCAAGGAAGAGCAGGAAGGCAAGAGGGAGGTAAAATAAATGCAGAGTGTGGGAGAGGTAGAAAGACAAAAAATGGCGGGGTGGAGAGAGGCAGAGAGAGAGGGGAATATTTTTTGTGTTTACAGGCACTTATGTAAATAAAATTAGTCTCTCCCTGCCAGTTACTACATCGTGAGAAAGTGGCAGGTCTAATTCTCGCTGAATGTAGTCTACCACTTTGTTTGCCTGCCTGGAAGCATAGACTATGTAGCACACCATATGTCACTTTGGGAACACCTTAGATAGATGGGTAGTCACACTCTAGCGTAGCTAAAATTGAGTTACCAAGGCCTGTACTACCAACCTTTCCAATTTAATTGGTCTGAATGAGACCTCCTCTAGTGATTCTAACTTGCAGCCAGGGCCAAGACCCACTGGTTAGAAAGCAATCCCAGTGGGTGACAATTATGTCAAGAAGCGGGCACTGTAATTGGCTACATAAATTTCTATTAGAAGGCAGGGTACCTTAAACTACCATCTTAGTAATCAGATATAACATGTTACCTTAAAGATCCCAGATTTTTTTTCCCCATGAAGTTTAGAGAGACTGTATTGTATAGGCTGAAATACATCTATTTGCTCATAGTACCTCAAAATTTACAGTGGATTGAAGGAGTTCTAGCTTAGGTCATATGCCTACCACTTGGAATTATTTTGTTGGCCTGTGGAAGAGGGTAGTGTGAGTGGCCAGGTATGGAGCAAATGCCTACCTCTGGAGAGGAGAGGTTCACCCAGAGGAAGTGGGGCAGGGCTGCCACATTCTCAGCATCAGAAGCCACCATTCATACCATAGTATATGTGTCTGGTAACCTGTGGAGTGGTGCCGTGCAAAGCCTGCAAGGCTGTACACACAGAAAGGCCCTGATTAACAAGAGGTGCCAATACCTTCAGAAGAGAGATGTGACACTAGGGATACGAAAACAACAGGTGGCCACTGTATTTTGAAATCCCAGTTGCTGGGTTCTGCCAGCTTAGAGGATGAAAACAAGGCCAGGAAGCTTCAGATAAATATACAGCTGAGGCCCTCTCTTGGCTCCTCTGAGCAGGGAATAAAGCTTTCTCTAAGCTAAGGCTTCCTCTAGCCTCTTGAACTTCCAGAAGGCAACAGGCCAAGGTTTCCCTGGCCTAGAGGAGTTAGCTGTGTTTGGCTTCCTGGTGCAGATGGAACAACTGGGTCCAACTCCTATGGGTCGAGGACTGCTGGCACTATATGCAAGGGTCCTGGTGAGGCCAGAAGTGTTTGCATTTCCAGCAAGCTGCCAGATGATGTGTATGCTGCTGGTCCATGGGCCACACTTGGAATAACAATATTTCAGATCTTTGTGGCCTCTGCTTAGTTGCCATTCTGTTTTAATGCAATGAGTAGTATTGTTTAGAATTCATGTCTATCAATATATAATATATAGATAATTATATTATGAGAGTGAACTTAGACAAGTTGTTTTTCTTTGCAGTTTTATTTCTCTTTGTAAGATGGAAATAATAGTACCTACTCCACAGATTGTTATGAATTAAATGGGATGATCTATATAAAATACCAGGAATGCCTTCATGGAGTCTAGTGAAGGGGACAGATAACACATAGGCAAACACCTGTAATAATATGATGTCAAGTACAATAAGGAAGAGTATGAGATACTGTGATAGTAAGAGATGGGTAACCTATTGAGATAAAATGGCCAGGGAGGAAGAGCTGAGAATTGATCAGAGATCCCAAGTCAAGGATGAGATGGAGCTGACCATATGAAGAGCTAGTATTAACAGAATAGGTTCCAGGCAGAAGGAATAACCTGTATGAAGACCTTAAGGTGGAAAAGAGCTTAACACCATCAAAGGAGAAAGAAGGCCCCTGTGGCTGAACTATGGAGAGGGAAATGGAGATTGGCATCAGATGAAGCTGGCTATATACATGGGGCCCAGGGCCATACAGGACCTTGAAGTCAAAGTATGGAATTTGAATTTTTTTCCTCTGGGTAATGCTCCTGTTCCTGGATCTCAGTATTGTGGTTGAATCTGTGCTGTTTGCTGTCCGGACCTCTCTTCCACTCGCCTGCTTCTCCACTGAGCACCTACTTGTAGACTTTCTTTTTCCCCTCCCTTTGGCCAGAACATGAGTTACAGTCCTGGCTGATGCTTCCATAATGCCTACTATCTCCACAGGCTACTTTGTTACCTGTTAATACACTCTCTGCACCCTAGGTTCCATATGTATAACCTGATTCCTTCTCATTTCCTTCACCAGGTTGTAATCAGAGTCTCTGCGATACCGGCTTCTGCCCCGTAATGCGGTATCAGGTCCGTATCCCTCCTGATTTGACTCCTCTGCCATATGGCAGTGGAAACCAAGAACAAAGCCCTAGCAGTAGGGGGTCAGATGAACACAATGAAAGGGACTGAAGAAGGCAGAACAGTTTAGGATCTATTAATTGGTGGAAAGAAGAAGAGATACATGATTTTTATATGTAAGAATCATGGCTTCAAGAAATTCTTAAAAAGAGCTTGAAAGAAGCTGGTTGGATTCATCTAGTCCACTCTGCTTTATTTGTTTATTTGAGAAACTGGCTCTAAAGAGGGGAAATGGCTTGGTGTGGGTCACAGATAGTGCTATTAGCAGGATGCTGACCTTTCTTAGTCTCATATAGGTTAGCTCCCATGTCTTTTGCTTCCTTAACTTTTTATACTTTCTACAGTTTTAATTTAACCTTTGATTTTTAATCAATGCTTATCTTCCCTTTGGACTATAAGCTCTGTGAAGGGCAGTGGTAGTGGCTATTTTGCTGATGGTCGTCTTCTCTGCACCTGGTCCCTATGCAGGGTAAGTGATTTATGTCAGGTTCCTAACAGAGAATTTCGTGTTGGATTTTGCATTGTACCATACTACTTCTGGGCCATTTTCCATTACTGATTATAAGTCATTTCTCTGGTTAGCTGAGTCTTGGCTGCATGGGGAGTATAGGCAAGTGAAATCTGTGAAACTGCAGACTTCATCCCCTTTGACCATTTCTCTGAATTTGTGTAGCCTCCCATTTCCTCCCCATCAAGGAGATACTGCTTTGTTTATTGTGTTAATGTTATCTATCTTCTGTCTCTAGAAAGTTAGCCCTATGAGGACGGGGACAATTGTTGGTGCTGTTCATTGATCTGTCTCCATGCATAGAACAATGCATGATCTATGACAGACAGAATGATGTGTGACTCATCATAGCCAGCAAGACCTGAAAGGCTGGGTTGTCCTGAAGACTGTTGCTCCATGCAGATGAGTTCTTTATACTTTGTAGAGAATAAGATTTTTCAAATGCTGGAGAGTAAAGGAGGGACTCTTTAGAGAGAAAGTGTAAAGAAGAGCCCATTATCTGACTCTGAGGACTCACTTCTGGCTTTGCCTCTCATTTGCTGTGTCATCTTGAGTGAGATATTCGGATTCTCTGAGCCTCACTTTCCTGTAAATTGGAGATAATAATACTAACTAGCTCTTAAGAGCTGTTGTGAGAATCAAGTGAAATAATTGATTTCAATCATGTTCTACACAGTGCCTGACACATACTGAGCACTCAATAAGTATGACCTGAGATCAGTGTCATTAAACCTGGAATGTTACTCTATTGCTGGCTAGCAGTTATACATGCATGTCAGTTTTTACTTTATAAATCATAACTAAACCTTTCCCATGGTTCTGTGTTGTTTGGTGAAGTTTCATATTCACCTTGACCATCAAATAAATGTAGAAGTCATTAGTTTGGGCTATGTAAAGCTTACTGAAAATGTTGATGAGCAACAACCCAGGATTCAGCACAAAAAAATAAATGCTGGTTGATGTTAAAGACAAGAATATAAATCAGAAAACAAACACATCCGCAGTACTGTAATATTTAAATGCCTTCTCATCAACACTTAAGATTCTCATTAGTCCAACATCAGAAAAATGATAAATATTAATATTTGTCATCAAAGGAAAGCTTAGAAATCAAAGCAGAGTAAACAACTGTTGTATTTCAAGGATTATATAATACTGAAAGCATTTTTAATTAAATACCCCAAAACTCTATTTTTAAAAAACTTTCTGCATGAGATGGTTTATTTTTATCTAGTACACAAACTAAGATGGATGTACATTTAATCAGAAAAAAATACAGGTGATTAGTTGAGTCAGATCATGTTCTGAAAGATTTAGGTTGTGTTGTATTTTATATCTGCAAAAGAGACCCGCATGTGTCTGAGGCAACCCTCCATCTCCATTGATCTCTAATTCTATTTAGGAGGATTGCATTGGAAATGGTCCCTAGGTAGATCATGAAAGGGCATGGGTGCTTCGTGTCTTCACTGTGGATTCTCACCTGAAGAGTCTCTCTCTCTCTCAGGTCATGTGGCTGCTGCTCCGAATGGGCCAGGAAGCACATGCAGCAGTCCCAGGGTCAGGAAGCTGCCGAGGGTGGGAGGACAGTCTGCGGCCATCAATCTGAAGCTGTCAGGCTTTTCCTTTCTGCTTTCATAGTGTCTTAGATGGCTGACTCAACAAGAGATGGCCTCATCATGTCAACTGGCAGTTGGGAGACCTGGGTTTTAGTTCTGGCTCTCCCACCACCTTACCCAAGTCTCTTTTCTCTGGACTTCCCTTTCCACATCTATAAAGTGAGGGCTTGGATCATTCTGAAGTCCTAGTCCTCTCCAGCATTCTGTGACCTGGGTAGAGTGCTTCAGGGACCTGATGAGCCCTTTTCCCTGCCCTCTGCAGAAGGGTAATTCTGGAGTGGGTGCCTTTGGAACCAGTCAGAGCTATAGCTCATCTTAGGTAACTCATTTAAGTTCTCGGTTTCCTCATCTATAAAATGAGAATAGTGCAAGATGGTTGTCAACATGAGATGACATTGGGAAAGCATCTAGAGCTGCATTTGGTAGGTCACAGGGATTGAATAATGATGCTGTGTTATTACTAAATACTATATATTATAACAATATATATTTACAGTTACATATTTATGTTATTATATACTATATATTATATATAATATGTCACAACATATATTATGTATTATAACAAAAATATATTATTGTTATATAAATATAGTAAATATAATATATTGTTACATACTATGTTTATATCTTGACTTAGCACTTTCCTGGCTCTTTATACCACAGTTTTCTCATCTAAAATTGGGGAGAGCAAGAGAACCTATCTCACTGGTTAGTTGTGAGGATTAAATGAGATAATACATAAAAACACATAGGGTACATTCTGGTACATAGTAAGCACTAATGGCATGTTAGTGATTATTTTAGCTGTGATTTTTATTATTAGTCACAATACCTTGCTTTCTGTGAAAGCACTGGACAGGACAAGGTGAATGGGGTAGTTACTTTCTCTAATACACATGCTGAAGTAGATTTCCAGTGGTCTAAAAAACCCAGCATTTTCCCTAAACTTCTTGTTTATTATACGGAATGCTAAGTAAGTGACATTGAATCTGCATTTAAAAGTCAAGTAAGTGTCTGTATCCAACATGGGTTCTTTCTTAGAGACAAAGTCTTGCTCTGTAATCCAGGCTGGAGTGCCCTGGTGTGATCTCGGCTCACTGCAACCTCTGCCTTCTGGGTTTGAGCTATTCTCCTGTCTCAGCCTCCCAGGTAGCTGGGACTACAGGAGCACGCGACTACATCCAGCTCATTTTTCCAAGAGGGGTTCTTAAACCGGGATGCTGGGGCCTCTTTCAAACCTAAAATTTCAGGTCCATGATCTATCTGCATGTAAGAATTGACAGCAAATTAAAAGAAACTTTACTTTTTTTAAAAAATCAGATTACTGTGGGCCAGGCACTGAACTAGGATCTTTGCATAGATTTTCATATTTTATCCTCTTAGCAACTCTATGGCGTCGATACTCTTATTATCCTTGTTTTACGGATGAGAAAACTGAAGCTCAGAGAGGTTAAACAAGAGCTCAAGGACACCCAGTTGGCAAGTGTTGGGCCTGAGATATGGACCCAGGCCATCCAGCTAGGGAGCTTGAGCTCTGCTAGCTAATCTCCTTAGGTAGCAAAAAGGTCAGACCTACCTGATAGCTATGTTCCTGTAAGATGAAGTCTAATGGATGAAGACAAGGATATAAATGGACTTGCTTTTTATCAATGATGTAGTAAATTAGCATTCATTTTTATTGTTTTCAGGATGATTCTATTTCAAGTGAGGGGATGAATTTCAACATAGATTAGACTTATTTATGGAAGCATCAATATTTTTCTCAAATTAGCAGTATTAAAACTGTAATTATGGAATTTAAAAATATGCTACATTTATACAATGCAAATTTATTTGGAAACATAAAATTTATTTATCATTTTCTGTAGCTTAGCTTGCAGCTGTTGGCATGTCTATTTTTAAAATACAAAAATAAATTGTTTCTTGTTAACTCTGTTGGATCTGCAGACAGGTATTAGACAAAGTTAGTGTGGATGAGTTCAACATCTTGGTCAGAGGGCCCAGAATATTCTATAAGAAGGTGCTAGTTAGAAGAACTCTTCTTACCAATAGCATAAGAAAATAAATTTGGAAGATTTAAAAAATATAGAAGTGCTCAAAAAATAAAATAGTGTTGCATTTCACCAATTCGTGATAGCACTATCAGTATTCCAGTGTGATAGCAATATCAATGTTTCTAACAGAAAACTAATACATATTTCTACATTTGGATAATACTTTATATGTAGTTTTGTTTTTGGTTTTCACTCATCAATTTATTGTATGCATTTTCCCATGGCATTAATGTCTACAGAGTACTCCACTGTTAGAACACGACATTATTTTTTCATCTATCCCAACTGGGTAACCTAGGTGTTTCCAACCTTTTTGTCTGATGTATTTGCATGTATGCATAATCACATTCATGATTTTTTTCTTAGGAGACATTCCCAGAAGTGGAAATGCAGGACCACATTGTAAAGCTATAGGAGTAGCTGCCTAGTTTTCCTTTGCTGTAAGCAGTGCTCCCCTGTGGACCTAGAATCCTCACTAACAGCTTCTCCTGGGCTCTACTTCCCAGGAGCTTCAGAGAAGAGAATATAGAGCCAGAAGCTAGTGGGGCAATTAACCATATCAGTCTTCAGTTTCTGCTGGTTGATCAAAGAAACGTGTTGGGTTACCTGTACCAGACTTAATGTGTCATGTATTATTTAATAGGTTACTATGTTAGCTTCAAATGCTTTCAGCTGCAAGTAACCTGCTTAAAAAGAATAGAGGTTTGTTTCTTCCACATAAAAATAAGTTAAGTCCAGAAGTGGTTGGCTTTGGCTTTAGTTCAGCAGCTCAGAGATGTCAAGGAGAGTGTATCCGTGCAGTTCTTGGCCTTTCCATAATGGCCACAGAATTGCTGCAGCTGCAGCAAGCATCATGTTTGTATTCAGGGAGTCAGGGAGAGGTGAGAGAACTGAGAGATGAATGAGACACATTCTTGATCCTGGGAGTTGTTACCCTGATTAAAAAGGCAGTACTTTTTTCTCATATTACAGAAATAATATGTGTTCATTATAGAAAATATATTTCACCCATAATCTTGCCACTCAGGTAATCACTGCTCTCATATTGGTGACTATACTTGTAGTCTAGTTATAAATGCACAAATTTACCCAAAAAATGGGATTCTCCATTTATATACTGTTTTGTAACTGGCCTTTTAAATCAACATTTAGTTCAGTGCCTAGTACCTGGTAGATATGCTAAAGAATTTACTGAAAAATTAATGAATTATTTTAAAAATATACTATGAATGCTTTTCTATGCCACTGAGTATTCTTCTACAGTATATGTTTTATGGTATAGTTTTTGACAGCTGCATATTGCTGAATTGTTTAGATGGTCCATAATTTCCTTCACTGGTTCTCTATTATTTTACACGTAGATTAAAAAAATGTTTAACTATGATAAATAATTCTGCAGTGAATGTGTGTGTGTGTGTGTGCGTGCGTGTGTGTGTACACAAATCTCTCGTTATTTTCTTAGATAATGTCCATTCAGAAGTAGAATTACTGGATCCAGGAATGTGCCGGTTTTAAGGACCTTGATGTATACCACCAAATTTTCCTCTCCAAATGTGTCACTACAACCAGCAATGAGAGTGATAATCTTTTAGCTCTTTATTTTTACGAAACAGTACAGAAAGGTGTAAAGTGAAATTTTGTTCTTGCTCCTTTTCTCATACCCTCATCTTTGTACCCGTCTCCCTTAAGGTAGCTACTTTTAGTAGCACACAGGCAAATATGTATTTATGTTACTTTCCTTCCCTTGTTATATAAAAATGTTATGCAATACACATTGTTCTGTACCTCCCTTTATGTGGTTTGACTGCTATATAACGTTCCATTATGTGAATATTCTATAGTTTTACTTACCTATTCTTCTGTCTAGTCTTATTTGAAGCCTGTGTTTTTTCAGTCAAACGGGGCCCAAGTGAGCCTTCATATTCTGACCCTGCAGCTATGCCTAACAGGAGCAGGCAGCTCAATTTTAATTTCTTAGTCCTGTGGTCTGGCCTACTATATAAGCTGACTGCCTCCTAGGGTGTAGTTGGCAGTATCTGAAATATTCTGAATCTTCCAAGAAGGAAGAGAATTTCAAAGATATGTTTCTCCTCTTGAAGACCCACTGGCTGGTCCTCCCCTAGCTTTGATTGTGAGAGTTTCATGTTCTAGGTTAGATAGAGAGCCAACCCCTCCTCCTCCAAGCGATGGTGAGCATATAGGAGAAATTATGTCCTACCTACCTTTTAAAGAATTTAATCTCACTGAGTGCTGGGTCCATTGTATGTTTATGGAATATGTTTTTCCTTCTTTTTTTTTTTTTCTAGACAAGGTCTTGGTCTGTCCCCCAGGCTGAAGTGCAGTGGCACAATCTCAGCTCACTGCAACCTCCACCTACCTCCCTGGTTCAAGTGATTCTCGTGCCTCAGCCTCCCAAGAAGCTGGGATTACAGATGCACACCATGGTGGCCGGCTAATTTTTTGTATTTTTATTGTAGAGACAGGATTTCGCCAGGCTTGTCTTAAAGTCTTGGCCTCAAGTGATCAGCCAGCCTTGGCCTCTCAAAGTGCTGGGTTTACAGGCCCCCATTGTATGTTTAATTTTCACATCTGGACAATCTTGTATTGCCTTATTTGTTAAAGGCAAATGTCAACTTTACTTTTTTTTCTCTCACTTTTTTATTGGTTCAGAAGGGCAGAGCCTTGCTCCAAAAGCCCACCCACCACAATCACAACCTAAGCACATACTTTCATCATTCAGAATTTATGCCAGTTCAGTAATAGAGGATACAAGAGATAAGGGCACACCCCTGTATCACAGTTTTATTTTCCATATGTACGGTTCATGTAGTTCCCTGGAGCTGAAATTGCATGATCAATATGTGCCCTGTATTACAGGGTTAAAAGTCCCCTTATCAGTAAAGCCTTTCCTGATCATCCTAACTAATCCCTCCCTATGTTTTCTACCTCAGCCTTTCTTTTTTCCATAGCACTTGTTACAATTAGAAGTTGTCTCTTTGTTTATTTATTGGCTTTTTTCCCAGCTAGATAGTATAGTATACTCTGTAAAGGGAAAAACTGGATTGGCCACCAGACTCCAGTGCCTAGCACAGTGCCTGGCATATAGAAGATGCTCAGTACATATTTGGCAAACAAATGGTTCATAATAACTGCCAATATGCTATGTATAAAAGAAAGTTGATTATATTTATTGAGCTTGAATCTGACTACATTAAACAACATCAAGAAGTTTTAGAGTCCAGTGAGCTTTTTTTTTTTCTCCCCAGAAACAGGGACTCACTCTTTTGCCCAGGTCGGGATGTATGATCATCGCTTACTGTAACTTGAACTCGTAGGCTCAAGGGATCCTTTCACCTCAGCCTACCAAGTAGCTGGAACCATAGGTGCATACTACCACTCCTAGCTGGGTTATTTTTTTTTTTTAACTTTTTGTAGAAATGGGGTCTTATTATGTTGTTCAGGCTGGTCTCAAAATCCTGGCCTCAAGGGATTCTCCCACCTTGGCCTTCTAAAGTGGGATTTCAGGCATAAGCCATTGTATCCAGCTCAGTGATTTTTTTTTTTTTTTTTTTTTTTTTTTTTTTTTTTTGAGACACAGCCTCACTCTGTTGCCAGGCACCAGGCTGGAGTGCAGTGGCACGATCTTGGCTCACTACAACGTCTGCTACCTGGGTTCAAGCAATTCTCCTGCCTCAGCCTCCCGAGAAGCTAGGACTACAGGTACATGCCACCACTCCCAGCTAATTTTTGTATTTTTAGTAGAGACAGGGTTTCACCATGTTGGCCAGGATGGTCTTGATCTCTTGACCTTGTGATCCGCCCGCCTTGGCTTCCCAAAGTGCTGGGATTATGATTATTTTTTAACTGAAATTTTTATTTAGATAGTTCTAGATTCACATGCAGTTGTAAGAACTAGTTTAGAGAGATTGATGCCTATGTATTACCCAATTTCTCTTCATAACATTTTACAAAACTATAGTATCATATTTACAATCGACTCATGTTATTCAGACTTTTCCAGTTTTACTTTGTGTACATTTAGCTCTATAAAATTTTACCCGTATTTTTAAATTCTTACTCCTGAACTGGCACACTTCTGTGATAGCCGTAATCAACAGTTCTTAAATTTCCTTAAAACAAAATCACAGAATATTAGTGTAGGAATCAAATTTAATAGATTGTTCTATGCTATACAGATTCCAAAACTTTAGAATTTCAGAGGCTGTCAACATAATTTTTGAATTAGGAAGTGAGATAGGATGGGAGCTGACATAGGATCGCTTTTAATTCTGCCAAGCAAAGACATTTAAAAAATTATGTATGTTTTTTTATTTTTCTCGTTTTGCTAGGCGCTGGTTAAAAACAATGTTACGGTTTGGTCCTGGCTTGTCATCTGGTCCTTAGCAATCCTTACTCTAATCTAATTGCTTTCTGAGCATCAGAAAATTTAAGCGTGTGATGGTATTAGGCCATTCTTGCATAGCTATGAAGAAATACTGTAGACGTGATAATTTATAAAGAATAGAGATTTAATTGGCTCACAGATCTGCAGGTTGTACAAGCATGGTGCTGGCATCTGCTTGGTTTTTGGGGAGGCTTCAGGGAGCTTTTCCTCATGGCAGAAGAGAAAATGGGAGCAGGCATGTCATATGGCAAGAGCAGGAGCAAGAGGATAGTAAGGGGAGGTGCCATTTGCTTTTGCATAACCAGATCTTGCAAGAACTCACTCACTGTTATGAGGACAGCACCAAGAGGATAGTGCTAAACCATTTGTGAAAAATCCATGCCCATGATCCAATAACCGCTCACTAGGCTCCACCTCTTAAGACTGGGGTTTACAATTCAGCATGAGATTTGGGGGGACAAATACCCAAACTATCTCAGTGATCCAAGTGTTTCTCATTGTGTCTCAGCATTTTCAAGTTGGAAATACTAAGACATGATCAGAACATGCTTATTTTATAGCTGAAGACAACAGGGTACAGTGAGGGGAAGGGCCTCTTCAAGGTGGTAGCCAAACCCTGTGCATACCTCACTTCCCTTCCTGGGTTCCCCTGCCTTAGGATCTTGACCCAATGCACCAACAAGAAATGAGTACTGGGTTGATCTAGAAGGAAGGCTAGCGGATGTTTATTCCAGCTTTCTGAACAATATAAACGTCTCTTCTTTAGTATTTCTGGAAAATGATTGATCTGGTTTCTACTTATATATTTAACAGCAGAGAGATCCCTACTGCATAAATTAGCTGTTATTCCACCTGCTGATACATTGTTCTGAGGTCTACACATGCTTCCCAGTAAATCTGAACCCATTAATAATAACAGTATTATGTACTGAGAACTTACTTTGTTCCAGACCCTGTGCTGCACACTTGACATACCTCCTTAATCTCTGACCTGTGAGGTGAGTATTTCTATTGTCTCCAGTTGCCTAATGAGGGCCTGGTTCTCAGAGGGCTAGAGTTACTAGCACTGGGTAACACAGCTAGTAAAGTACTACAGCTAGCTAAGTAATTGGGCAATATATTAGTTTCTTAGAGCTGCTGCAGCCAATTGCTATAAATTTGGTGGCTTAAAACAACAGAAATTTCTTCCCTCACATTCTTGGAGGCCAGAAGTTCAAAATCAAGGTGTTGGCAGGGCCATGCTCCCTCAACAGGCTCTAGGGGAGAATGTTTCCTTGCCTCTTCCAGCTTCTGGTGGCTCCAAGCAGTCTTTGGCTTACAGCCGCATAACTGTTTGCTTCATTTGGCCTTCTATATATTCTTCTTCTCCTGGCTCTCTCAAATCTCCATCTGCCTTTCTTTTGTAAGGACACTGATCACTATATTTAGAGCTCACCCAGACAATCCAGTATGATTTCATCTCAAAATTCCTAACTTAATTTGCAAAGACTTTTTTTTTTTTTTTTTAAAATAAAGTAATATTTGCAGGCTTCAGGGATTTGATGCAGACGTATTGGAGGGGTGGGGAGTAGCTCTGAACTCAGTACAGGTTTTGACTCTAGTGCTCTGATTCCAGAATCTGTGCTCTGCTCTACTGTACAATATCTTGTGAAGTGACACAGAGAAAATCCATTTTCCCTTCCGCATGTTAAGAAAAGACCGGCTTTCTTTCTCAGTGCTGTATCTTCGTTGCCTTTCATGGTACCTTGCATAGAGGAAGTGCTCAGTAAAACGGAATAGCTTTATTGATGAATGACCCATCGAATCTATGAAGGTAGTTTTGCTGTCTCCCATTGCTTTTCTCCAGACTGACTGTCCCCGGGTTTCTTATGTGAAGTTCAGAACCTCCCAATATTCTAGTTGTCCTCCTGGAGGTGTTTTCTAATTTGGCCAATATTCCTCCTAAAATATGCCTTTCAGGTTGAACTCTAGATAAGACCTAAGTAACAGATGCAGGGGGAAGCAAAATTTTGCCTTTACCTTCTTAGGGTTTTTGGCTGGGGTTAAAAATTAAGTTGACATAAGACAGGCTAATAGGAGAAAAGCATACAAATTTATTTAATGTAAGTTTTTTTTTGTGACATGGGAGCTCTCATAAGGAAATGAAGACCCAAAGATGCAGTTAGAGTTGAATACTTATATAAGGAATTGGATAAAGACTAGTAAATTGTGAAGATATGACAAGGCAAAGGGGCTTGGGCAGGGTACTTAACTGGGTGGAGAAGTGATGAGGAAAAGAAGAACTAGTTTAGTACGTTTGGTTTGTACAGAATTCTCTTGGTCTCAGTGTTCCACCCTTGATGATAAGAATGTTACTTTCCTTCTGGTGTAAGAATATTTTCCATACAGGGATTTTAGCTCTTGCTGTTATGAAGAAAAAGAAGAGGGTCAGAAGTCCCTTTTTGCACCTGCTGTTTTTTTATTTTTTATAAGCCCCTTTAGCTCGAAAATAATTCTTATGCCAATGTGGTGTATTTGGGGTGGCATGTTCTGCCACCTTTCACAGGGTAGAATGTTAATTCTCATGGTTTGTACACTATATTGCTTTAACGTAGCTGTAGATTGTGTTTACTTTAGAGCAGCTACTAAAGTCATTGCTGGTGATTAATAATAACTAAAGACACTTTTTGGAAAACCTCTTCCCATATTAGTAGCCCTACTCAGTCATTGAGTTTTTAGGCCAAATTCAACCCTCAGTTTTGCTAGTACAATTTTTATTGATTTTGGATTCTGGGAATGGATTTTGAGTTTGGAAAGAAAATAATCCGAACATCACACTCTGGGGTTTAGCAGAAAGGGCAAACATACTTATGAATATATCCGGTTTTTCCTCTCCATTCCAATTTGTTGATCCCATAGAAAAAAAGTTTTATGCTGTAGGAAAGATGAATAATGATCCAAAAACAATTTTCTGCAAGAGCAAATCCAAATTTTCATGACCAAATATTAGAGAAAAGAATCTATTTCTTCTTTATTTCCACCCATTTTGGCGTGTAGTTGGTACAGTCTTTTTTTTTTTTTTTTATATAAATCACACTTACCAACTGCTTGTGTTAATTATCATGTACTTATATCCTGAACAAATTTATGCTCTTGGTATTGTATGTGCTGCAAGTTTCACTGCTGTCAAAACATATTTTCAAAAATAACTCATGGGTTCTAACCAGTACAGTCAAGATAAATTAGATTTTTTAAAGCAAAATCTACCTTAATATTTAGATCAGCAAGAAAATGTGATTATGATTAACTTTTGCCCTTATGTGGCAAGATAGATCAGAGGTATACTAATGTTTAAAAAAATTTTTTTAAATTAATTTTCTAAACTAGGGATTGAAATAAGGAAAAGATAATAACTTCCAGTGGTGGACTCGATAGTGTTTATTCCATTGTACTTTCTACAGAGTCCTGAGGCCTTTGTCCTAATGGTTCCTTTGAAAGGAAACATTTTGAGGAGAATAGTCCTCCACTTGTCAGTCTTCCCTCTCACCTCTTATCTGCCTGCTCTAATGCTTCTGGCTTTAGCTTAAATGTCTTTTCCTTACAGAAACCTTTACTGACCCAAAAGACTTGGTTAGTTCTTATGAGCTCTCTTAGTACCTTCTACTTCATTTTTTTTTCAGGCTCCATTACATTATTCCGAATTGCTCGTTCATATTTGTCCTTAATCCTAGACTGTAAACTCTAAGAAGGCAGGGGCTGTATCTGTTTTCAGCATTCTAGTTCTAGTTCCTGTTTCAGTGTCTGGCTCATACCACATGCTTACTAAACATTTCCTGACTAATTGGGTGGAGGATGAAAAAAGTCACTTAAGGGCATATGGGAACAGTAATTTTAACAATTATTTGCATTTGCGTTTGTGTATGTATGGACATTACACTAATAGCGGTGAGCTTTTTTTCTTTTCTCTTTCCTTTTCTCTCTCTCTCTGTCTCTCTCTGTGTTTTCAGTACCACTGCATCAAATTACTGAAGTAGAAACAATGGTTGACATTCTGTTTTAAAGTGACCATGTATTTGACCCACTTCTTCTCGAGTAATGTCATCACAATTGTATCTCATTGCTGTGGGTTCTCGGAGGCTGACAGGCGGAACAAGTTGCCTCAGCACACAGTCCTCATCTGTCATACAGAACAGCTTGCAGATTCTTATTATGTGAATGAAATATGGAGAGAGGGATATTTTCTTCCTGGGCTATCAGGGTAATTGAAAGTAACCATATCAGGGCATGAAGGGGAAATGCAGGAAAATAGACTGCTTTCGTGAAGGGCAACTCATCTGCTCTCAGAACTGCAGGTATGGAGCCTCATCTCCAAATGCAAAGGCTTGGGAAGTGTTTCCGTCTTATTAAAAGACCTGAGATTTGACTAGCACCTTCTTTCAATAAGGAAAATGCCTTGCTTCTCATTACCACCCCTCAGCGCCTGATGAGATGCCATGACTGTTGTCTTTGGAGGCATATCCCATGGGTCTGGGGCACAGGGCTTTTTGTGTTCTTTAGACAGGGAAGAAAACTGTTTTAGTATTCCAGATCAATAAACTGTAGTAGAAAATTGGAAATGTGCTATGAAAAATCATTAAGCAGAGAAATTCTACTGTTCCTGAGTTTTGGATCAGAAGAAATAAATAACACTTGACTGCTCTTATAGTTAATATTTTACAAGCTTGGCCCTGGTGAAATAGAATATCAGATCATACTGTATCAATGACACTTCACCTTAAATGGTTTGGTGCTGTAGATAGAAATTGTATTTATAGAATTGTTTTAGTTAACAGGAAGCTTTTTACTTAACGCTGGTGAAAAGTACTAACGTGGTGATAGAAAACAAGCTACAACTCAGTAGTCATTCAAGTCATGACTGTTATATTTTGAGACAGCTTTAAAATCACTTAGTCCAATAAAACTCCAAAGTACTCTAACTGCCACCATTGCTTTATCTAATTTATGAAACAGAGGCTAAGGAATCAACAATAACCCTCCATGTACCATTATTAGATTAGCTATTACTGAAACCGTAGAAAGTATATAACGCTTTACTTTGTGTTCACTTGAATTTGGTTATTAAGTTTTGATGGAACTTTCATTTAACCAAATGCCTTTGTTTACAACAATAAGCATGTTAAGTCTATTGTGTTCTGAATTTGGTATGACCATTTTAGAACATGCCTCCTGCAAAGGCATGTTAAACTTACAGATTCTATTCATTTGTGTTCTGTCAGACATTTACAGTTTAATCCAGTTAGGGTCTCATTTTTCTTCCCAACTTTCAAAAATACATTTTTCCCTCCTCTATGAGGCCCCTACTTTTTCAAGAATATAACCAGGCATTAACAAACATGAAACTACTCATAGCAACTCCATAAAAATTGATTTTTCAAAATTGAATAAGCATCTGGTGGTCTGAAAATGTTTTATACCTGATATTTAAAAGATATTTTGACTATTGCCAAAAGGAATCAATTCCTTCATGCTGTTTCCCTTGCAGATGCCGTCATATGCCACTGAGTTGTGTAGAGCACAGGTTCTGGAGGAAGGGCAGACTTGGATTTGCACTTAAACTCTGCCACTTACATGCCTATGACCTTGCACTTTACCTCTTAAGGAGGTCAGTGAACTGTAACTGCCCTTTCCTCAGTGTGTAACAGAGTTTATAGTAGTTTTACCTCATAGTGTTATATATGGGAAAATGCATGTAAATATCTCAAACATGACTATAATTATAATTAATGTGTGTGTGTGTATATATAAGTGTGTGTGTGTGTCCATCCACACTGTATATGTATGTATATGCTGTTGACTTGAGTGACACCTTACTGATTCTAAATGAGGCTACACTGGTGGAAATGCTGTCATCCTTTCACTGCTTAATGTTCTGGTATCATGGCCATATCTAAAAGTAACATGGGCCGGACACAGTGGCTCACACCTGTAATCCTAAAACTTTGGGAGGCCGAGGCAGGTGGATCATGAGGTCAGGAGTTCAAGACCAGCCTGGCCAACGTGGTGAAACTCCATCTCTACTAAAAATACAAAAATTAGCCGAGTGTGGTAACACATGCCGGTAGTCCCAGCTACTCTGGAGGCTGAGGCAGGAGAATCGCTTGAACCTGGGAGGCGGATTGAGCCAAGATCACGTCATTGCATTCCATCCAGAGTGACAAGAACGAGACTCCATGTCAATAAAATAAAATAAAGTAACATGAAGCATGGTTACCATTTTGGGTCTAGTCAGAGTCACAGCTTGAAGACAAATTACCATGTAGGTAGTCATTTCAGTTGCTGAGATTGGAACCCATGAACCAAATCCCTACTCTAAAAAAGCATTACTTTTAAAGTGGAATTTTATTTCAGTTCTTTTGAATTGACGTAAAAACTAGAATAAGGAATGTTATAAATATGTGAACTAGAAATATATGGCCCTTAGGGATCCCAGCTACAATATGTTGTTTTTCACTGAATTTATTTATTTCCCAAATCTATTAAACTTCTATCTGCTTTGCTCTCTTTGCGTTTTTCATCTTTATCTCTATCCTTTACATCCACGTTTTTGTGGTAGTAGAGATGGGCTGGGTAAATGAACACTATTTCACTCAGTGTCCTTTGGACCACTAACCCATAGAGTAGCAATAGGAAGTCGGGCTGGGAGATCTGCTCTCTGACATTGGTTTCCAGCAAATTTCTATGGTTCTTAAGGGGGTAGAATTTTTCCCCTTATCTGTACCATATTCTGTTGACTTGAAAGTCACAGAAGAATGAAAACTTCTTTAGTTGTGAAAGTGTCAGCAAGAATAAATGTTGGACCCACCGTGTTAGTATAATGCAAAATAAGTTGGCATTTAAAGAGAGTCTCTGCTTCAGCATCATAGCGACAATGCCCCTCACTCAAGTCAGGGATTGGGGACTTACTGAGATACACCATCTGGCAAAATATGGATGGCCAGTTTTGTGCCAACTGAAAAAGCTGCATCAGTTCCAACTCTTGTGTACGTTGCACATTATTGGATGCCTTGCAAAAACGTTTATCACTTTTTAATTAGGAAGGGCTAGGGGACTTTAGTACCCCAAAGAAAATGTCAGCAACCCAAAGATAGAAAAATTATCCAGTGGATTATAAGGGGCAGTAAGTATTTAACTTTGAGCTTGCGCTTGAAATGAGGACAGTTTCATACTAGGATCTGTGTTTGGGGACATGACGGTTGTGTGTATTTGGTCTCTCTGGGTGGAAATGGGGATCTGGTCTTTCTGTTATGCTGACACTTTCTCAGCTTGTTTCCTCTGGAGCGTGGTCAGTCCTTGAAAACACATGCCAAGAGATCAACTCTGTTCTGCTTCTTGGCCTATCATGTAAACTGTGGTCTGTCATGTTCATTAAAATGAAAATTTGTCGAATGGAATTTGCCCGACTGGCAGAATAGTTTAAATGTCAGATGTTGTTAGGCCTGGATATAAATATTATGTTTCTATTGTTAATTAATTGCAGCGCCACAGTACCAGTGATCCAAAATCCAATTTAGTCTGCAATAGGCCTGTGGATAAGGGCCAGAGATAATGAATGCAGAAGGAAAAAGTGTATTCAGAATTTCCATTGTATCTGTCAATGTCCTCACAGAAAAATAACAAATTTTGGTACGTCACTGTAGTTCAAGAGGTGCAAAACAGGACAGAATTAAGACCCATTGTCTTTTGAAACCTCTTGAATATTACTTGCTATCGAATCTATTCCACTGCTAGCCCTAAGTCCGTCCCAGCATCAAAATTCGTGACAGATGCTGCCCTGTACCCTTGCCTTGATTCCATCCATTGTTTCACCACTGAGCCTGTTGTCATATTCACAGCTCATTTCAGAATTGCAGGACTGAGGTGGCTAGTCCCGTAACCCTCCTCGTTTTTCTTTGCAGTATTCATTTTCCTCGCCTTGTCTTGCCATCAACCCTTCTTTTCGTCCTTTGTTTTGGTCCTCAGGCTCAGCAGCCTGTCTATCAAGTCTGCCACTGTTTGTTAAGATCATTTTGCTTCCAAATGGAGCTGGTGGCTGAGTATCACTCAGAATAACACTGCTAGAACTGTCTGCATTAGTACAGGGAGCAGAATCTTGCCACTGGTGCCCAGACCTCAGAGCTGATTGTTGTTGCAAAGCCATGGGTCAGCAGGCATTTGTGATTGCCATTCCCAACCAATATTTTGTTGAATACTTGCTGTGAGAATGGCACCTTACCCGGACACCTCCCTCGTGATAGGTGTGCCAGGCAGAGGAAGACTAATTAAGACTTTGGAAGGCAGGACTAATGTGTTCCAGTGGTCAGGGACCCTCATTTAATTCCTGGCATCCTGGTCCATGCCAACCTCGTTCTGCCCCTGCGATTATGCCAGCTGAGAAGCGAGGAAGGGAAGATGAACTTTGGTCTGCTCTGAGTTTCCCTGTCCAGCAGTGTCTGTCAGATTAAAAATGAGAGGGAAGGAGGCCAGAGAGTCTTCCAGATGGAGAGTTCAGAGGAGGGCACAACCAGAATTCCTTTCCGCAGTGACGTTGCCGGGCCATCCGAACTCTGGGCCAGGTTCCAGGAGCAGAGGCTGCTGCCTGACCCTGCAGTGGAGTGGGGGCCTGGCAGAGCCGTCACCCTTGGTTCAAGATAGGAGCACATTCAAATCAGGTGCACACAGGCCACCTGGTGGAGGTGGAGCGTTTACCCCCAGGGCTGGGTCAGTCTGGTTGGATGTTGGACTCCCACATCCTGGACTTTTCTTAAGGGTGCGTTCCCCAAGACACGTGTGGGTAGCATTGGCAGCTGCAGAAACCACGTGGGGAGCTGGTATTCTCCAGCCTCTTAGTTTTCTTCCTTTAGAATGAGACAGGCATGTAGGAAAGGTGACCTTAGTTAGGCTGAAGGCAGCAGTAACAGTGGTGGCCTGGCGTCCTTGGACTGACTCGTATGTTTCAGTCAGCAGGGGTTTGGTGAGGCACTGACAGTCACTCTTGATGCCTCTTGGTAGCACAACTTTATAACGTGTTTCAGCATTCATTGAAAAGTATCCAGTGTAGATGCTTCAGGAACAGAATTTTGCCCAAATGAGAATGGTTTTTTAAGTCTAAGGCTGTTGGAGGTCTATGTAATGATGGAAAGATAAAGAATGAGGTTAAACAGATTAAATATCTGGTTTTGCCTTCCTTATAAATGGATTGTTTTAATACTGCATCTGTAAAACCTCAGTTTCTCCCTAAGATGAACCTCTTTTTCTCAAATTCAGGTTATTAGAGTTTGGGGAGGACCTGTACTATTGGGAACAGAGCTGTTTGACTTAAAATGTCATCCCATTCTGAGAAAACATACTGGGGCCATGTTAGGGCATCCCTGTGCAAATGCCACATTGTCAGAATGTCTCCCCCTGGGATTAGACTAGCCATGGCACTTTCCAGTCCTGTCTGGGTGGTATAATTTACTGCCTCCCGACTGCCTGGGCACCAACCCAGCCAGGGTCATGCTCCCTGAGATTTCATGGAATTTGATTTTTCTGTGCCTCTATGAATTTTCAGATGCTAATTATTGGCTGATTGGTATTCTGCTCCTCAGATGTCACCTAATGATTTTCCAGAGCTTGTGCTACTTGGTAAATTTATTTTTCTGATGCATGGTAAATATGACAGCATTGAATAGGTGTGGCAAGGGCATGTCGTGTTGTGTGTATATGTCTCAGGCCATAGAAGGGTAGGCTTCAGTAGAGAGATAACTTACTGTTTTGTGAAAGCATGGAGTATAAATTAATAGAATGAATGAAAACCAAGAACAAAACCCAAAACTAACCTTTGCTTAAGAATCAGTTTTCACTTTTAGTGGCAATGAAAACATAATATTCCTTTACTAAATAAATTTTATTGAGTATCTGTGCCAGATAGTGTTCTGGAAGATGGAGATTTAATATAGAACAAGACAGATGTGGTCCATGTTATTGCTGAACTTATGGTCAAATAGAAAGACTTTCACATACATTTTGACAATATTGATCAGTTTCCCAGGTAAATAACAAAACTAAGAATTACTCTGGTCACCTCCCTGGACTCTTAATGTATCTGAGTTTCAGAAATTCTGAAAATACTCTATGAGAAATGCATACATATAAATTGAAATAAAACTTCTAGGAATATATATGAAGTGTTAGGTTTTTGAGGCCTTTGCTGCTATTTCTTATGAGAGTTTAGATCATTATGCAGATTCTTAAATAATTCCATGTGTTTAAAATATTAATTTATCATTAGGTGGCTTAACCAGGGCAGTGTTTTCCAACTGCCTGGTTTTCACCAATATGCAGGAAAAGGTTTTAGAAAGGGGTTTAAGAATCTTCTCCAAGTTGAAAATTGGCTATCATTTGAAAGAATATTGCAATAATTTGTCTGCAGTAACAGCTCACTGAACGTAGCATAAAAATGAAAACGAGGGCTGAATTTATTCACTGTCTTTATTCTCGTACCTGAATGCACAGACTCTTTCCTAAGTATGTAAATAATTGTTAAAGACTTAAAGGTCAATAACCAATCCCTTAACGTGGCAGTTGAGTCAGGTGAGGGCTGCAGAATGCAACAACAGAGGCAAATCCCTCAGTTCCAGGCAATGTTGCCTTAAGAATGGTGCAGTTGGATGGTACCCAGAGAACGGTGTCTATTGGGATAAGATGAATCACCATCAAAGCAGGTTTCTATATTTGGGAAAGATATTTGTTTAAATTGAGACCTATTTTTTCTTTGTTTTTGAGACGGAGTCTCACATTGTCACCCACACTGTAGGGCAGTGGCGTGATCTTGGCTCACTGCAATCTCTGCCTCCTGGGTTCAAGCATTTCTCCTGCCTCAGCCTTCCAAGTAGCTGGGACTACAAGTGTGCGCCACCATGCCCAGCTAATTTTTTTGTATTTTTAGTAGAGACTGGATTTTGCCATGTTGGTCAAGATGGTCTCGATCTCCTGACCTCATGATCCGCCTGCCTCAGCCTCCCAAAATGCTGGGATTACAGGCATGAGTCACTGCACCTGGCCAAATTCAGACCTGTTTTTAAGGGAGGTGAGGGTTGGATCACGGATTGAGAGGCTTGAGGTTTGTAAAGATTTTTCTGGAGGGCTGTCCTCTGAAAAACCAGCGAGATGAATCAGTATGTTATTGTTCTGCACTGCTCTACTTCCGTGTTTATTTATTTTAGGAGAACTGGAGCTCATTTAAATTTAATTTATGTCTTGCAGGAGGTCAAATGAAGGATTCAGAGATTGTCTGCTCTAGAATAAAATATGGACAAATCAGGCATGGGGAGAGTGGGAAGTGGTATAACATTGTAACTGCAGATGAAAACGTTTTCATGGCTTGTAGCTTAGATCCTTGGATTTTTAGGTCAAGGAAAATATGGGAAAGAGAGGCTAATTTGAGTGGCTATTCCTGACTATTGTCTAGAGATTATATATATTCTGGAACAAGAGTTTTTGGGTTCTGACTTGCTCCCATTTTGGATAGCTAGGACACACCCAAACATATACACACACATTTGTAGATTTACACAAAGATGTACACGAAGACGATAGACTTTGCTTGTGTTAGGTTATTTAACCAGTATGGTTGTGTGCCACATGATGCCATTTCAGTCAATGAAGGACTGCATATAGGACCGTGGTTCCATAATTTTATAATAATGTATTTTTACCATACCTTTTCTATGTTTAGATACAAAAATACTTACCATTGTGTTACAACGCTTACAGCATTTAGGACAGTAACATGCTTTATGGGTCTGTAACCTAGTAACAATAAGCTATGCCGTATAGGATAAGTGTATGGTAGGCTACACTTTCTAGGTTTGTGTAAGTACACGCAGTGATGTTTGCACAATGACAAAATTGCCTGTGAGTGCATTTCTCAGACTATCCTCCCATTACTAAGTGACACATGACTGTGTTTACTGAATGACTGTTGGATGCTGGGATAGAATCTGGGGCTTCCAATGCGTGGGGAAGGTGGGGTTGGTTTGAACAATAAGTGTCATAAGTTTTAAAGAGCTTAGATTCTATTTAGGGTGAGAAAACATAAACACATGAGAAAGTAGTACATTAAAACAATGGCATGGGTTCCTATCATTAGACACTATACGATTATAGTGAGACCAAAGCTCTGTTTAAAACCAGTCCTACCACCTATCCCTTTCCACCTTCTTAGGAACCTTCAGTACTGGTTACCCTTTCTCTTCTACAGTCACTCTGCATCTTGAATAGATCTTCTTATCACCTTGATACATGCTCAGCTTTTTTTCTGTTTAAAAACTATACAAACAAACCCACTTCCAGCCCTTTGTCCTTTAATTGCCACTCTTTCCTCCCCATTCACAGCCAAATGTATCTAGGATTGTCTTTACTCATTGTCTTTGTTGACAATGACTTCCGCTTCTGCCTTAACCAACTCCGAACTGAATTGTCTCCATCAGTCCACAAAACAATTCCTACTGAGTTCCTTGATGACCTTCATGCTGGGCTTTTTTCAGTATTTATATCACTTGACCTTTCTGTGAAACTTGAGGATTTTGTTTTACTTCTCTGGCAACTGCTCTGTCTCTCGTGTAGGATTCATCCTCATCAACATGACTGTTAGATGTTGAACTTGCTCACGGATCAGTTCTAGGCCCTTATCTCTTTCTACTTACTGACTCCCTGGACAGTCGCATCCATATCCACAACTGCAGCTACTTCCTACTTACAGATAACTTACCACTCTCAGGCTTCCCCTCTTAGCTACAGACCCATCTATCCAACTGCTTAACTCGATATTTTCTATTACATGTCTCTAAGGGACTTCGAATTCAACATATCCACAATCAAACTAGTGATTTCTTTTTGCCTCTAGATGTGGACCTTCATCCAGTGTGATTTAGTTAAGGTCTAATTCCAACTCAGAAAGGGAAACTGTCATAAAATTGTATTTTTCAAACATATTTAAAAAATCTTATTTAATGATTGTTTTCCAACTTTCATGTATTATGAAAAGAAACCTTTGATATCTGTTGTTTGATATTCATTGAAACTACTACTATTACAGGCCTAATATATGTTGAGATTTTGCTTATATTTCATGTGTGCTTGTAAAGAATGTTGTGGCAGATTGCATTTTCCAAAGGTGGTCACACCAGCACATTTATCCAGTCCTGTGCTTTTCTTACAGTGTAACTGACACTCCCCGATTGACAGGGACAGGGCTGTTATTCTCTTTCTTTTAGTCTGGGTGGGGGTTTATGACTGCCCTGACCAGTGGAGTGCAGTGTAAATGCTGTTATGTGATTTCTGAGCCTAGGCCATAAAAAATACAGCTTTGTTTGGCTCTCTCTCAGAACTAGTCTTTGGAACCCAGCCACCATGTTGTGAGGAGACTCAAGTCACATGGAGAGGCCACATGGACGTATTGCAGCTGCTAATCCTAGCTGTGGTGTCAGCTAAACCTGAGCAACAACTGGCAGATATATGAGGTCGTGAGCCTTCAGATGATTCCAGCCTCTAAATTTCAAATCTCCTAGCTGAAGCCTCAGGTTTTGTAGCATAGAGAAAAGCTATCCTGCTGAACCCTGCCAGAATTCCTGATGTGTAGAAACCATGAGAGATAGTAAATTATTACTTTTATATTTACATATCTAACTTTTGGATAATTTGTTATATGGCAATTAATGACTAATATAAATACTTTTTCTCATATTATCGCTAACTTCAATCTTGCCTAACAATAACTTATTTCCATCAGCTTTCTTTTGGTTCCTATTTCCTTGGTGTGTACTTATCCACACTTTTTTCTTCAAAACTTATGTTTAAATTTGTTTCTTATAAACAACACATAGCAAGATTTGGAAACATCCGTTTTGATAAAATTTTAACAGATGTATATACCCTGATTCCTGACACATTTGGACTTAGTTAAAATATTTTCTTTTGTATTTTCTATTCAGCGTGTATTTGTTTTTTTGGCTCTTTCTCCCTTCCATTTCAGTGTTGTATGGAGAATCTATTGTGTTTTCTTTAATCCATGTTGTTTCTTTTATTGATTTGGAAATTTCTATTCTTTTGGTGATTACTCTTATATGTTTTAAAATTGTGAAATAGCGCATGCATGCAAAATAATTTGTGCAAGCATACATATACAGTTTAAAGAAAATAATAGGCCAGGTATGGTGGCTCACGTCTATAATCCCAGCACTTTGGGAGGCTGAGGTGGGCAGATTCTGAGGTCAGGAGATCAAGACCATCCTGGCCAACATGGTGAAACCCCATCTCTATTAAAATACAAAAGAATTAGCCGAGTGTGGTGGTACGTGCCTATAGTCCTAGCTACTTGGGATGCTGAGGCAGGGGAATCGTTTGAACCTGGGAAGCAGAGATTGCAGTGAGCCCAGATCACACCACTGCATTCCATGCTGGGCAACAGAGCAAGACTCTGTCTCAAAAAAAAAAAAAAAAAAAAGAAATAATAAACTGATCATTTAGATACCTCTTTCTAGACCAAGAAACAGAGCATTACCATATTCCAGAATCCCCTCCCTCTCACAGATTACATCTCCTCTCCTACTCTCAAGATAAAGATAGCCTGAATTCTGTATAAATTTCTTCCCTTTCTTTATTTTGTTTTGTAACACACTTTATATTCCAAAACAATGCGGTATTTAATTTTGCCTTTTTAAATGCTGTGCAAATAGAATCATATGTATACCTTTTTATGACTTGTTTCTTTTGTTTTACATCATATCTTGAGAGGTATCTATGTTGACATGGATAACTGTTTCAATGATTTCTCAAAGTTATATAATAGTCGATTGCAAGAATATGTAAAAACTGTGTTTATCATGTTGCTGGTGGATGTTTGGGTTGTTTTCTGTAGTTTTTGCTATTTTGGCAATACTGCTGTAAACATTCAACAAATCTCTGTGAGTATGTGTGCAAAGGTCTCTCTCTGGTTGCATAGACAGAGAATTCTCCTGCCTCAGCCTTCTGAGTAGCAGGGATTACAGGTGTGCACCACCATGACCGGCTAATTTTTGTATTATTAGTAGTAGAGACAGGGTTTCGCCATGTTGGCCAGGCTGGCCTCGAACTCCTGACCTCAGGTGGTCTACCTGCCTCGGCCTCCCAAGGTGCTGGGATTGCATGTGTAAGTCACAGCGTCTGGGCTGGGACTGTTGTTTTGCTTTTATTTTTGCTGATGACATGTTCTTTTGCCAGAAGCTTCTTCTTTTTCCACCTCTCTGGTTGACTTTAAGACTTTCTTTTTGTCTCTGGTGTTCTATGGTTTCATTCTGATGTATCAAAATATGCATTTGCTTTTATTCATCTTTCTGAAATATTGGTATATCTTTTCAAGAGGACTCATGTCTTTCATTCTAGAAACTCTATATCCATTATATTTTCATATTGGCTTTTTCTCTTTCTTTTGAGCTTGGCTATATATTTGTGTGTGTTTGTGTATATATATGTGTGTGTGTGTATATATATGTAGGTATATATATACACACATGTATGTATATATGTATGTGCACCTGTGTGTATATATATGCACATATGTACATACATACAAATACACAGATATTTATTTTAAGTCATTATATTTTGTTTAGCATTTCTGTGTTTGAAGTGGGGGATTCAGCTCAATCTCCATGTTATCTGACTATTCTCTTAGGTTTCACAAATGCAATTTTATACTGTTTTATCTAGTATTCCCCAAATTATGCTTCTTCTAAACTCATTTCCAATCTGTGTAGCTCAGGGGGAAGGAGAAATTTCTGATGCTGACCCATAGAAGGGACTTACCTCTGGCATTAATAGTCTAGGATTTACATCTTAGCCCATAAGTCTGAACTGTTGGTGGTCATGCATCAGTGGTAATATGGTTCTTTGGTGGAATAGAGGGATGTGGAGGTAAACAATCAAGTAAGAGCTAAAACAATCCCTTAAGACATTGAAGGAGAAAAAAGAACCAACTACACCAACTATGGTATAGTTGTCTATCCCCAACTACTGCACCTTTCAGATGTTAGGACCTAGCCAAAACGAAAGAAAGAAACATATTCCCATTATTAGTGACTATAGAGGCACCTTATGAGTAAGGTTGGACCATTGAAGAACTAGGTCCAAGAAACCACAAGCTATTACTGTTTCTTTTGCATATCTTTTGTCACATCGACTTGTGTGTGGTCAGTGCATAGTATTTATGTTTTGATTACAGAGAGCTGAAGTTAACAAGACTTGATTTGAAATGTCAAGTTGTGGCTTCCTCTATTTTGTCAGTTTCCGCTGAGAGAAGGCTGCAGTCTATGTACAGAATGGGTGATTGTTCCTGTAAGCATGCACACATATATTTATGGCGCAAGTGGGAGGTCTATATTATAAGGACCATGCACCTGTAAGTGAAACTTTTTCAGAGAAGTGGAAATAGAGCATGTAAGGAAGAAGACAAGAAGAAATAAGAAAATAAAATGCTTAGTCAGATTGAGTGCCTCACACTCACGTTTAATTTGATTTTCATCTCTACTTTATAAGCTGTTCTTATTCTGTTGAGGAGTTCACACCCCAAAAGATTTGACTGTAGATTTGGCCAGATTTGTGTGCTTCAATTCTGGGTAGATGTGTAAACCATTTTTAGTTTCTAACTGTCTTTTTTTGGCCTCTTGTGCGGGAGGCATGAGGTACTAGTTTTATCAATGGTTTATTTGGCTAGCACCACATACCATGGCATATAGAAATTCTATTTAGAGATATGGAGAGAAAACGTTTGGTGTTTTACTCACAGACAACTCTGTCTTTCATTTTTATCTCTTTGTAGCTTTGAAGCTCAGCAAAGAAGAGAAATCCATTGAGAACAGTCTGTAAAGGTAAGTGTATTTATTACATGGCCTTGACAAACATTGCCTTTACAACATTGATTTTTCTTTTATTCAGAGATTTAAACACTTGGATTAAAGATATAGCTGACAGGACAACTTCCTTAACCACCTGATTGTCCTCCCTCTTAGGCAAAAGTGCTGAGCAATAGTTAGCAGAGAGCAGGAGGAAATAAAATGATGTGTTGAGGGTAGACAAATGCAATTGTGTGCTTGCTGACTTTTGCTTTCTTCTCAGCAGTTAAGACATTCCAATGGAGCTAAGTTTACTAAGATTAATGCTAGATGGAGAAAGAATGCACTTGTACCACTTCTGGCCAATAGTTAAATAAAACTAGCTGGCCAAATAAAGCATTTAAAATAAAATGCAGAGTGGCATTTCAATTGGGTTGGATGAAATTTATCGCAAAAGTCAGTTGTGCAGTTGCATGGAAGAGCTAGTTCTGTAGAAAGAAAAGAGCCACTGAATTTGTTGTAGCTAATTTCATTCCACCCAGTCACTCTGAGCCCTAAATGAATTACAGGAAATGAACTTCCAAGCTTGAAGCAATGGGAAAAGTACCTACTTGGCCTCTTGTGAAACATTACAATCAAGTTGGTTTTTACATGGAAAAATGTAATTGTTTCCTCTTTGCTAGGTATATTTATAAGCATACCTCTGTACAGCATTGTTCTTTGATTCATTGTTTAATTTCTGTTCTGCATGAAGTATTTTAATTTAAAGAATTCATTCTGGGCAATTATAGGGCTGCAGTTTCATCAAGAGTCTTTGGTGGCCAGGGTGAAATATGCTATAATTTTACGTTTGTTTTCATCATAAATTACATTTTTGACACTTTTAGGATTTTTTCTGTCATTTTTATTACAGCAATCATGACTGTGACCACTTTAGTTAAAGTTGAAAAGCCGTTTTGATTTACCTTATGCTTTAAGTTCTTCCTAAATTCATGACAAATCTACTTCTGGGCTGAATTTTTCATGTTTATTTTGAGGGTGGAGAATTTTATAGGGGTATCAGAGAAAACCCCTTTTAGATCATCAAAATACGAGTTATAAAAAACAATTCCCTTTTCTTAGGATTTGCTTTGGGGCGACTAAACTCTGGCGCGTGAAAACTGGTTGGCTTGGAATTTTACCATAATGGTTGAGCATCAGTGAAGAAAATACTATCTTAAGCAGTAGATAATTCTTATTTTCAGCCATGCAACTATATGTCTCTGAACCGTTGAACCACACCTTGGAATAAAGAAATAGTTGACAGCTTTTAGAAATAAATGCTCAGAAATAATTGTTAGTGGTGATGTAACCATCTTGACAACTTTGTAATCTTTTGGCACAGCCATGATGCTTCCATTCCTCTTGGGGGATGTTTTCACACAGGCGCAGTCCATTTTCTCTACTCTCAATGAAAATCTTTTGTTGAATTGGTACTCTGGAATCAGACACAGGTTTAGATATGATTTGGCTTTTACTAGCTATTGGACTGTGGACAACTTATTCACCCTCTTAGAATCTCAGTTTCCTGATCTTTGAAGTGGGGATAATACTGTTTTTGGCTTCATATGGTTGTGGAGATTAAATGAAGTATTATGTGTCAAGGGCTTAGAAGAAGTCCTGGCCCATGATAAGTGCTCAGTAGATGTGAGCTGCTGCTGTTCTTGTTAATAGCATCAACATTATCATCCTCATCATCAGCAGCAGCCCAGCAGCATCCTTATGAATTTATTCATTATATATTTTTAGAAGTCTATTCCTTTTAGAAGTTTCAGGATAATATTTCTAAAATAAACATGTTGTTACCAAAGAAGGGAAAATTCTACTTGGTCCTGGGAATCAAGTGAAAAGGTAACTTTCAGGTAATATAGGAAGTGAGGCCTCTGGAAGTGAAACATTGTTAGGCTGAATTTTTTTAGGAATCAGGAAAAGTGCCTTCTTTGTTTGTCATCAATTAACTAATTAATAGTCTTAAGAAATTAGCAATGGACTGCTAGTTAGCTTCTTCAAGAATTTTTAAAGAAAGCCTTGGTAAGTATAGAGGAACCCCCCCTCCAACTTTTTTTTCTGTCCTGTATCTGTTTTTCCGTCCTAACAGCACCTTTATTTCTTTTTGAGGTAATTAGGCTAGTGGAACTATAACCAGGGGCCCTACCCAGGGGCCTGCACTCAGCCTATGGATGGGTGTATGACCACAAGCTTGGCTAAGTAAATGCTCTTTTTTTGGAATTTGATTCTCTAGCTAAAAGATTCTCCATTGTCCTAGGTGGGCATTCTGATCTGCCAGTATGTACTATGAGACCACTGTTGCCTCTGTGTCTGTCTTAGCTAGTCATGGCCTCCAAACCTTATTTTCCATTTTGCCATGGATTTGCTGAGACTCCAGTATCCCTCCGATAATTCTTAAATTAGCCAATTGGTTTCCGCCACTTGCAACCACAGAACCTTAACTGATAGTGTAGTCTATTCACTAGTGAGCTAGATTTGGAATAAATATGGTATGTTTGGAGGTTTACAATTAAAATGTCACTCATTACTTTCTTTCATCATGTGTAAGTAGCTCAGTGTTTTGCAGTAGGTTACAGAAAGTAGAGTTCTTTATTAGACTCTCAGAAATGGGTTATTTTGCTGAACTTCCCAGTACTCCTGTGTTTGGTACAGAGAAGTCACTCTTGGCTGCTTCTCTTAGCTCTCAAAGAATGTGTATGTATGTGGGGGTAGGGCAGGAAATGAGAAGAGAAGTCATCCTTCCCAATTTCTGGGGCCCTGGTCTCTTTGTGTCATGGGGATTGTGAAGGGACTGCGATTTTCTTCTGTTTACCCCTAGCAACCCCAAACACAACAGGTGTACTCTTTAAATATTTTTCTACATTTCCCTGAATTTTTATTTCTCCTTTGAACACTGGTCTTATCCAACTGAACACCTTCTTTTCAATGATGTGTAAAAAGTGATTGAAAACTCAATTACTTCCATTTCTGGCATTGCTTGTGATTTTCTGAGAATGGAATGGGCAAGTTTTCTCTGTTTCCCCTTGTGTCTTGTTGGTTGACTACTTCTACGCTCTGTGCAGTGCCTAGAACAAAACTAGTTAATGCCTCCCCAACTTTTTTTACAGGGACATCAATTTTGCACTCCTACTGTGAATAAATAGTACAACAGTATTATATGGTGAGAAGTGGTGAGAAGAGCCTTAGCAGGGTTATTAGGAAACATTCCTTCTAGTTTTGGCTCTGCCATTTGCTAGCTTTGTGACTCTGTGCAAGATTCCTAACTTTCATTAAGATCCCAGGTTCCTCACCTATAAAATGAGGATAACTTTTGCCCTATCTATTGTACACGGCTGTTTGAGGATCACATAAACACAATATATATGAAAGTTCTTAGTAAATTTTAACAAATCCATAACATCAGGGTATTACTATCATCATGCCATGAATATTTCTTAAACAGATGAAAATTTGAGGAGCTTGTTTTAGCAGGCTGAGTATGAAAAGGAGACAAATTAAACAACAACCACCACCATGTATACTGCTTGTGCTGGGTATTCATTTGTGCTTCCAGCTCCTCTCTCTTCTAAATGGCTCTGCACCAAGGGCTTAACCTCTACTGCAGGCATTCCCTGGGCTCCCTTGTTTGCTGGCTTTTTGTTGGATTAGCCAAGGGAAGGAACTGGATGAAGATCTGGGAACACAAGTTTGCAATATTCTTTCCTACTTTCTTCCCTGCAGCACTGTGGGTTGGTAATGGCTGTATCCCTTTAAGGAAGGCTACAGTTGCTACAGACCTCTCTTCTGCAGCTACAGCTCTTTCCACTATCTGGTAACTGCTTCTTCCCTTTGCCCCTTTGAGTCTGGAGTATTAATGGAATTTTTATGAACTTCAGGACACTAGACCATTCCTTAGTGGTCTTCCGTTAACCCTGCCTTCACCCCAGGTGAAGATGTCATCTCCTTCCTACTGTGACCTTTATTGTACAAAGGAACTTTTTAATTTATATATTTTTCACCATTTTCAGCTCCATTCAGCAAATATCTTTTTAGGATTTAGAGTGTTCCAGGGAAAAAGTAAGTCATTATTGTACACTTTTAAGAAACGGACATTTTGGTGGCATAGTTGGAAGTATTACATCAATTTTTTTTTAAAGCAAATTTTGTTAAATTGAAAAGCTTTATATTAACCCCAATATATAAAGAAATATCATATTGTACTTATATATGAGTTATCTTTTACATTTTATTTTTTTCAAAGCAATATATCTACATTGTTTAAGTAAAACAGCATTAAAAAGCAAATATTTAAAAACTGCAGCATCTTTGCCTTCTTTCTACCTCTCTCTGGATTGCTTCCCCCGAATTAGAAACTTTCAACTCTGATATTTCTGGTGTTTACTTCTTTTTTTCTAAATAATATATCATTTTTTTCCCTAATTTATCAATTTTAGCAATAGCTCTCTGATACTTTCCACTCTTATCACTTCTGGTCCCCTTAGCCTCCTGACATAGTTCAATTATAATTTTTATTTAAATCAAGAGGTAATACTTATATTATCATGATTATGTAATTTTTTTCTGCTGCTAAGCCAAATGGTATTGGTTATGTTTTCTTTAACATAAATTTTTTTTTGTCTTTTTTGGAATTAATATGTGCTTTTAAAAAATTTGCCCACTTTAGGCATCTACCTTATAAGTAACAGCATCTCAGTTTTACAGGTGGGTCATATTAGTATTTCCATTTTATAATTGTAGAAATTGAGACTTAAGGCTAAGTATTTTTTCCAAGGTCACATAGCTAATAAGTGTTAGAACTGTGAGAAGACACCAGCCAGTCTGTTCACAGAGCCCGAATTCTTAATCATTATATGACTTACAGATACTGTCACTTCAGTTATCCTAATGGCTACTTTACAAAAAATTCCTGGGGTCTGCCTTCAGAGATTCAAAATCAGTGGGGTAAGATGGGGAACCAAGAATCTGTATTGTGAAAAGCTCTAGGGGTGATTCCATTGATCAGCAGGTTTGAGAACTTCTGTTCCATATCCTATCATTACTGTAATTGCCATCATCATAATCATGATCACAACATCATCATCATCATCACCACCACTACCATCAGCAGTAACAAATGACTGTCTTGCTCACTGCTCTCAGTAACTGAGTTGAAATCCTGGTGTCTGTTAAAGCAGCTGCCTTTTGACCTCGTAGGTGAGATCATCGCACTAGTGGATGATTCAGGTAATAATTTATCTGGCCATTTTTAAGGTTGGCAAATGCTGTGGGAGAAATTGTGCCCCATAGAAGTAGACGAGGTTATTTTTTCCACCTCAGCTGGCTGTTGCTTTATCTGGTACAAAAGCGATAAGAACTTTGTCCCTGTACTTAACTCTGACCTTTAAGGGACTTTTTTTTTTTTTTTTTTCTTTTTTCCCTGAAAGTTTGCTAAAATGACGCCTGGGGAAATACAAAGTCCTAGTGAACAAGAAACTTTGAAGTCTTTGTTCTGTTTGATTTCCACTTCCCCCACTATCATCCCCCACCATGCACCACCCTGCCCCATGCTTATGGCATTTCTTGTTTATCAGTAGTGAGAGAAGCAGTAAAATTTGGCCTGGGGTTTTCTCATCCCTAGGTGTGAAATTATTTCAGAATTATAATAATAATACTTTGCATTTGTATAGTGCTTTTATTTGAAGATCTAAAAGTGTTCCCTTGGTGTTAATAGAACTTCCCATCACCCTCTGAGGTAGGTAAGTATTATTAGAGGATATTTCCTTCAGGAACATTTTCACTTTACATCCCATGTTTGCCTTGAAAATGCTTATGTATTATTTGGGAATCTCAACTCTTTAAAGTGCCATACATAAAAGGCAATTCTTTTATTTATATTCAGTCTTCATTAGTGCCCAGAACATTGAGAGAAATACAGCAATTTCTCATAAATGAGTGTGGCATTATTTAGAAAGTGTTAAAATGAAAGCAGTTTGATATTGCCTTTTATTGGAACGTTTTGAAAATATTTAATAATGCTCATTAGCTATGAAACTATCTGTTGTACAGTTAGTTTTCCTTTTTTTAAGGTAGCAGGGTTTGCAGGAAGGAATATATTAAATAGCTAGTGGTGTTGGGGCTTAGAACCCAAGCCTCCAAACTATGGCACCTTAGCATGCTGAGTACTTTGAACTGAAGGAAATATATTGGAAAGGCTGAGGAACCAACGTCTTTCTGAGTCTCCCATCATCCTGTCTCTGCTTCTTCTTCCTCCCCGCCCCCCCCCCCCACTTAAGCAAGTCATAGAAACCAGAATTCCTCTTCCCTAAGGTGGGTCATAGAAACTAGAACCTCTCTTTTTCACAGCAAGTCATGAAATCTAGAAAGATCACTCTCTTCCTTCTCCTTTCTCCCTTGAAGATCCTTGTTCCACAGGGGCTCTGCTCCATACTGGGGAGAAGGAATGTTACATAGAGAGGCCAAAAAGAATCTGAAGAGTCAGGCCTTGCTGGTCTCCCCAACCACTGCTGCCACTGTCAATCTATTTTCTGTTACCAGTAGCTCACACCCCTTTTGTTCTACCACGTTTCGACACAGCTGTTCATTCTTCGTTGAACCTAAGCATAAGAACCATTTTCCTTGAGTCTTTGGGTCTTCGTTTCTGTTGTATCACATAGAACTTTTTGATTAAATACACTTGTTATGCTTTTCTCTTGCTAACCTGTCTTTTGTTACAGGAGTGTCAGCTGTGACTCTTATGAGAGATGAGGAAAGGTATCACACCTTTCCACCCCTACAGTGGGAACTTGGCCTGGTATTGTGGAATCCTTTGGTTGCTCTTGTGGTGTCAAATCACCAAAAAATGCAAATTGAGTTTGCATTCTGATTTAAAGATTTCATTCTGAAAAGTTGTTTTGAATGCTACATGAATTGCAAGCATGCATAATTGGTTACTTTTATTCTCTAAATGTTGGGAAGTTCTAAGTGGTATTTGGAGTGTCTACTCACTTAGAGTCATTGATGGAAAAGGCTGCAGGTCTGCTATAGCACAAAACATTTTTAAAAAGGCCCTCTGAACGCTAGTCCCCAGTGGTCACTATGAGAGGCTTCTTGTCCATGCAGGGCTGGGTAGCCCTGTTGCATCTGTGCAAAGAAGGCTAGGACCTTCACTGTGGCTTCAAACCCCCCAGTACTCATTTTCCCAGTATCCCATCGCCATCACTATCAAAAGTCCTGTCACCTCTCTAGAGTTCTGCCAGGAAGCACGGTGCCGGCTTCCACTACACTACATCAGAGAACAACACTTTTAAGCAAAACAAAACAGCCCAAATTGTCTTTATTTTGGACATTTCTGCTGGTATCTAACACATTCCCTTCAATGAATTTAGGCTTTTTTGAAAAAGAAAAATCTTTAATGGGGACTGGATTTAGGGGGTTGTTGATTACATTTTAGTACCGTTTGCTTTTTGAACATGCCCCGAAGACAAAGGGAAGAAGGCAAAGTCTTGAAGTTTTTGAGATGAGGAAGGAAACAGTATACACAGGAGAGACAACAAAAAGTACAAATTGATATTTTAAAATTATGCTGCTCCTAATTCAACACTGAGACAGGGTGATGCCTCACCATTCATGTGGTACTTTATGACTCCCATGATAAGTGTCAGATGATCACATGATTAATCCTTTTTCTGGCATCTCAGTTGTCTTTTTTTTTGTAGGGAGAATTCACTCCAATGTGGGTGGAATTACAAATCTCTGCATCATTTTCTCCTGAGTCTTTGCTCGAAGGAGGCCACATAAATTTGCTGCTAATTATGTGAAGATAGATTTATCACTGAAGATGCCTTTGGCTGCAAATAATCAAAAAGTCAACTCAAAATGGTTCAAACAATAGGGGAATTAAAAGAAAAAAGCTCCCTGCCCTCTGCAAGTCTACCTGCTGAGCCCCATGGATGTCATGATTGATGGGAAGGCATTATAGAATCCTGGCTCCAAATGTCTGGAATCCAACTGCAATACACTTTTCCCTAGTGTCAAGCAACTGGGGACCCACCAGGGTGCCTTTGATGGTTGTCACTATGCAGCAGGGAGAGGATTTTGAGCACTCAGCTGTTGACAGATTGCTAAGCACTGTCAATTATTTTGTGGATTGCTCTACCAACTTACATTTGAAAACCCACCAAATAAAACCCATCAGAATAAGAAAAATAAATTATCTCAAAGACTAAGACCTCCTGGGAGAGGTGCTATTCCAGGTTTTGTTAATTCAGTGGTTCAACAGTGTTACCAAAGTGCCTATTTCTTTCTGTTTCCTCTGCCATCTTCAGTGTGTTGATTTTGTTCTTAGACTGGCTGCCCTCATAGTTCTAAGATGGCTGCTTCCTTTTCGGGAGCCACAGGCAGACGTGGCAACATCCACTGGCAAAATAAAATGTCTATTCTTACATGTCCCTTTTCAAAAGCAAAGAACACTTCCTGTAATCACCCCCCCCCCCCCCCCCAGCAGCCTTCCCCTTAAGTCCCATTTGGTTGATTACAGCCTCATGGTCCTTCCTAAATCAGACACTGGCACACAGAATGGGACTCACCCCTGGTGGCTTAGATTGGTGCTTCTCAAGTTTGTTCTTGTTATGGCACACATAGAAAATACAATTTGGTCAGCATGTTAAGCAATCAGAAGAGGCTGCTCACAGCTTGGGTGACTGATGTGTGTGCATAGGGCATGGGCGTGGGGACTCTGGTTGCCCTGGCTCTGCCCAGCTGCCCTCGGGGCTAAAAGGATATCAGAGCATCTGTTACCCTTTCCCTGTTTTAAATTAGGCAGGTTTTGTCTCTTTTCTGGGTCGATTTCACCTTCCCCTGGTACATAGCTTTGTGGAGGGAGGCCACTGTAATAAAATTGGGGCTTATACTATTCAGGATTCTTCAGAGACAGAACCAAATGTTATTTATTGGTTTATTTACTTATTGTTAGATTGGCTTATGTGATTCTGGAAGCTGAGAAGTTCCATGATGTGCTATCTGGAAGCTGGAGACCCAGGAAAGCTGGTGGTGTAATTCAGTCCAAGTCCTAAGGCCTGAGAACCAAGGGAGCCAATGGTATAATCCCAGTCTGAGGGCAGGAGAGGATGAGATCATGTATCTAAGCTCACAAAGTGAAGCAGAAATAGGGCAGATTTCTCCTTTCTCCTTCTTTTCTTCTGTTCAACAGACTGGATGATGGCCTTCTGTTTAAATGCTAATCTCACCTCACAGACACACCCAGAAGGAATATTTAATCTGGACACCCCATGGCCCAGTTGAGTTGACACATAAAATTAACCAGCATAGGGCTTTACCTGTAAGGTGGAAGAGGGAAATTTCTGTTTGACAGGCCCTCAGCAGTGCCTGCTCTGTCCATGTTCTTGTCTTTGCATATGCACCTAATCTCCTTTTCAAATCATTAGTTCCTTACCAAGAAAGGACTATGGCTTGCAGATTTTAAGTGCTCAATAATTATTTGCATATTGAATGAATGAATATATACTCACCTACATGACTGACTGATACATTCAATACTATTGATCTTCTGTAATACACTAGGAATGTGCTGTGTGAGGTACAAGGAACACAGGCTGGGCAGATGATTTTATGCCCTAGGGAAGGAGACAGATCGCAACTAGTAAACATATAAAACATATACAGTTAAAAGTTATGTAAATCTTATTTAGGAAACATCAAGAGGCAAAACATAGCAGGCCTCCTCATTGGGAGTGCTCAGAGACAGCTCTCTGGGTTACTGACATTTAAGTTAAGATCTGAAAGAAGGACAAGAGGAGGGGTTCAGCTTGTAATGAGTGGGGGAAGAGGGTTCACAGTTCTGAACCTTGCAACTATGTCTTAGGGATAATTTGTTTTCAAGAAAGAATCCAAAACAAACGATGACAAAAACGATGAAAGGTGAGGCTTTTGCTAGAAGGCCATAGGATAGCTTACTAATTTGACAAAAGGTTAGATGGTGAGCCTCCTGAAGCCTTAGGCCAGGAAGTGGTTGACCCTCAAAGACTAACCAGAGTGCGATGGGGAAATGGACGACTATATTTTTCAGCATCTCTGTCCTAAAGAGCAGTAGACTGTCTAAGGAGCTTCATAGCCTTTCACCTCTTCTGTCCGCAGACTGGCTTCTCTGCATATCCGGCCAGCTATGGCCACCCATGCAACTCCCTGTGCCTCATTCAAGTTGCTGATAGAGACTAACTGTATTCCTGTATTCCTCCCTCCTGGGGGAAAGAATCTGAGTGCTTTGATGTAGGTCAGGTGCCCACCCTTGCCAGAGTGACCTGTGGCCCAGGGCACAAGGTCTACCATCTTAGCCGCCGTCTTAATTCTACTTAATCTTACTTGACAGGATTGGGAGAGGCTCTCTGGGAAAGTGGAGTATAGGGCAGACAGATGGATTAACACCCCTGTTATTCATAAATGCTGCTTTTCAAGTTCTCTAACTTTAATAACACTGGAAGAGTCCCAGTGATGTAAATAACTTAGTTACCTGGCTTATTTCGCTGAGTACTGATACCCGCTACAGTGCATTGTGTACAGCAGATACTTAAGAAGTAGTGATGGTGATAATAACAAAATTGAATGTGAAATATGATGTAGTTGTTTCCTAATGGTGCAGGTTAATTGTTTTAATGAAATGCTTCTTTGTTTTGTGGATAAAAATGTTTTTTTGGTAAGGTTCAGTCTATGTCTTTATTTTTTTTCTTTAACTCCTGCATTCTGAGAATCACAGTCTATATATTTAAATCATTACTGTTATGAAAGTAATGCATTTGCATTTTAGAGTATTTGGAAACCAGTTCAGCAAAACAGAAGAAAATAGAAATTGCTTATAATCGTATTGCCCAGAGATGATTCCCTGTGACATTTCCGGGTGTTTTTTTTCCCCAGTTAGTTCTTTATGTAGGCATGTATTTTTTTTTTTTATGAAAATGGCACTTACTGCTTTCTCCATTCAACATTATATTGTTAACATTGAAAATTCTCCTACTGCATCCTCATCTTCTGCTGCACTGTGTTCAGTCGTGTGGATAGAAGGTACCGAAGTGGATGTACAGATTTGAAAAGCACCTCTGCTGCTGAATGGGATTCTTAGGCTGGGATGGATTGCAATGCTGACCCTGAGGTTGTATAGCGGTATAGATACTGCCTCACTGACTTCAGGAAAAGCAGTGTGATCATGGAATTTGGTCAGAAATTAAGTTCGTATGATAATGATCACTTGTGTCTGCTTGGCCACTGCTTTCCTGAGGATAATTTGAATGAAGCTCATTGACTATTTTGTAAGGATGATGGCTCAGCTTGAGCATCCCTATAAGGAAAGCAATCAGTGTCTCCCTCAGGGTTCTGGGAAGCTTCTTTGCTGTTCAGGTCAAGGTGGCCTCTGCATTCTGCACTTGCTTTTCCCGATAAAGCAAAATGCAAGCATGCCAAATTGCTTTGCTCCAGCTTAACCCTACTCCAGAATGAATCCATAAATGCTACAAAAGGAAAGCCTATGAACATATGCTACACAGAACTTAGAAAATGTCCTGCCTACTTAATCCCTTTCCTACTTCAGGGAGGAAAAAAAGTCTATTTATACTTGAACTGAGAATTGAAGGATCACAAAAATGGAGATTGGATGCCATGCTGGAAATCACCAGTTGTGTTTTCTCATTTCTCTTAGAGACCTGGGTTGATTTTTCAATACAGCTGTGTCCGCGGAAAAATGTACTGCTCTTTCTAGAGTCCTTAGGTTCACTCCCAATTACGTGACTGTGTCTAACTGCCTTTTGAGGAAATGCAAGGTCCCTTGTTTAAACACAGGGTATTCATTAGAGTGGATTCTGAGGTCTAGAGTCTACCTGTTGAGGTCATTGTCTCTCACCTTCTCCCATGACTCTACAGTTAGATGATCGCAGGTGGAGAAGGGCACTTCTCCATTTGTGTGTTCTTGGACAGATTATTCTATGGAGAGATGCATGGAATCACAATAGATGTGCGCTAGCTCAGAGGGTCGGGAACTTGCCCTGGCACTTTTAGAATGTGTGCTGGCCCTTCTGGTTCAAGTCGATTCCCCTGCAAAAGAGTTGATCTTTTTCCTTGCTGGCAGTTGTTCACAGACATCCACAGAAGCTGTTCTGGAAAACTTTCTGACCCTGAAGCACCTCAAAGTTTTGATCCTGTGCTCCTTGCTGTGAGTCATCCCACCCTGGAGCTCTGGAGGACTCCCTAGCCGGTCAGCTTTAGTTACCTTCAGTCTCTCCATCTCAAGGAAGGCAATGCAATTTTTTCTGCCTGTGTCTTATTTAATGTATGTCTGTATCTTCCGGCTGTCTTGGACTGGGAGTCCAAGGGGCCATTCAGTTTGACACCAAAGGCACTGTGTGTGTATAGCCAGTCATAATGAATAACTGTAAACATGAGTAGATGCCTGCCCAAAGGGGGCGTTAGCCGAGAGGTGTGTGAATCTGCTTGGAGGGGCAACAGCTGAGATGTCAGAGTAGTTTACCATCTCCTGGGTAGAGGCACTAGGGGAATATTTTCTGTCTGAAAAATATTATAGGCATCAGGTCCCAGATTTCCCTTCCTGTGGCTGCAGATGCTCATCTTTCTGATTTAGAAATGAGGGAAGCTCTGTTAGTTTTACAAGTATAGGAGATTCAGACTGAGAAAGAAGTAAAAATGGGAATGAATTGTGGTCATCATCAACCCAGGACACATTTGATAAGGTGCATTTATGAACAACAGTTGCCCATGATGCTTTGCCCATTAATGCCACTAAGACCTGCTAACCCGCTCCATTTTCTTTGTAAACATGAAAAACCCTGATCCTGGCAAACAGGGAAGTTATGAGGACAGCAGAATGAAAGCATGTGGTGTGACATTGTGGACCATTATTCCACTGATATTTATCATGGCATTGTGATCTGGTCCAAAAATGTAGCTGGCTTTTTGGCTTTTGATACACTACAGGCAATGCAGAATTAGTCACTCTTCTTGAATCTCTCATTTAATCGTTATCACAATTCATGGTGCAGATATTGTTCTTCAGCATTTAGCAAGTAAGGGAACAGATGTTCAGAGAGGTTAGGTAAGTTGACCAAGATTGCACAGCTTGTAACAAGAAGGCATTTTAAGAGAGAGAGTGTGACAAATCTTTTGACCAGGCGAGGGGAGAACCTGTCATTTCTCTGAAAAGGCAGTGGGATGCTGATGGGTTTGTGTCGTATTCCCTGATAACTTTGGATGAGATTGGGATAATTTGGGGATACACCTTAGACATGCAAGTGCTTCTTTCTGCAAAGGTGATCTGTTTTCATTCATTCATTCATTCATTCACTTGTGGTTGATTCATTCAGATTCACTTACTTGCTTTTTCTATAAATTGGGCACTTGTTTTGCTGAGAGCTAGGTGTTAAGAGCAATAACAAGATGATGAGAGAATTGAGAATCTGATTGGAGAGAAAGATATCCAGAGAGAGCTAGAACATAACTGCACTTTGTGACAAGTATGGCAAGAAGCAACAGAATTCAGGAGCATGTTCTAGTAGTCCTTGGAGTGACCTCCAGATACTGCGTCTCCCCGCATTGGGAATCCCAGTTAGTGTTCCAGAAATCTGTATCTCAGCACAGGGACTGGCATTTGTTGTGCACTGTCAGCCACAGTGAAGAGACCTATTAACAGCATGTGATTTCTTTGTGATGGGTAATTTGTGAGCTCAGATGTGGATGTCTAAAAGAGATGGTGCATAGAAGTAGCAGGACCTTCAAATCAAACAGTACAGAGGACTTCCTCTATGACACATTCAGGGACAACCCCAGATATAAATAATCATGAAGTAGGCTACTGTCTGTTCTTTTGTACCCTTACTTCTTCTCATAGCTTGTGCTACCCAGTCCCACTGCCTGTACCCTCTATCCCGAATACATGCTCCTTCAGGTTCTCGGTGTGCTGCCTACCTCTTTTGGTGGTTCCTCAACCTTTAATCTCATTAATAGGACAGGATGGAGGGGTGTTGAGAATTCTGTCATTTATTTACTCTCTAGTATGAATTTAAACCAATTTGTTACAGTATTTCATGTGGTACACGAGATGAGATGAATGAATACATTTTTGGTTAGTCAAATGAAATCTTTTCAGTTTTCTTCTATTTATGGCAAGTGATATTGGCTGTATACAATATGTATACCAGTGACATTGGATATTTACAGTGGAGCTGTAAAATCGTCTCCTTCAAAAAGTTAATTTAGACTGGCAGGATTGGGTTGATTTAAAGAGAAATGTTGTATTAATATAGAACGTTAGCTCATAGACATTAAACAAATCATGAAAGGAATGTGTGAATAAATGAACTTTTGGAACAGTTGTGTCGTTTTTTCTGGTTATGTATACATTTCACACTTTAACTGTGGAATACAATGTTGTGTTTCCCAGGAGGAGAATGTAGTTGATGAAGGTGGAGAGAGCACCTCTGAAATCCTGTTCAGAGATGGCCACCTACCCATCTGGACTGTGATTCACCCATGTTACCCATGACTCATACCACACCAGGCTTTTCTCTTTCAGTTAATGGTTATACTTCAGAGAAAGTGATTCCCTCTTCACAGTATCCAGTGTCACATAACTATGAAGCATGTAGTCCCAGGATTCTTTCTCATTAAATGCTTATGTGGGCATGGACTAATACTGGTTAGAGTATATAAACCAGACTTGGTATCTCCAGTAGCCAGAAAGAATAGTAACATCCGTCTAACCATATACTTATAGAACAGAAATGTAAGAGAACAAACAGAATATTTATTTCATGTGTGAAAATAGTACTGGAATCTATTCCTGAACCCATTTATCTAACGGATAGGAAAAACTGTCAAAACAAAGAGAGATTTGTCTCTGAGAATGTAGTTAGGCTGGGAAGGAGACAAGTTACTGCAATTATAAGTGGGCCTGATATGGCAAGATTTTGGGGCTTGCTAGCATTAGATGACTTGGACTAGTTGGTATTTTTTTTTGGTCTTTGGGTCTGTCTTTAGGCAGAGCCATGAGTGGGAACCCAGGGAATACAAGAAGAGCCGATGATGCTGGAATTAAATGAAACTTGTTGATAATCTGCACATGACCGGCCAGGTCACCTCCTGAGCTGCATTCAGCTCTGTGATTCTGGATGATTTTTTTTTTTTCCCACCAGTTCCACAATATATTTGTTTGTGTGCTTCCTTCAAATACCAGAAGGAACACCCATTCTTAAAGGTCTGTTGTATTGTCTTTTCCTAAATACAGTGGAGGGGTATTACCTCACGAAGTTAGTTTTTCATCCTTCTTGTAGGTACAAATATTGGTGTTTTCACAGTATATTTTTGTATATTTATTTGCTATAGTCTGTTGATTGTTGATAATCAAGAGACAGGAAAAAAATAACGTTATTATTATTGCCATTATTGGTCATTACTTGGTTGGGATTTTATCCAGTTTTGGAGCTAAATTCTTCTTTCCATTGTCAAAGGACAATTAATTGGCTTCAGATAATTTAGGCTTCTGTGTCCCCAATATGTGATTTGTCAAGCTAGGAATATTACTTTAACTTTAGAATGTTTACTTTCCTTGTATTTGGTATGAGTGAGGGAAAATAATTCAAACATTTGAATTCCTTGTCCTTATTTTTCAGTAGAAAAAAATAGTGATGATAACTTTACTTGAAATGCATATATATAATAAAAATATTAGATTGATAATTTAAAGGAACTCAGTCCTAAAATGATAACTATCATTAACTGTCCCCCACTCCACGTCAAGGTTGACTGGTAAAGCAAATCATTGAGTAAGCAGTTCCCATGCTCTTTCTATAAGTCAGCTAGGTGCTGGGCATATATATATTGCTGTTAACATCACTGATAAGGTTCCTGCCTCATAGTTCTTGTCTAGCTTTAAAGAAAAGCAGGACAATTAAATTAATTAATACTTTGCTTGATACTGTTTTGTGACTGAATCAACTTATTTTTTGAAGTAGAATCAGTTTTATTCAGACAGCTATACAAACATAACTTCAGTATTTAGTCTTGGAAGATACGCAAAATACATTTCAAGTCTTTGCTTCCTAAACATGAAACTAGAGAAGAGAAACTGTGCTGGAACTCCCATGGTCTTCACATTTCTCATATATGGAAACTGAAAACAAAACTAAGTCTAACCTACTATTATTTAATACATTGTTGAGAGGGAAAAAAGGAAACTCTGTTTAGCATATTATCTTCAGACTTCCTGTAAAGTGAAATTAACCTAATCAGTACTGGTGTTGCTAAAAACATATCAAGTGTTTACATTTTAAACGCAATTGTTAATGAGCTGTTATTATGAAAGTTCACCACACCACTTTAAATCACTTGCTGAGCCAGCCATCAGAGGCTTACATCCCAGCAAACATTTTCTGGTATTTGCAGGGCACAATTATGATTGACTACAAATTTCCTCACACTTCCATTACAGGAATTAATATAGTGAATTGCTGTATAAATTGATGCTGTGAGGGAAGGGCATGCTAAGAGGTTCTAACAAGACTGTCAGTGGCTCAGTAGTTTGTAAAGTCAAACTTCTGAGTGTTTTCAGACTGCCCAACCCTCTTTGTCAGTGTATCTTTTCTTCTTGGTCTAGTTAGCAAACTGGAAAAGGGAGAGGATGATTGTTTTATGTCAATCTTTTGTAGAAGCATGACATGCTATGGGATTTGTATACTTGTAAATCCAAGTTGTACATCTTGATAAATTGTCCCAAAGCCACCATGCCCAAGAAACCAGCATCCAGAAGAAGAGGTAGAAAGAACATGAACCTCTCATGCCATCTTCCCCTCACTACCATGCTTCCACTGAGGTTGTCACCATCTTGACTCACCTGAGATTGGTTTTATCATGTTTTAAAATTTGTGTGTGTGTGTGGTTTTTTTGTTTGTGTGTGTGTGTGTTTTTTTGTTTTTTTTTTTTTTGGAGACAGGGCCTTACTCTGTCACCCAAACTGGAGTACAGTGGCACAATTATAGCTCACAGCAGTCTTGACTTTTGGGGCTCAGGAGATCCTCCCATCTTAGCCTCCCAAGTAGCTAGGGCTACAGGTATGCACCATCATACCTGGCTAATTTTTTTTTTTTTTTTAGAGACAGAGTCTCATTATGTTGCCCAGGCTGTTCTTGAACCCCTGCCCTCAAGCAATCCTCTCACCTTAGCCGCCAAAATGTTGGGATTACAGATGTGAGCCACTGTGCCCGAACTAATTTTAAATAATAAATAGAATCATACAGTATGGGCTTCTTTGTGTGTGGCATATTTTGCTCAACATTGTTTGTGAAATTCGGAATGATCTTTTTGTGTTTAATTTTAAGAAATAATGTAGGCTTGATCAGATGCAGTGGCTCACGCCTATAATCCCAGCACTTTGGGAGGCCGAGGCCGGTGGATCACAAGGTCGGGAGATCAAGACAATCCCGCCCAACATGGTGAAACCCGGTCTCTACTAAAAATACAAAAATTAGCTGGGCATAGTGGTGCATGCCTGTGGTCCTAGCTACTTGAGTGGCTGGGGCAGAAGAATTCTTGAACTGGGAGGCGGAGGCTGCAGTGAGCCAAGGTTGCGCCACTGCACTCTAGCCTGGGTGACAGAGTGAGACTCCATCTCAAAAAAACAAAAAACGCAAGATGATATAGGCTCATGGATATCAAATGAAATCACAGGGTGGAAAAATACTACTTTGGAAACTTTGTAGTGCCTTGCAAATATAGCCATACATGGCTGACTGAGAATCTAAGTAGTCTGGGGTGTTTTCATGTGTTTAGGGAAAAAATTGGTTTCATTTAATTATTACTGAGTAGTTCAGCCACACCATTTGTATGTGCAAATTTGACAGTGATTTACTCCAGATAACTCATTTATATCCTAATAGATAAAATGGTAAGATTTTCAGATATCAGGGTTCCAAAGGTCATCTTAGAAATGTACTCCCTGAGGTTTCTTCTTGTACAGGTTAGTGGATAATTTTTTGTAATTGACTAATTAAGTGGAGGCTAGAGTATTTTTGAACCTAAGGCTATATCTTAATGTTTCTACCTTTTTCTATTTAATTGCATTAACTATGTGAATAATCTATAATTACAATTTTTTTTCTTTCAGTGTCACAATACACATAAAATTTGGCTTACAGGCCAGACTATATACTAGATTACCATCTTCTGGGAGGCCACATATGTAATGGTTTTCTTGAAAAGAACACCTCTTACCCCCAATGCCCACCATCCCACTGCATCAAAACCAAATTAACCATCTTCCCAGCAACACATTGCAGAGGTTAAGAACATGAGGTGGGATCTGTTGAGTGTGTAGGTGGATTCTTTAGCCCTGAAAAGCCTCCTTTCCACATCTGAAAATGAGGTTAACTGTAGCACCTCTCACCAAAGGTTATTGGGAGTCCAATAACACAGAGAATGGAACCTGGTTTCTGGTACAATCTAAACAATCAATAAATGCCAGTTAGTGTCGTTATTAGCATTCTCTTTTATAATTACCCCTCTTAACCCATAGGGATTTCATGATTAACATCAAGCAGGTGATCCTAAGAAGAATTCTTTCTTAAACTTTAAGTCAAAACAAAACTTCCTCTGCCATCCTTCAAGTGGCCCAGACTCATTGAAACACTATCCAGACCAATGGGATGCATTACTGATAGATTTTTTTATTTTTATTTTTACAGAACAACAACAAAACCCCCCTGGAAAGTGGTGGTATTTTAATGCTGGAGCAAACCTAGTATCATTTTTCAATGTCTATCTGATGACAATCGGGTTATTAGGTTGTCAGAATTTTTTGACAAAATGTAGTGTTGGACTACCTAATTACATTGCTTCAGAGTCCAGTGGGGCTGCTGATCTGTTTTTTAATAATTTTTGTTTTGTTAAAGGCAAACGTATCAGTCATGTGAGATAGGTTTGCTTTTTATGTTTACTAGTCTAAACATGAAAAAATCCATGTAGGCCTGCTATTGTGGAGAGCAATAATAATACACAGTTCTCAGACCCAGATGTCCCATTCATCTGAAAGTTTTAAGTCACTGGGGAGAAATGTCAAAGAGCCGGAAGTTCTGCAGATTTTATTTTATTTTATATTTTGGTATTGGAAAATACATCATGAAATCAGCATTCTTAAATATGTACATTTAAAGTAACTTTTTACTACCCCATCCCCAACCTTTATTTTTTATTTTTAAAGATGAGGGTTTTTTTTTTTTTTATAGATTGAAAACTTGCATGGTGGAGAGTACACACTAAGAAATACGTTTACATGCCTTCCCTTGTATCACGCAGACTCAGGTTTAGTGGAGTTGGAAGCTCATTCAATTTGGGAGGTCCTCGAGCAAAAGACTATGAATAAAAGTTAGATGCAAAGATGAGTATTTATTTCAAAATGATTCAGTTAAATGATTTGGTGCCCTTTCTTTTGAGATTTCTTTGCCACAAATGCTTACAGAGAAATGTCTCTTCATGTCTCCTCCCAGCTATAACATGGATTCCCAAGGACTCTCAGCACTCTGAGGGGACGTGTAACAGGGACACTGAAGTTTAAACTTCGTCAACATCATGTCAATTATTCTGTCTCTTTGAATATGCTGCTGAATCAGCAACAATATAACTGGTTAGATGACATCTAGGAAGCTGGAGAAGACATTTAGTTGGAATTAGCTGTGAAATGGAGTTTCGAGTTAACCTCAAGGTGGTTATTGCAGATTTTAAAGTGAATCGGGAAAATAAAAAAGCTTTATAAAGCATAAAAATAGTTACCAGAAAGTAGAATAATTCCAGGATATATAACTTCTCTGCATAAGTCATTGCAGTGAAAGATTCATTAGAAAAATGTAACAATAAAAAGAAGAGATATCTATGTTTTCCAGAAAGCTGTATTTCCCGAGGTGTTTCATTTTTTGTATGTCTCACACAGCAAGCTTTCTGGTGGCAGAGCAACATCCAGCCTTGACATCTGGTGTAAATCTTTATGCTCTCTTTGGAATAAAACGATTGCAGCACTTTCCTACCATCAGTGGGGCATGAATTGCTGATATGTTATTTGATGGATCCAAGTATATCAATTGTCTTTGACACCAGGAGCCTCAATGGCTCAAACTCTAGAGATAGTTAGTTTTAGTCCTTGGCCATAGGATGCCCCACAACCCAGAGAAACCCAAAACCCAGGTCAGCCCTTCAATTCTGTGTATTCATCACTTATCTATTTACTTACTGCCAGTCACTTTGTTGAATGCTGAGATACTAATGTTTGTCAATTATGATTTGCTAATGCAAAGATGAGAAAAGATCTTGGCTACTGCTTTATCTGTCTGCTTCCAGTGCATGTCAAAAGCCCACTAGTTTGGGAACTTAGATTAGTTACCTGTTGTCTTAGTCCCTTTGTGCTGCTATGGTAAAATACCACAGACTTGGTAATTTGTAAACTATAGACATCTGTCGCTGTTCTGGAGGCTGAGAAGTCCAAGATCGAGGCACCAGTAGGATTGGTGTCTGTTGAGGGCTCCTCTCTCATTCTAAGACGGTGCTTTGTTGCTGCATCCTCTAGAGGGAAGTACACTATATCCTCACATGGCAGAAGGGACAGATGTGCAAGAGAGTATTCCTTTTGACCTCAAGTCCTTTTTTATAAGGGTGCTAATCCCAGGCATGAGAGCCTTGCCCTCATGACTTAATCACTTCCCACGGGCCACACCTCCCAATACTGTTGCATTGGGGCTTAAGTTTCAACAGTTTAATGAATTACTAATTAATTAATTAAATTTAATTTTGAAAGGGACACCATCATTCAAACCATAGCACCTATGTTGTAAGGTCAAGCTGAGTTGATAGTATTGTCATGTGTTCACTATTTAATGAAGATTTTCTTAGAGCTCAGTCTGGTGACTTTGATGGCAGAGGCAGTCAAGCTGGCATCTGGGTGGAAGATGCATGTTGAAAGTGGCAGAGATGGACAAAGGGATTTTAGGAGAGTTTGTGGTGGCTTGGGAGTGTATTTTACCCATCTGGTATTTCTTCAGGAGAGAATACAGGTTTAAATTACTTGAACTGTTGTTAATTATTTTTGGTTTCTTAATTTTGTTGGGCTTTTTTGTTCTTGTTTTTTAAATGTGTGTTTAGTGTGACAGACTCTGATGTATTTATATGCATCACTGCTTTTTTTCCCCTCCTGCCACAAAAACATACACTAAAGCAGGTAAACTTACCTTTTGTCATGTTCTGTATCCTTTTCTTAATCTTTCACGAGGGTTTCACAGAAGTCCTGGTAGGATCCAGGTCTTCTCTTCATTTAACAGATGAGGAAATGCAAACCTAGGAAGATGTGCTTTTATGGTTTCCTCGAGATCATTCCATGCCCTTCACTATGACTGGAACCCAGCTGACTGACTCCCATCTCGAAAGTTCTAGAAGGGGTGATCTACATATAGGCCAGTTTGGCTAATGGTACCCTCACAAGCACCCTATTGCAAGTATGTATTGCATAGAATTGCATGGTGACATCTTAATTGGCCATTTAATTTACATAGATACAACATTTTCTAGGCATTTGAAATATCGGAATAGCCTGAAAAATGTGTACAAATTATCTGCTGAAATTAATATGTGGAAAAGATTTAAAGATATACCAGTGTCTTAACAACAGCTGAAGATACAGTTTGGCCTGACTATAGCATGTGAAAAATACCTTTCTTACAGAAAACATATGCTGAATCAAACATTTTCATTTGGAAGTTAACCAACAGTTGGGATATAAAAATGGAATCATTAGCTCCCCCCCGCCCAGAGTAAACTCTGAATAGATCAAACTTGCCAATACAGATGGACCATACAGATTTTGAAATCCTTTTCTGATGCTTCATATTTAATGATATGCCTATTTATTTAGAAATTTAAAATGATTATACTTATTCACCATAAATTATATCTGTGATTAAATGTCTCTTCCCTCGGTATTGCAGTTTAATTGTTTTATCATGGTGGTTCTTGGTTTTGAGATTCTGTAAGAACTGCCAGTTGTTGTGTTTACTTTAGAGTTAGACCATAAGCAATGGATGGAGATTTTATATGTAGCACAAGATCTTGAGTTTCCTAATTTGTTTTTATGTTACTTAAGCAGAATTGAAAGCAGAGCTTATGTAAAACTAAGTCCGTGTAATGCAGGGGGAGGATGTATCTTGGTTCCTTTCTAGCACCTGCAGTTTCCATTATCCCTCTTCTGCACCCAGCCTTTAATAGTGGGATCCTCCCACACTCCCACCAACCTTAATGTGAGTATCATGGGGTCCTTATATAAGTTCCCAATGACTGCAGGTCAAGATTCAATCAAAAGAGTTCTTTTTTCAGTTGCAGTTTGCTTAAATAAAGCAATCTCACATTAAAAGTCCAGAGCACTGCAGAGGGCACAGAGTGATAACAAACAGGATGACAAGTTAGAAGGGACGTGCTGGCTGGGATGTCTCAGTAGGTACTGGGCTTTAAGCAAAGAGTAGTAAAGATCAGATATTCAGACTGCTGTTAAGATATGTGTATAAAGCTACTTCTCCTTAACCTGGCTTGGTGCCCAAACCTCTTGCTAAAAGAGTCACTTTTAAGTGTTAAATTTATCCTTCAATTTTCTTTTTTATAGCCTAACAGTCTCTTTAGGTTCTCACAAAGTAGAGTGGTAGGAAATTTGTATTTTTTTTCTGTGAAACTTTCTTCCACTGAAATCTTGTTGGAAAATAAGAACTATGTTTTGCAAATAAACCCCAGAGGTTTGATGGACTGTATATGTACATTCTGTGAAATACAGTGAAATGCTATCTGTCAGAGATACTTTACAGTTCATACCACCAAAGACATCAAAAGCATTCTAACAATAATAAATACCACAGTCTTTAGAAACAACGCACACACATACAGTGTGATTATTTTTAGTCCCTAGGCAAGCACAATTACTGGCAAATAAATTATGCAGCACTTTTTGGAGTGATAGATTAGTAAATTGTCAATTCTCCAAAATATAGCTGTTTGAATTTTTTTAAAAGAGATTTTTTTTTTTTTTCCTTTTTAGCAGTTCCAATGAGAAAGCAACAAAAAGAGAAATTTTCATGGTTCCATACAGGAAAGATGACAGGATGGATTGTGAACTTGTAGGTTACATCTAGATGCACATGTATTTTATTTGGTCTGCGTAGTGTTTTAAAAAAAATTAATTTAAAATATAAACATTTTAAAATCGAGATATTTAAAATAAATTTATTAGCTTGTGACATCCCTGGGGAGACATGGCAACATCTGGCCCTGTTCCTCCATGGTAGTATTTTCTTGGAGCAGCATAGTTGCTGCCCTGCTTCCTTGCAGGTGGAGGAGTGAAGGTTTGCTTTGTCTTGGCTAGGCCTGCTTTATTCGTTACAATACCTGCCTGCCCCTGCTGGCCGTTCTGACCCCTGCCTAAAGAAAACAACAATAGCCTTCTGCAAATGTGTTCACAGCTGGGAGAGGAAGAGGCTTAATTTGTATTGCAGAGAGAACTGGCATCAGTGGGGGCTCTCGGGATTGTGTGGGACAGTGAGGAGCATTCTAGGAACATGGATTCCAGCACCAGTGTCAGTGAGTTTTAGATACAACTTCTCAGACCTGAAACTGTCACAGGAAGTGTTTCCTTTATTATCTTGGTAACTGTATTTTATCTGCTTTTTAGGAATTCTTCAATGCTTAGATTAAAATATTGTTTTCATTGGATACTACTATCACATAATTCAAAAGATGTTAAAGATGTACAGTGGAAAGTCATTTTCCCTCCACTTCTGTCCCTCGTGCCTCAGCTCCACTCTGGGCAGTAACCATTGTGTGTCTTTCTTGTGTGTCATTCCAGAGATGTTCTATGCCTATATACACTTACGTACTTTTCCTTACATGAATAAGAGTCATTATATATGCTGTGCTGCCCTTGCATTTCCCCCCTTGCATATTTTAAGCTAAGTTTACATTAGAGATCATTGCATCTTGGTACATGAAAAATGACCTTGTTATTTTTGATGTCTTCATTATATGCTCTTGTGTACTTGAGTCATAGTTTATTCAACCATAACTGTAGTAAGTACATATACTAATATATAACTGAGATTGTTTTCTCTCTTCCAATGATAAAATTATGTGTATTCGCAATTTTCCTATTTCTACAGCCTCTCCTTTTTCCCCATGATTTTGATTTTACTCACAAAACAAAATGATTGACATGAAACTTTAGGTCCACCCCTAGGCAAAAAATGCAGCAATTTTGGTGACAGCAAAATTTCTTCCCCCCATCCCTGCCCATCTCTCTCAGAAAAACTACTATATTTAGTTTCATAAAAAAGAGATGAATGAAGGACTATGCTAACCCAGGGTAGTTATGTTTTCACATACTCTGGATCCGTGATTTTCAAACTTTCATGTGCATAAGAATTTTCTGGGGATCTTGGGACAATGTAGATTCAGAAAGTGGGGTCTGAAAGTCTGCATTTCTAACAAGTGCCAGGTGATGCCCAGATTGCTGGGTTGGGCCAACACACTTTGAGTAAGAAGACTTGTGGAAATTTATTGCCATTTTATTTTAATGTAGTGAGTCGTGGTAGTCAGATTTCACAAATACCCATGATCATCCTGTTTTGTTTTGTTTTGTTTTGCTTTTTTTGAGAAGAAGTCTTGCTCTGTTGCCCAGATTAGAGTACAGTGGCTCCATCTTGGCTCACTGCAACCTCCGCCTCCTGGGTTCAAGCGATTCTCCTGCCTCAACCTCCCCAGTAGCTTTTATTACAGGCACTTGCCACCATGCCTGGCTAATTTTTGTATTTTTAATAGAGACGGAATTCCACCATTTTGGCCAGGCTGGTTTCAAACTCTTGACCTCATGATCCGCCCACCTTGGCCTCCCAAAGTGCTGGGATTACAAGCGTGAGCCACTGTGCCTGGCCCAATCATTCTGTTTTACAGACTTGGAGTGGTGAGTTTGGTGGTCAATAGTGGTATATTTTGCATATATGAAAGTGGAATAAGTAATGTATGCTTAGTTTCTGTTTCAGTATATAAAATCCTTGATTTAGGTGTATGATGCACTTTAGTTGGTATATTTTCGAATTAATATTTTAGTCTATAAGATTATAGAGATAACGAAAGCGCTCCTGCATAGCAAAAGAAACTATCAGTAGACCAAACAGACAACCAACAGAATGGGAGAACATTTTTGCAAACCATGTATTTGACAGAGGTCTAGTATCCAGCATCTATCTATAAGGAACTTGACAAATTTACAAGAAAATAATGAACCCCATAAAAAAGTGGTCAAAGGACTGGAATAGACACTTTTCAAAAGAAGACATACATACAGCCAACAATCATGTAGAAAAAAAAGCTTGACATCACTGATCATTAGAGAAATGCAAATCAAAACCACAATGAAATACCATCTCACACCAGTCAGAATGGCTGCTATGAACAAAATATAACAGATGTTAGTGAGGTTGTGGAGCAAAAAGAACACTTAAACGTCTTTGGTGGGAGTGTAAATAGTTCAACAAATGTGGAAGATAGTGTGGTGATTCCTTAAAGACTTAAAGACAGAAATACCATTTGACCCAGCAATCCAATAATCCCATTGGTATTTTTTGGATATGTAATACCAGTGGGATTATAAAATTTGGGCTATATACCTGAAAGAGTATAAACCATTCTATTATAAACACACATGCATGTGTATGCTCATTGCAACACTATTCACAATAGCAAATATATGGAATCAACCTAAATGCCCAGCAGTGATAGATTGGATAAAGAAAATGTGGTACGTGTATCCATTGAAATACTATGCAGCCAAAAAAAGAACGAGATCATGTCCTTTGCAAAACATAGATGGAGATGGAGGCCGTTATCTTTAGCAAACTAACACAGGAACAGAAAACCAAATACTGCATATTCTTACTTATAAGTGGGAACGAAATGATGAGAACACATGAATACATGGAGAGGAACAACACATACTGGTAGAAGGCAGGAGGAGGGAGAGGATCAGTAAAAATAACGAGTACTAGGCTTAATATGTGGGCGATGAAATAACCTGTATGACAGCTCCTCATGACACATGTTTACCTATGTAACAAACCTGCATATGTACTCCTAAACTTAAAAGTTAAAAAAAGATTATAGAGATAGAAATAATTTTAACTTCTCGCTTTTTTTTTCTTTAAAGAGATTATTTACGTATGGATTCATATGGGAATAAAATTTAATTGCAAAGTAAAACCAAGGTAGTTTGACCAAGTTGTGGTGACTTAATTATCTCTTTTCACGAGATTGTAAATTCCCTGAGGACAAGAACTGTTGAATTGAATTGTTTGTCCTTTGATAAATTGCTATTACCTATGACGAAGACTTTCTCCTTGCCCAAACTTTAATTAGACTCCTCTGAGCCCTCTTCCCAACTCGAGACCTTGGTCCCAGACCTCATTCCTGTATCTGATCTTTCTAGCCTGGCTTTAGCAATAATCTTGTTAAGTGATAGCTGGTCACCAGGATGTCTAATCAAGTTTCTTACCCCACCCTAGATGTCTAAGTCCTTGACTTGCCTTTAGCAAAGAATCCTATTAGGAATTAATTTAGCAAGAATTTCCTTACTCCTCTTAGTGGTTTTCTACCCATCGAACCCCTTATCTGCTCTAACACTGGCTGTAAATCCCTGGCTATCTATCTTTGTTGTATTTGGAGTTGAACCTGATCTCCCTCCCCAGTTTTAACACTGCTGTTGCAATAGTCTAATAAAGTCTTCCTTACCATTTTAACAAATGTCAGAATAATTTTTGTTTAACATCTGTTTCTTACCCCTCTGCATGGTTTTTGTCTTGCATCATTTTAAAAGCAATAAAAGGAAACAAGTTCATTTCTCGTCACATTTTATTTTTCTATATGATTTAAACTAATATTACTTACAACCAAATTCATATTAAAGGTGACTATCGCTCAAAATGTAAAGTTTTTAAAGATACTTTTTGAAATAAATCTGAATTATTACTAAGCTTTTGGGTCATTAAAACATAAGTAAAATGTAAAGTTATGACTTGTATAGGTATAAAAATGAACACATGCTAAAGATTTTATTTTACTTAAACGATTTGAGAGAACTAGGCAGCTATTATAACTGGCTCAAAGAGAAAGTCAAAACAGCACAAATTTATGTGGAAAAAAGAGTGTTAAGATGAGTTGCAAATCAAGATAAACTATTTTTTCCACAGTAGGAAGTCAATTAAAATCGCAACCTGTGAGACAGAATTTATATATACCTATCAGTTACCTACAACTTACAAAAAGGTGCAAAATAGCTCAAAGACATTGTACAAGGCTACAGGCAGAAGCTGGATAGAGTGTGTTGTAGGTGATGTGTAGATTTTCATTGAAATATAAGAATTTTTTCCTTCAACGTGGAGGCCATCTTTGACTTAGGTGTATGCCCTAAGTTTTGACTTAGAATTTACCTTTGAAAAGTACAAAATGACCCACTAATCGGGGACGACCATACACAAGTAAACGACAAAGTCAGAGATCAACATATGTATGCTATAAAACATGGGAAAAACTACGGACATTTCATAACACATAGCCTCTGACTTTCAACCTTGTAGCCTGAAGACTGAAAGGAAAAAGAAATATCTTTCCCTGTACTGGAAAATTTCAGCTTCATGGTGTGAGTTAACTATCCGCCCAGATCAGGCAGTTTGTAAGAATTCATTTTCATAATTGAGCGTATGCACTTGAACCAGAAAATATTTAGAAAAGACAATATAGTGGGAAATCAACAAAAACAGTTTGAAACCGTGCCTGGAACTAAATTCGTATTGTTCAGAAACCACGTTGAGCCAGTGAATGCAGGAGTTGAGACATTGTGTGGCCTTCATTCTGAGAATGCTGGTGGGAACACAGTGTTGTTCAAGATAAGACGTGATAAATCCCAGTCACAAGGTTGACTTAGGTCTTCCTCACTGGGAGACAGGGCCAGAAAAATGAAACCTTCAGGTGAAATTGAGAAAGTTGTGCCTCAGGCAACTGCCATTAGGTTAAATTCTTTCAGATGAATTTTATAGCCATTCTTTGCATGCTTTTGTCACTTATTTTTGAAGTCACATTTCTAAGAGTGTTTGTTACTTTTATTTCTATGGATCCTTTTCTCTACCTCAGGGGTAAGCAAACTTTTTTCGTAAAGGGCCAGACAGTAAGTATTTGAGGCCTTGGGACCCTACTGATTCTTTCACAACTGCTCAATGCCATCTTGTAGTGTGAAAGCAGTCCTAGACAGTGGGTAAATGTGGCTGCGTACCAATGACATTTTATTTATTGGTATGGAAATCTGAGTTTTATAAAACATTCATGTGTCATGAAACATAATTCTTTTGAGTGTTTTCAGTGCTTTAAAAATGTAAAAATCATTATTAATTTGTGGTTGTATCAAGAGGCAGCTGTTCAAATTTGGCCCTGTGGGCTGTGGTGTGCTGACCCTTGCTTTATAGAATGGGTGGGATATAGTTGCTGGATACAGATCAGATTTTTATGCTGTGGTTTTTTCACTTACCAGCTGAGAGATCTTGGGCAAATAAGCTCACCTCACTGAAACTGGGTTTCCTTTGTTGTAAAATGTGGCTGATTCCTAAATACAGAGTTGTGATATGGACTAAATAAATTATGCAAAAACATGTAACTGTGCTTGGGCCTCCAAAAGCATTGAATAACTGTTTTCTTTCTCTGCTGTGTTCCTTTCTACCTCTTGGTATCATCTTTTTTCTTTTCTTTTCATTTTTTTGTTTTTTTTAGACACAGTTTCAGCTGAAGTGCTTGTTGATACCTAGGTGACTGGGCCCTATTCCAGAGTTTCTGATTTCATTAGTAGGTCTGGGATGAGGCCTGAACATTTCCAAGATGTGCTACTGGTCTGGGAACCATACTTTGAGAAGCCTTCCTTTATATCATGCTGCTCTCATTCCATAAAAGATTGAAGGTAGTTTCTTTTTGTGCTTTGCCTTTGTTATGGTTCAGAATAACCAGAAATCCTAGGTTCTTTTGGATTTTAGGACTCTTTGGAGAAGGTGAGAGGAATTGCAGAGAGTTTACATTTTTATCTAGGTCCTTTCTAGAATCTGGAATACCACTGGACCTTCTAATTGATGGATCTTCTTGGTTTTTCTAATCATCAACACTTACATCAAAATGTAGTCTCTCCTTTTCCTTCTTTGGTCAGCTTTGGTCTAGATCCGGTTTTCTGATTTGCAATAGGAATATTCATAGCCCAATTTGTTCACTGATCCATGGATCTACTGCATTGCTGATATATGCAACTGCAAGGGAGAAGGAAATATTTTTCTTTTCCATTGCTAGGTTAATGGCTGAGGCCCTCATAACAAAAGAAAGATTAATAAAAGAAAGGGACATACATTTATTTAGTGTATGTTTTATGTGACAGGGAGAAAGGAAGACTCTAAGAAACAGAACAACTTGTATATTTTTATGCTAAATTTGTGATGAAGAGTGGACAGTTGTGTAGAAGTATGATTGGACACAGTGGGTATGATCGAATGGTGATAAACCAGGGGAAAGTTAGCAAGCCTTCCTTGTTCAGATGTTTCTGTTTATCTCTGTGCCTTCAGAGATGATGACATTCCTTTCCTCCAGGCATGGGAGGGTACCACTTGAATAAGACCAATGACCCACTTTAGAGAAAAGCTGGAGATTTCTTTTAAGGCCTGATTCAGGGGAAAAGTGTGGGAGAAGGTCAGAGACACTTTCCTGCTTCCAGTGTTTTATCAAGTGTCAACGTGCCATGTTTTGAGGTAGTGTGTCAAGAACCCCATCACAACAAATACTGTTTGAGCCTTCTGTGTGCCAGACACCTAACTGGGTGCAGTGGTATGTAAAACTGGCTGTGGTTCTGACCATCAGGGAGCATTATTCTAGTAAGGAAAAGAGACATTAGTCAGAAAAGCCAGATAGATAAATGTCAATGGTGTTAAGTGCAAGAAATAATAATAGGGAGACTTAAACTTCTTGGTGGAGAGGAGGACTAGTTAGGCCATGCTTGTTTATGGAGACTGTAATTGTGCCCAAATCTGAAGGAAGGTTAGAAATTGGCTAGGTTCAGAAGCTGGAGAAGGGAGGAACATTCCAGGCTGGGACATGGCATGTGCAGAGGCTATGAGAGGCAGGAGTATGGCACAGTTGGATAACTTAAGTCTCGAAATTGATAGCCTTAGTTCAAGATCTATCCATGTATTAAAGAATAATTCTTAAAAAAAGGTGAAATCGTGACTCTCATACTGATATCAAATGAAAGCGTGTTAAAGATTATGTCAACTTATAATAGAGAACCAGCCAATTTTTTATTTTTATTTTTTGAGAGGGAGTCTTGCTCTGTCACTAGGCAATCTTGGCTCACTGCAACCTCCACCTCCCAGGTTCAAACAATTCTTCTGCCTCAGCCCACCAAGTAGCTGGGACTATAGGTGCGTGCCACCATGCCCAGCTAATTTTTGTGTTTTAATAGAGGCAGGATTTCATCATGTTGGCCAGAATGGTCTGGATCTCTTGACCTCGTGATCCACCCGCCTCAGCCTCCCAAAGTGCTGGGATTAAAGGCGTGAGCCACCATGCCCAGCCGAACCAGGCAAATACTATAACTAGTCTAAAGAGAATTAAAAAACCCAGACACATTTATGTATCAGGAATACTAAAAAGAATGTTACTAATGAATGTGAAACTGGTTTCTGTGGGTGGGGTAGGAGGATTAATTGAACCTCCAGTGAACGGAACACAATTTGCTTGCCTGTATGCAAGAATTATTTTGCTTTGTTATCAGTTATCTATAATTTACAGAGTTGAAAATTAGTCCTCATAGAATCAGAATCTGACAATCTGGTAATCAGGAAATGAGCTCCTTTATATTCTAGACAAAGCATAGTTTTAGACTGAAACACAATTTTTTTCCTGCAAGTGCTTGAATCATGTATTTTTATGGTTTAGAGTTAGTTGGATTTGGTTTTAAGAGGTCCATATCATAGTTGTTACCCCAAGAAGTATGGGGTAGAATTTATTGCTAAACCATTTATACACTACCTTGAGTATGATCCATCATGTTGAGTAAAATATCCAGCTGGTCATACCTTGGTAACTCCCTTTAAACATAAGTCTAATGGATAGCCTATGACCCATCTTCCTTCTGGTACGTAGCAAGAAAAAAACCTGAGAAGAGGCGATCAGAAAGTGAGAGGGACTTTCCAGTGAATCTGAAAACTAAAGTAGTTTTGCCAAGGTGAGGTCCGATACAGCCTCCAGAGGATTTGCAACAAAGAAAAAGCTTTCTTCAAGTGTGTCAGGTAGAGTCTTAACTAAAAGAAAGATAATCGTTTGTTCAATTAACGGGATGACTGGTGCAGGTGAGTTTTAATTGATGATTTGCTTTGTTAAAATGTTAAACCAGCATTGACAGGTACTACAACCCTTTAATTGGCACTCCCACTCAGGAGTCATGTGTCAAACAGTTCCCTAATATTTAAGAGAATCAAAAAATCATCACCTTTTTTTCTTTTGTAAACTGGGTGTGTTCAGTGTAGATGCCTTGTTTTTTGTATCAGTGCTGTATTGTACAAGGAGACAGAATTAGAATGGCACTTTTTAATTCTGTTTGTAGCAAGTTAAGTGTTCCAAATGGCATTTTCACGACTGTTTGATAAAAAATGTCACTGGTTTTCATTGAGTTGTGTTATTAACCTCTAGCTAGAGAGTCTTTTTATTTTTGTTTTTTTGATTTAGTGCAAATGCGTATGACTTCGCAGCAATGCATGCTGTCTCTTGTTTCTGCTGGAGAACTCTGGCCAGTAGAATAATGCATTTCATTGCTGGTTCAGTGAAAAGACTTTAAATAAAGAAATGGCAAGATAAGTAAGTTACCTACAGGTGATAACACTGCTGAATTTTTTTCTTCTCCCAGTGTAGTAAAATATATTAAAACTGTCTCTTAAAAATAGCAATTTGTGGCCAGGCGCGCTGGCTTATGCCTGTAATCCCAGTACTGTACTTTGGGAGGCTGAAGTGGGCGGATCACGAGGTCAGGAGATAGAGACCATCCTGGCTAACACGGTGAAACCCCTATCTCTATTAAAAATGCAAAAAATCAGCCGGGCGTGGTAGCACACACCTGTCATCCCAGATACCCGGGAGGCTGAGGCAGGAGAATCACTTTAACCCAGCTGGCTGAGTTGTGGTGAGCCAAGATCACACCACAGCACTATAGCCTGGGCAACAGGTGAGACTCCGTCTCAAAAAAAAAAAGCAGTTTGTTTACTTCTGCTGTAATCATGGGTGAAAGTGCTGTGAAATCTGTATCATTTTTTTTTAAACTGTGGATGATTTAGTTAAAATAAAAAAGTAAAACCCCCAACCCAGCAAAAGCAGGCTTACTGTTTTCTAAATCAGGCCTCTAATAGTAAACAGCTCAAAAAGCCTTCCATAATATTTATGAACAGTTTCTCAATTTTATACCCAGATACTTCTATTACACTCTGCAAAGGAGATAATCTGCAAAGGCTGAACAAAAGAGAAGAGACTTTTTTAGATTGAATAGACTGGACAATTCAATACAGTAGCGAAGTGTGCGATTACCAATCTTTCAAGCAAAGCTTTTATGTAAGGCAACGTTATAACTTCATCCATTCCAAAGAGAAATGCATTAAAGACCATAGGGAAAATAAAAGGCAAAAGAGAAATATAGAGAAATAACCCATTCTTTATATCTCTATAACCACTTGTTTCATGGCTATACTCACTGAGTTAACCCAATTTAAAGCCACAGTGTAACTTTAAAAAAGGCATTTTGCTATTCCCCATGGTAATCAGTTTACACAAATAATGAGAGGACATGACTATCGTTATTTTTCTTCCCTCTATTGTTTTAAAATATACTCATCTCTTCCACTGTATGTTCCTGTGTTTTATTGTATGGGAAAACGTAATAAGTGTCATCAATAACAGCCATCTTAACATGCTGCAGGAACTGTCAAGTAACAGTGATTACTGTAAAAAACGAGCTCTCTAATTTCCTTGTGGCTTAGAGTAATCTAAGTCAAAATTTCCAAAGTCCTATCTTTACAAAGAAACAAATACATTTATTTTTTCCTCTAATGGATGAATTTATGAAGATGATTCCTATTTGATGGTAGATCATGGCATGTTTTTCAAAGCTTGGGTCTCTAACCATCTGCCTCAGAAGCATGTGAGGCACTCGTAAAAAGTGCAGATTTCTGGGTTCTATCCTAGAGTGATGAAATCTGATTCTTGGGGCCAGGGAGGTGGGAATGAGGGGGAGGGGGAGGAATGTGTAGTTTTCTCAAATTCTCCAGGTAAATTATTAGCACATTTGAAGTCTGAACATTGCTTTATGGGAATGAAAAGCCTGTGATTGTAATAAATTGTTGAATGTGATATGGAAAGAAAATATGCAGTAGTTGTGGCAGGTATTGTATATTCTTTGTCTTATTTTTTCCTTCATTCCCCAATGTCAAAAACTCAAGGCACACAGACATCACATTTTGCACATCATTTCCAGGGGCTGATGTCCCCAAAGAGCCTGACTTAAGAAAAGGAATTCTATAGATGAAGAACAAATGCTGAATTAGGGAAACTGAGAAATAGTAAATTTGAGTTAAATTGGTGTCCTACTGCCAATTCCAAGCCAAAACAAACCAAAAATTGAAATATTTCTCTAATCACAGGCTTCATATTATAGACAGAAGAAATCAAGTCTTATATTCTATGCAAGTATTGAGAATTAGCAAAGTAAAAATTTAATATTACATTAATTCATCCCCTTGAATTCCATCCATGGAAATTGATGGCTGCTCCTTGTATCCAGGAACCCTTCGTCGAATGGGATTATTTTACTGGAAAGGGGATGTGAAGACCCCAAGTGGGTAAATAAGAAACAAGGCATGTGTATCCAGACTGCCCCTACAGTTGAGTCTTCTGTGCACTGAACAAGATGCACACCTGAGGGTGTGGGTGGGGTCAAAATCAGCATCTATACCCTGTTGTGGGACTTTGTCTCTGCAGGGAGGGGATCTTTTATAAATTGCCTTTTATTTATACATTGTATCAAACACAAACCTAACATATTCTACCTGTTTTCATCCATGAAACAGGCTAAGTTCCTGAATGGTCCCTCTCATTGGATCAAAAACTCCATGGATACCAGATTGAAAATGTTAGTCCTTTTGATCTCAAATAGCGTAACTTTAGATTATATGGGAGAGGACTATAATTATTTTTGTATTATTTAGTAGAATAAACTGCAAATCAAGACTGCACCAAACCCAGAGAGAAATTATATATTTGTTAGAAGAAGCTATTTTTTTTTCCCTCTAATGGTTACAGTTTAATATTGGGCAATCACATTTCAGTCTAAAAAAATTAGCAGCAATACTGGATTTTGGTCTAGTTTCATGGGACTTTTCCCAGTTTACATGTAAATCATCCCACCCTCATTGCAGCAGTAGAGAATGACTTGTCACTAGGTCTTCTAATGGACTGCTAGAGTTTAATTGTATGTTGTTTTATGGTGTCTGGCAATGTGATTCCCCTCCCTGACATTGTTTATGGGCTTTTAAAAAATAAGATAAACTGACTTCGTGTTCTCATTTGCTAAAAAGCATTCGTTGTTTTGGTTCTTGTAGATCCTATTGCTGTAGTGAACTTGGACCTGGAGTTGTTATTTCGTAAAAATGTCCTCAAAATCAAATATCACTGAATATAAAGACAGTTCTAATTAATTAATGCTATGGAAAAGGTGAAAGAAGGGAGCATATGAGGACTCTGCCAGGTGCTCTGGCCCTTCTGTCAGAGATAAAACCATATTCATAATGTGAAGTAGGGAGCAAGGACTGCCCCCATTAAAGAACAAGAGATGAAATGCCCATGTGAGTGCAGCACTGTACATTTAGTTAGACAAGTCTCCCTTTAATTTACAGCTTCCTAGAAAGAGTTATATTTTTCTTCTGGTTGCCTGTGGTTTTATTTGGTTACCAATTATGGAAGCTAGTTGTGTTTCAGGAAGCCTTCTGAAAGGTGTGCATAGACAATAAATCCTGTGCCTTGCTAGACATATTGATGGTTCTGTTGATGAGAGGTTGCACAAAGTCAATAGCTGATTCTACTGCGTGGTGACATTTGCATTTAATAAAAAGTCTTGTTTATTGTAGCTTCTGTATAAACACAACGGGCACCCACTGTGTCATAGTGGAAAATGCTAAGTGGAAAAGAAAATGTGTGGCTGAGAAGGAAATGTAAATATGAATGATGATGATTATTTTTTGTTTGTTTAAAAACAATTTGGACTTCAGGTCACAGAGGTAGATTAATTATTATTTCGGTTCATGACTCACTGTCATCCATGGTAAATTCTGTTTTATTTTATAATATTTATTTTGGAATATAACAGTCATAAACCTAACAACTAAATATAACCAATAACTCACAAATTTGTGCCCCCTTTTACCTTGTCTCTGCCTCTTCGTAAGAGGTAACTATCTACTAACCTCATATCCATCACTCCCCGTCCTTTTCAATTTTAAGTTTTATGTATACCCCCATCAATAGCCATTTAGTTTATTTTTAAACATGTTCTTTTATGAATGGTGCTGCTGTGAAAGTTCTTACACACATTTCCTGGTACGTATGTGAGAAAGTGAAACATGGCTCAACTGGCAGCTAGAACATAAACAGTATTCAGAATAAGGCATAAACAAAGCCATTCTGCGACCCTGCAATTGACTAAACATCCCTCTCTTCTGACTATCACTGCCTTTCTCAGAGTGATTGCTGCTTCTGGGACAACTTCAGTTTGTTTGAATCCCCCAAACCCTAGATGAAGCCCCTGATAATTCCTCTACTTAGATGCTCCCAAGGTTCCTCTGGTGTACTTTCTCCTTTGCTACAGTAAGGTGAACCACTTAACTTTGGCTACCAGTGTGTTCCTGGTGGTCTTTCACTGATGGAGTTTGACACATGTGCTAAAGTTTCTCTTGGGTATTAATATATACTTAGAAGTGAATTTGCAGGATGGTAGATTATATGAAAACTCAAGCTTATAATCTTTAAAAATCTTGCCAATCCCCATTCAAGTGTGTCACATCACATTTTACTTTCATCCACCGTGAAAAAATAATCTACTTGACCCATTTCTCTGCACACATTGAATGTACAAGACAATCTGTGTATATATAGCTGTATCCCTTAGAGCATATGGACAACTCACTTCTTTTCTTTAAAGGAATATATGTTTATTCTCTGTTGTCAGATAGTATTTCAGTAGCTGAATATGTTTAGCAAAATTTCTTTTATGTTTAGTCTGTGGTTTACTCATCTTTTAAAAAATTCAGGGGAAGAGTCATATCCTTGAGGTTTTTTTAAATTATAGCTGCCTTTTCATTTTTAAGTGACCCAAAACAGTGGTTTTCAAACTTTAGTAGGCATGTAAGAATCATCTCAAGAGTCTGTATTTGCAGGAGAATCTCTAGAGGATTGTAAGGTGGAAAGAGGGTCCTATAATGTGACGCAAATAGATGAGTGAGTCACCAGTATCAAAAGGAAAGCCCCCATGCAGAGTCATGCTTTGTCACACCTAGAAGACGAAGCATTGTGTGGCGTTGCTAGTTACAGAAAGATGTTAATGAAATGGACATTAAACTGTACTGGGACACAATATAGATTATACCATAAGTGAGTGGTATTTGGTGAATTAACGAGTGTAATGCAGGGGAAATTATATAAACTGTACCTCTTAAACATGGAGGAGGGGTATGGTATTTTCTTAAACCTATTTAAAGTTCATGCCTTCAATACTCATTGCTAGGTATACAGCGCAAACCAAACAGATCTAATTCCTGTCTCAGGGACTTCAGGTTCTTGGGTGGAGAGTTAGACCATAAACAAATGATTTCAACATTATTTAGGGAGCGTTTTGATAAATGTTATGAGGAGGAAATTCAGGGTACTATGAGAATGGGTAACAGGGGCCTCCTCTAGTTTGGCATCTCCACAAGGTTAACGATGTTTCTGTGAAAAAGTGCGGTTTAAGTAGACTTAAAGAATGGTAGGTATATGGGTTAGGGGTTCCAAGACCATTACCAGGTTCAGTGATTTACTAGGAATACTCATAGGACTCTGCATATAGTTGTATTCAAACCCATGATTGATTACAGCAGGATAAAAAGCAAAATCAGCCAAGGGAAAAGGTGTATGGGGTGAACTCCAGAGGGAACTGGATGCAAGGTTCTGAGAGGCCTGTTCAAGTGGAGTCACATAGGATATGCCTAATTCCTTCAGCAATGAGTTGTGACAACACATGTGAAATGTTGTCCAACAGGGAAGCTTGTTAGGGTGTCAGCACCCAAGGCTTTCACTGGGGACTGGTCATGTAGATACTCTCCGGTGAGCACATGCCAACATTTTAGACTCCCAGAAGGAAAGCAGGCATTTAGCCTAAATAACATTATTTGAACAAACTGTTTAGGCACAGTGAGCCACTCTTATCAGTTCTGGGAATGATGGTAACCTCCCAAAACCCATGTTCCCAGATGCCAGCCAAGACTCAACTTTGCCATCAGGTCTGTTTCTCTTCTGCCTCTTTTATCATCATAAAGTGAAGTTTGCAGATATTACCTACCTACCTGCATACTTTTTAAAATTCTAAATATAGCAACCTCAGGCTTCCTATGGTAACTCTTTTCTGTACAGCATAATTACTAATGAAAGTTGAAATTAAATGGCATGATGGTTTAGTCTTGCTTTAAAATATTTCAGCAAAGAAAAAATGATGAATGAAGCAAATGTGGGAGAATCTTGATCATTGTTGGACCCGGATGAATAAGTACTTGGAGCTTCATGATCTTTGTCTCTCATTTTATTTGAGAATTTTTATAATAAAAAGGAAAGAAAGGAAACAAGCAAGAATGGTAGGTGTTGACTAGGCATGGAGAGGTCTAGATTTTGTTTATATCAGGTCTATTTGATTCAGTTTAATTTAAAAAAACTATATACTTCACTTTAATTCAATCAATTTTTATTTAGGGTCTATTATTTTTTAGGGTTGTAACAAAGTTCTGTGAAAGGTACAAAGATCAGCGGCACATTACATCTCTGTGTCTGTGGGCTCGTCCATGAAATGGGTGTGCTTATAAGTCCCCTCTCTTATGAGGGGATTTTGAATATCCAAAGAATTGTTGGAAAGTGAAAGAAACCAGCTGCTGCAAGTTTCATTAGCAGCCATGAATGTTATAATAAATGCAGATTGGTGCCTTAGGGAGGCATGAGATTCTCTCATTGGCTTAGAAGAATATTCAATGAGGCAGAACCTTCCTGAAGGGAGCGGAAATCATAGCAAGGATATTGCCTGGGAGTATTGCTTTTGGCAGTGGCTTGGCAGGGGAAGAGGGCCTGTCGGGTCCTCCCTTTGAGGGGTTGAGATGATGTGTACTAGCTTTTATTTAAAAGGGAATAGATAAGCTATTGAATTGGAGCACATCAGAGGTGGCTTTATTTGAAAATGCTTTCAAAAGCTGTTTTGACAAGAACGGGGAGGAGGCAGTGGTATCATTAAATAAGCTGGCAACTTTTGTAACCAGCTTTTTGGTTTTCCACCTCAAGGGAGAGTCAATAAACTTTGATTCCCAGCATTAATGTAATTATTTTGATTTTTCTGGCTCATTCCAGGGAAGGCTGCAGAGCTGCAATATCAGATGGCCGAAAGCAATTCAGAAATCCCGTGTCCCCAAGGACACCCGCTGCCGTTCAGAAGTAGCAGGAGAGGGGGTGGAATAAATCATTTCCTCTGATCTTGTTAGTGTTGAGAATATTACAGGGGAGCAAATGCATTGCAGCTCTAATACCAGAAGGCTACTGCAGGCAGAAGGAAGAAAATAACAAAATTTCTCTGTTTTTCCTTTAAATTTGATTTCCTCTTTATATATTTTTAAAATTGTTTTATGAGGGGTATTCCCCTCCTTCCTGATTCTGCAGGTTCTTCTTTCTACATTATTATGCATGTTGTCTGTCATCCAGGGGTTCTTCTTGATACTGCCCCTGGCTGCTGTAATATACTTAATGTCAATTGTTACTCCAGTAATATGTTCGGTTCATTTAGTGTAAATGGTCCTATCATTCTGGGAGGTTTCCCTGGGCCAAGTGAGAAATGGCTTTCATGAATAACCAGGCATGCTTGGCTAGAGGAATCTGCCACGTGTAAGCCTGGTGATTATTTTTTTCTTTCTAGAAAATGCACTGTATTTAATTTTTAAAATGCCAGCTGATTTGGGGATTTTTCAGACAATGGGCAGTGGTGGAAAGGTAGACCAGTTGAAATTTCCTAAAGATGGGAGCAGAGGCACAGAATGTATCCATCTTGAGGAGTTAAACTTTGATGTGAGGAGATACATACACATAGTTGCAAAATATGTTTTTTCCCTTGTCCCCTAAGAAATAAAATTAAAAGGTGATATGTATGTATTTACATAGTTCATTAAAAAAAAAAAACAAGACTTGCGAACAATAAATTAAGGCTGGGACCCTCTTACTATAAATTGTAAACATACCTCAAGGCCTAGGCCATGGACATTGGCTATAAATCACTATTTTCATAATAACAGCAACAATCTGGCCTTGACTTTCAGAGTGCTGTGAACATTGTTTTCTGTAATCAGACTTCCACTTACAAGTTTTAGGCCTCTGATATTAGAAGGTCAGCATTCCTTACTCAGGTGTATCTTTACCTAAGAAGGGATTTTTGATTTTATTTTCTCCAGTGACCTTGTCAATTTGGGCTCCATCTATATCACCATATGATCTGTCATGTCACTCAAAGACAAAAAGCGAATAAAGCCCAAGTCATTAGATGTTTAGAAATTTTGGGCCAAAGAAATCTGGCAGTTTCGACTTTTTCCAACTGGGTGTTCACTATCATCGGTCATTTGTTTAATGTCTACACACTCTTTTCTGCCCTTTAAAAATCATATTTCCTCTATTTAAAGAAGCATGGATTTTCTATATTTTAATGTTTCTGCAACAATATCTTACAATTGATATGCTCACTTAGTGTCATATTTCTTCATGTTGTCAGCTAAGCTATCATTAAGCCAACTATTGTTCAATTTATGGCAACTTACATTTCAGGAAGTGTTATCTCTCAAATTCCTCTTCCTTTCTTCATCTCTGCTCCTATCACCTGAACTTGACCTGCCATTGTCTTTTAATTAAACATTTGGAAAAGTCGGCTAACTGGTCGACCCACAATCATCTTTCCTTCCTCCAATCCATTTCTCGTATAGATGCCATACCAATCTTGTAAAAACAAAGCTACGATCTTCTCTTTCCTCTGTTTAAAGTCCTTTCATGACTTTTCATTGCTTTTAAGACAAAGACCTGAATCTTTACAGTGGTTTATAGGACTTTGCCTGATGAAGCCCTTCCTTTCTCATCTCATCTCTAGCTCTACCTCCTTTTCCAACCGCCAAACTAATAGGGCACCCCAACTTCAGTTATTCAGAAGCCATATATTCATTATCATATTCATGTCCTATTTGTACCAACACTTACTAAAAAATGACGACAACAACAACAACTTATTTTTGCTTAAACTTAAATTAATTTTAAAAGGAAATTGTTTTATCACCTTAAATGGGAAACTACTATTCTTCTAATATGTACTTCAAAACATTTGGATCAAAAAGTTAGCCTTTTTATCAGCAAAAATTCAGCTGCCTGTTTCCAGTGGTTCACTTACCACTTTTTGGCAACCAGTTCTCTAGCTGAAGCTCTCTGCTCTGTTATCTCTGAGGATTCTTCTGCCTTCAAGGGTTTGGCCTCTTTTTCTATCTCCCTGATCTCCTTTCCCTTCACTTGGCTCTTACCCGTTTTTAAGTTTCAGCTTAAACAGTCTCTGCCCCAAATGAGATTCCAGTCAACTGTTTAATCCCATCAGATTAACTGCTGTATTTTGAAGTTCATAGAAATTGCCTACCCACCAACATACTTAAAAAAAATGGTATGATGGTTTACTTTAATATAAAGGAGAAAGAAAAGGGAAGTGGCTTACAATAAGCTAAATATTCCCATGTAAAGGCTTGGATACAACTATACTTGAAGACAATGAATTAATCAAATGCTTATATCTACTTGATATGAATATAATTGGATTTAAGAAAAGAACATCAGGCTGGGAATGGTGGCTCACGCCTATAATCCCAGTACTTCAGGAGGCCGAATTGGGCAGATTTTATTTTTTCTTCACACTTGAGGTCAGGAGTTCAAGACCAGCCTGGCCAACATGGTAAAAACCTGTTTCTACTAAAAATAGAAAAATCAACCAAGCTTGGTGGCGCACAACTGCAATCCCAGCTATAGCCGAAGCAGCAGAATCACTTGAACCCAGGAGGTGGAGGTTGCAATGAGCTGAGACTGCACCACTGCACTCCAGCCTGGGCAGCAGAGTGAGACTCCATCTGAAAAGAAGAAAAGAAAAAAGAAAAGAAAGAGAAAGGAAAGAGAAAAGAAAAGAAGAAAACAACAAGCTAGTCTGTAAAATGCGTATGAGAAATGAAAGATGAGAGGTTTGAGGAATACTAGAACAGAAGCTAACCTTAGGATACATATTAATAGTAACATACATGATGAGAAAAAGAGGGAAATAACCTTAGTTGAAGCAGAGCTAGCATGCTAGGATAAGTAATATGGTTTTGAGGTAGAGAACATACACAAGAATGCCATTCCTAGAAATGAGTGGGACTTACTTATAAGGCTAGCTGCAGTCATTCCCTATGTTATGAAAAGGGACTGAGTGGTGTTGAAGAATCACAGGAAGAATATCTCTAATTTTGAAATCCTCTCTTATGTTGATGCATACATTTGATCTCTAGTTCTTAAAAAGTCCTTCAGTAGGCAACAGGAAATAGGGAATGGATTGGAAAAAGAAACAGTAATATAAAAAGCCATAAAGAAGTTGTGTGGGAGACCTCTAGGGACAGTTTCATTGTAAGATTGAGAAACAAGAAGAAAATCCAAAATAAGTAAATAATTTTAATCAGTAATTTTCACAGTGTAGATTTCTCATCATTGTGCTACACTTTTTTAAAGGTATATATTATGGCAATAAAATGAAATGTGAAAAAAATGCTTTCCATTAATGCAATTTGGCGATATCCTTGACTTTCATGTGCCACAGCCAATTTAAGAATATTTGGTGCTGGGCCTATTTCTCTCTTACGTATTTGCATTTGACAGATAAGAATGCAGCTAGTATAGTTGTGTTATATTGGTAGACTGGGTACCAAAAGCCCCACTGCTGTTGGTGATGGGATTTTCTGAAAGAGTGAACAATTGGTAAAGTGTTAAACAAAACAAAATACATTATTCCTTCAGTTTAAATGCTAGTTGCATTTCTGAAAAATTCAGTGAAAATTAAAAATGTGCAAAAGATACTTTAGGCTATTATGTAAAATAGATAATCATAATTTTTTTCACCTAAGTGAATGCCTGGTGGAACATTTGAAAGTTATGAGGGATACAGGATCATTTTTCATCATGTTGGCCTGTCCTACATAAGAACATCTGGTGGCCCTGTTGCCCCTCAGAAAATATGAGTTAAATGACTGGGCATAATGACTCACACCTGTAATCCTAGCACTTTGAGAGGCTGAGGTGGGAGGATCACTTGAGCTCAGGAGGAGGTGGAGACCAGACTAGCCTGGGCAACATAGGGAGACCACATCTCTTAAAAAAGAAGGAAAATATGAATTATGTCCCCTGTCAGTGAGAGAGCTCCTCATACTTCCAAAAAAGTCTCTCTAGGGGACAATATGAATCTCACTCATCACTACCATTAAAAATTTTGCAGTGGGTTATGTATCTTCCTTCTTCACCTTTAGCACACTTGTTGTAACTTGTTCTTCAGCTGTCTTCTCTGACAGATTGAAGGTTCCTTGAGTCCAAGGAAAGTTGGACTCATTTATCATGCTATCCCTCTGCCTGGGACAGTGTCAAACATGTGGAAGACTTTCAACAATTATTTATTGAATGAAGAAAAGGACAGGGGTCATGCCTTATGTTCCATTTGTAGGTACTTCGGTAAATTAACTGGAGAGGGATGGAGGTGACACTTGACTAGGGTACCTGTGCATCTTAGTTTGCTCAGGATAGCCCTGGTTTTTACCAGTTATCCCTGTGTCTTGTTCAGTTTAGCATTTTTCATGTATGCTTTTTATTGAAATAGGGTCTCAGGCTGGAGTGCTGTGGCACCATCTTGGCTCATTGCAGCCTCTAACACCTGGGCTTAGTGATCCTCCACTATCAGCCTCCCGAGTAGCTGAAGCTGCAGGTGTGCACCACCACGTCTGGCTAATATTTTTGTATTTTTTGTGGAGACAGGGTCTAGCTATGTTGCCCAGGCTGGTCTCAAACTCCTGGGTTCAAGCCATCCTCCCACCTGTGCCTCCCAAAATATAGGGATTACTAGTGTGAGTCATGGCATCTGGCTCAGTTCAGCATTTAAAAAAAATAAATATAATTTTACCTTGGGAAATCCTTTTAGAATAAGACTGTATTTCAACTGTCAACCAGTAACATAAAAGCAGTTTGTCACTCAACACCTGAATATTTTAAAACTGATTTTTAATAATATAAATAAAACAATTTTTTTTTTTGAGAAAGAGTCTCACTCTGTCGCCAGGTGCCAGGCTGGAGTGCAGTGGTGCAATCTCAGCTCACTGCAATCTCTGCCTCCTGGGTTCAAGCAATTCTCCTGCCTCAGCCTCCCGAGTAGCTGAGACTACAGGCATGCACCACCATGCCCAGCTAATTTTGTATTTTAGGTAGAGACGGGGTTTCACCATGTTGGCCAGGATGGTCTTGATCTCTTGACCTCGTGATCTGCCTGCCTCGACCGCCAAAAGTGCTGGAATTACAGGCGTGAGCCACCGCGCCTGGCCAATAATTTTTATTTATTAAAAGTTAATTATTAATTTTTATTTAGTATTTTTATTTAATTGTATTGCCCCCTTCAGTCTCAAAAGTGTCTCATTTTGGATAATAAAGTATTTATAATGACCCTAGCCATGATCCTTAGCAACTTATCAGAAGGTTGTCCTTGTCATTGTCCCCAAATAAAACCCTTCTCTTCTTTCCCCCTGGCATGGGGTAGATGCCATGGAAATACCGTCTATTACTCTGCCATCCACTGGTCCAGTTTCGATGGTTTCTCACTTCTCTGAATGTTTTCCCTGACTGGTGATGACCTTTCAGTCTGAAATATTTGCCTCTTAATTATTTGGTAGGTTTACTTTTAGTTTCGTAAGTTATTTTTCTTTCTCTACTATGCTTTCAGTTAAATGAAAGTTTTAATTGCTAAAACTAACAGATTGAAAATGTATCTATGGAAAACTCTATGCCTTTGAAAATCTTTCCATTGTGGCAGGAAGATCCAGAAGAAACAGTCCCCACTAGGGCATATTACTTCTTTTTCTTCTTTTGAACTCCTCACCTAGGAGTAATGAGATTTTACAAATTTATGCTCTGAATATTGTTCATGAACTTTCCCTTAAATTGAAAACAATGTTTAGAATTTTAAAATAGATTGTTAAAATAACCATCAAAAATACTAGACCTTGCTTTAAAGTAAAAACTGTATATCATATAGTTTTGCTTGTATTAATTCAAGAGAAATTACTGCATATCCTCATGAAAAAGACATGTACAAGAATGTTCATGGCAGCCTTATTTATAATAGCCAAACACTTGAGAAAATCCAAATATCTATCTCTAGACATCATTGTAAACAAATTGTGATATGGTCATACAATGGGATGCTACTCAGCAATGAAAAGGAACAAACAACAAATATATTCAACAATATGGATGCATCTTGAAAGCGTTATGTTGCCAAAAGAAGCCACAAACAAAAGAATGCACACGTATGCTTTCATTTATATAAAATTCAATAGCTGGCAAAAGGAATCAATGATACTAGAAGCCAGAAAAACAGGGAGATAGGAAAGGATCAGGAAGCAATTTTCTGGAAATAACTACATATCTTGTTTTAGGTGGAAAATTCTTGAGTTTATGCATATGAAGATACCATAGAGCCATATACTTAAGATTTGTGTATTTTACTATATATAAATTTTCCTTCTAAATACACCATAGAGAGAAAAGAGTTCATATAGAGTTTCTTTTTCATTAAAAGATATGTTTGTTTAGAACATTAATAAAAATTGAAATAAAATAAATCATTGGTAGTCTCATCACATAAGTAATTTTCTTTGAGCCTTTTCTCTGGGCATGGTTTTTTGTTTTTGTTTTTTAACTTTTCTCTCTTCTATTCTTCTTTCTCTATGTATTTAACTGGACTTTGAATCTTAGAATAATTCTTTCTGAAGGAAAAATAAAAAGTTCATTTGTGAAGTTACACTGATGATGGATCGCCTTCACATTAAAACATTTATCATGAATATACTAGCCAAATGATAATGTCAACTGTAGCTAGAAAGAACTTGGGGTTTGTTTATAGTTTTTTCCAAGGGTAAAAAAGGAACTGGCTTTCCTGTAAATGAACAAGTTTCCATGCTTCTCCCTAAGTCTTGTCTATTTTTTTTCTGCTCCCTCATCTTATATTGTATTTTCATACAGGGTTGCCACTGTAGAGGAATCATTTTAATCCCATGGATGTAACTATTATTTTTTATATTTTCATACGTTTATAAGTCTTCTATAAATCTTGATCGAATTTTTTTTGTTATCTTCGGGGAATAACCATGAAGGTCTCAGTAATAGGAAATTTGGTGATATTGTGCAGCCCGACAGTTCATCACACACTGTTCTTAAAATTCATCTTGCAGCTTATTAAAATTGGATCCCAAGATCCCTTGCAGAAGAGCCTTGGCACTCTGACTCACCTTATATGAAGCCAACATGACAGAAAAATACATCATTTTTTTCTACCATCAAAGGAAACAAGTATGAAAATAATGGAAAAGACATGTAGTCTAAAACAAAGCCACATAATTTGCAGTGTGAGTTGCCTAATGTATTATATAGTTATTATCTCACTTAAGCTCCCTAGGTAGTATAGCTGCTAATATTAAAAATCTGTTCTGTTGCCCCAACAGAACATTTTGCTTTGAGACTTAATTAGTACATTTCTGTCTTAGGCATGTATTTTAGACACACTGAGTGTACCCTTAAATAACCTCCAGGTACAATACTCATTTCTGCACTTTTTCGAGAGGTAGAAAACAACAACAAAAAGGACTTGGTACTCTATGTTCTCTCTGTAATCAGAAGACAAGAATTTTGTTGGAAGCATCTTTATTAGAGGCAGCTGTCAGTATGGGATTTATTTCCACTGAGTGGAAACAAAAGGTGCTACAGAGGAATGTACATAAAGATAGCACCCAGGAGGCATTCGGATAAATAAAAGTAGGCAATATTAATGATGCTCATTAGCAGATGTCACTGTTGGGGGATGAAGTAAATTCCACACCAAAGTGTTTCATATATTACACTTTTCAAAACTGTCAACTTTTTGACTTTGATGTATGTCCATGTGAATAGTTTTAATAAGTTCCTACAGTAGTTTCTTTGCATATACCCTGAGGAATTCTGTGGAATTGCTCGCAGCAATATCTCAAAGACATTTTTTGCCTAATGATTGGTGCTTCACTTGGAAATGCGAAAGCTCAGATCATTGCATTCGTACTTATTCACAGTACAAATATTTGTCTAAGAATTAGTTAAAAAATATTGTATGGCCAAGCAGATTCTGTAGTTTAAAGCAATCTTCCACAGGCTGTTGCTTGTATAACTAATAGAATTACGTATGCATCAAACTGCTTTTACTGTAGAAGCCAAAATGCAGAATAATAGCTTGTCAAACTGTCATTTGCAAGTGAGATCATAGATTTTATAGTCCAAATTAGGTTGTGTTCTTTTCCTTTTTGTCAGGTCATATTCTAATAACCATATTGTGCACTAAACCCTGTGATTATCACAACACTTGACAGATGGTAGGCTGTTAATTTGTATGTAAGAGACAGTGATTGCCAGCGCCCTAACAGTATTCAGCAAAATATGAAATGTCAAAATCCACTTTTGGTTCCATTTTGCTTGACTTCATTTTAGCAAGGTAATGCTAGGCAGAAGAGTTTCAGTAGCTCAGCATATGTTTCATTTCACTACTCTGCACAGTTTTACTAACCACTAGAAATAGAAAGGATTAAGAAAGAAGAAATTTTTTTTGATGTCATGCTTTCCACTTTCCTATGGAGAGTGATCATCAGCCTGAAGGGTTAATTGAAGGGACTGAATGAGAGCTGGGGGCAGACAGGATTTAATTGCTCAATATTGAGGATAATTATGGTACCGTAGTAGCATATACTAATGTTTAGAAGTATGGTGGGGACAAGATAATTTAAAAGTTTGAGTTAAAGTGCACTTTCACTAAAAAACCTATTGGCAAATTCACTAAAAAACCTATTAGAACTACTAAATGAATTCAGCAATGTGGCAAGATACAAGATCAATATACAAAAATCATTTTTATTTCTACATGCTATCAATGAACAGTCTGGAAAAGAGAATAAGAAAACAATCTTATTTATAATAGCAGTAAAAAATAAAATATCTAAGAATAAACTTAACAGAAGTATAAGACATGAAAACTAGAAAGCGTTGTTGAAAGATATTAAAGAATAAATACATGGAAAGATATTCCATGTTATTGGATTAGAAAATTTAACATTTTTAAGGTTGCAATACTGGCCAGAATGATCTATATTTAATGGAATTCATTTAGAAATCCCAGCTGTTTGTTTTTCCCCCAGAAAGTGACAAGCTGATCCTAAATTGCATATGGAACTACAAATATCCAGGATAGCCAAAACGATCTTGAAAAAGAAGAAAGTTTGAAGACTCACATTTACTGGTTTCAAAGCTTACTACAAAGCTATAGCAATTAAGGCTGTGTGTACTAACAAAAAAGATAGATCAATAGAATAGAATTGAGAGTCCAGAAATAAACCTCACATTTATGGTCAATTGATTTTTAACAATAGTGCCAAGACAATTCAATAGGGGAAACATTAGTCTTTCCAATAAATGTTGTTGGAACAATTGGATATCTTCATGCAAAGAATGAATTAGGACTTGTACCTCACACCATAAACAACAGTTAGCTCAAAAATGGATCATAGACTAAATTTGGTAACAGTATAAAACCCCTAGGAGAAACCGTGAGTTAATCTTTGTGGTCTTGGGTTAGATTCTTAGATACAATACCAAAAGCACAGGCGAAAAAACTTAAAAAATAGATAATTTAGACTTTGTCAAAACTTAAAACTTTTGTGTGTCAAATGACACCATCACAAAAGTGAAAAGATGACCCAGGGATAGGAGAAAATCATGTATCTGATGATGGACTAGTATCCAGACTATATAAAGAACTTTTGCAACTCAACCATAAAAAGACAAATAACACAATTAAAAAAATGTGCAAAGTATCTGAATAGGCATTTTTCCAAAGAAGATATACAAATGATTAGTAAGCACATGAAAATATGCTTAGTATCACTCATTGCTAGGGAAGTCAAATTAGATCAAACCAAAACCACAATGAAATTCCATTTCATTTACACTAGAAAGGCTAGAATAAAAAGGACAATAACAAGTGTTTGTTAGAAGTCAAATTAGATCGAATGAAAACCCACAATGAGATACCACATCATTCACACCAGAATTACTAAATCAAAAAGACAATAACAAGCATTGGTGAGGATAAGGAGAAATTAAAACCCTCATAGGTTTTGGTGGGATTGTAGAATGGTGCAACCACTTGGAGAAAGAGTTTGACAGTTCTGCAAAATGTTAAAGAGTTACCATATAACCCAGCAATTCTATACCTTCCTAGGTATGTACCCAAGAGAATTAAAAACATACACACACAAAAATAAATGTTCATAGCAGCATTATTCATAGTAGCCCAAAAGTGGAAACAGTTCAAATATCCATCTACAATGAGTGGATGAACAAAAATGGCATATTCCTATAATGGAGTGTTACTTGGCTATAATTAGTAACAAAGTGCTGAAATATGCTACAATGTGAATTAATCTTGAAAACATGATGTTAAGTGAAAGAAGCTAGTTGCAAAAGGACACATACTGTATGATTCCATTTAAGTGGAAGAGTGACTATTAATACATATGGGCTTTCTCTTTGGGACGATGAAATGTTATAAAATGGATTGTGGTCTTGCTTGCACAACCCTGAACATACTAAATATGACTGAATTGTACACAGTTGAAACAGGTGAATTTTCTGGTTTTCGAAATGTATCTAAATAAATCTGTAAAGAGCACATTGGCAATAGAATACTAAAGGTAATTTATTTATTATGTTAGCATGACAATAATTGCCTAAACTGTCAATGTTATACTACTTAGAGATGAAATAATGCAATTTTTCATTTAAAAACTCCAAAACCAGATCTGCAGATTTAGTTTTTTTTTTTTTTTTTTTTTTTTTTTTTTTTTTTTTTTTTTTGAGACGGAGTCTTGCTCCGTTGCCCAGGCTGGAGTGCAGTGGTGCTATATCGGCTCACTGCAACCTCCGCCTTCTGGGTTCAAGCAATTCTCCTGTCTCAGCCTCCTGAATAGCTGGGACTACATTTACCTGCAACCATGACCAGCTAATTTTTGTATTTTTAGTAGAAATGAGGTTTCAACTTGTTGGTCAGGCTGATCTCGAACTCCTAACCTCAGGTGATCCACCTGCCTTGGCCTTCCAAATGCTGAGATTACAGGCGTAAGCCACTGTGCCCACCAGAAAATATTTTTTACTTAATAATTTTCTTGACACATCTGAATGCTAAATAATGACAAGACCTAGACTAGTCAAAGGCTGATCAAAAATTTTTCCTAAACAGCTCTGCAGCACCATAACTGTTAAGAAATGCCAAACGACCAGTGGTTTTTTTAATCTTATAAGCAACTATCTCTCAAAAACAATTGCATAACATGTGACACAAAATATGTGTGCACTCTACATAACATATAAGCATACACTATACATAAACATTAGAAACTTATACCAAGTTGTACTCATGACTGTTTTTTTTTCTTTCCCAGTAATCTTTTCCAAGGATTATGTCATTTTTTTATTTTTCCATGTTAATTGGTTGGATGATTTCTGTTGAAAAATGATTTCTTTTAAATAAATGGTGATGTCATGTATTATTGTAATTTAAATAGCAGTTGATATCTTTTCCTCAAACTTGTATCTTCACAATTTGTAAGGCTATTTTTAATTTTGTCATGTTGTGGTAAGGGAAGGGTAACATTCTCTGCAGGTAAGAAACAAATGTGAAATTTACTAAAGTTAAAAATAAAATTCCCTGGTAAGAAAACACAATTTTAAAATACACCGTAAGGTATATATTATTGATCTTCACTAAGATAGTGAAAAAAAGCTGTAAGACTACCTTTTTAAAGGATTTTGGAGGTTGATATTTTGCCCTTTCTTTTTCGCTATGCGTCAGAGTCCTAGCTTTTTCTCTAAAATGTGGTCATTACAGGCTAACGGCCTGATTTTAAATGTTAGCAGTTACTCCTAATATGTTTGGATAATGGTAAGGCTTTTGATAATGGCAAGGCTTAAGAGGTCCTAATGAAAAATGTTAATGTACAGATAATTTGTGGAATAAATTTTTATTAAATATTGTAACGATTATTCTCTTTTTACGTCATTTTTATAATGATCACTTTTAATGGTTGCATGGTTTCCCATCCTATTGTTATGCAGTGAGGTACTGAAGCACACTGAATTTTAGAGATGAGCTGGAGCACTTCAGCCCACTCATTTAAAAGAGGAGGTAAGGTGATCACAGCAGGTTAACAGTCTAAAGTAGAACCCTGGCATCTTTTTCCCACATCAGTGATTAGAGTCACATTCAAATATATCATTGACTTGATTTATTTTGCATGCAGCTCTCAGCAGCACTTCTGTAGTATAAAATGATGCATAATGACATTGTTCTTAGATACTGGGGGAAAAAAGATAAAAGATGGAAGTTTAATACCAAAGCTTACTTTTGACTCAGCAGACTAAAGTTTTAGTCTCAGGGAGAACAGGGAATCAGAGGAGAGAGCAACCTGGTATTTTCTATACTTAAGAGTGAAACCAAAATGGGAAAAAAGATATAATCAGAACCCACCACCATCCTATTTCAGCACAGCATGTAATTCTCAGTTCAAAAAAAAAAAGTTTTTTTAAGAGAAAGCATTTTAAGATAATATCTCCATGAGCCATTTCTGTAAAAAACAAGTGAAGCTTTGACTCCCCCTGAGAAATTGCTCTGCAATTGTGAAGGTGCAGATCCATGGCTCTGGGAGGTAGATTGGTCCTATGGGTTTGTGTGAATGAGCTGATCTGCAGGAAACTCGAATAGTAAATTAATACCCACTGTAGGGCCTGGTTGAACTACGGTCATCCCAGTGATGCAGATTTCCCAAAGAATGAAGCCCTGAGTAACCAGGTACTCTATTGCTGGGAACTGGTAAAAACTTGGTAACTGATTTTGAGAAATGACATTGCCATTACAATCCTGAGGAAGCGGGAGCCTCCTCTGGGTCAGCCAATTGAAGAACCTATAAATGACCTCCATTTTTCACTGAATCAGTGAAACACAAAGGAGAGAACATTGGTCCTTGATTTCTTTTTTTCTCTCCCTTCTCACTCCAACCCCCCCAGGCTATAAAAAGGAACTGGAAGCCATACCCAAAGTGATAATTTCTGTATTCTGTTTCTGAGACCCATTCTCACTGCTTGGTGGAGTAGCTGGGAAGGGTGCTTGGTATTAACTTTCAAATGAATGTATCAAATATCTCTCTGGGCTACAGAATTTCTTTATCTGATATTGCCATAACAAGCAGCTCAGAGGTATTTGTCTGTATCCCTCTGGGACTTTTATATTCTGACTGTTGAATGAAAGGAGCCAACCACTAAGACTTCTCTTTGTAAAGGAGAAGTCCATTATCAGTGTCTTTGAAGCTCTGAAGCGTGAGTACATTCTACTTGGATAAAGCACCACAATAGGCGGAAGGAAGCAGAAACAGCCTTATAAATTTCCCTGTGAGCAAGCAGACTTATTGTTGTCTTTATTAAAAATATGTCTCTAAGCAGGTGGTCCTGTTCTGAGCAATACCCCTGAGAGTCGGCTTGAAAGAAATCACCGGAAATTTCACGGGTCCCTAAAACAGCTTGGGCTGTCCTGAGAAACGTGAAAGGTGATCAAATGACTGTGCCGAGTGTTCTCTGTATGTTGAACAAATGTATCCTCAAATTTTAGAACTTGAAACTTTGGCAATTATGTTAATACAGAGAAGTAAACTAGTTGACATCAACACATGCATTCTGTTTGTTCTTTGTACATCTGTGTACCTCCCAGAGAGGACTGTGACCCAGATTCCATATGCGTTCAAGACTTTCATTAGATAAGAATGACATATACTTATCATTAGAACATACTAATTAAAGCAGAAAGTGACATTTCAAAGTAATGATGCTCCCTAGTGTCTCAATGTAAAATACTCCCTAGTCTATTTTTAATGAACTGGTATGCTATGTATGTTTAAAATATTATTTTGTTATGAACTTGTGTTTTCATTATTTCAATGGTGGTGATGACCAGTAAGGCAGGACATTCTTCTAGGAATAAGGAACAAGGCCAATGAAACCTACCAAGGGCTTTGGGCTTTGATTGCAGTCATATTCAGGGTGCATTCATGAATTCTTGCATTCATTTGGCACTTTCACTGTGTGCTTGCTACTTGCTACTGTCCGTGCTAGGTGCTGGGGATTCACTGGTTACTAGGACCCAGCTGGTTCCTGCCCTCAAGGAGCTTTAACTCTGTCTTTGATGATGATCAAAGCTGTTCTTTACATGTCCTCTTTTGCATCCTCACTAGTAGTAAAAAGGATGATGTGTTCACTGCTGGTTATACATACACCCTTACCAGTTGCTACAAACACTTAGGTATTCTTAGTTGTTAAGGATAAAGAGTCTCCTTACTTATTCTATATTTTTTCCCTCATATTTGTTACTGAACACATTTTCCTCATAGTAAAAGCAGACATCATCATCATCATCATCATCACAGTCAGTTTATTAAGCATAGAAATCCCATACAATAAGACATCAGTATTATTTAAAATTTTTATGGATGACTGAATAAGTTCAGAGTGTTTAGGCAACTTGCCCAAAGCTACAGAGCTGGTAAATGACACAGTCAATACTCCCTGACCCAGGGTTGGCTGCCCCAAAGTGCTCTTGACTGCTATGCTTTAATGTCTCTCATTGTCTCTTATTATTATTGTATTATTTTTGCTTTTCCTTGCACCGACAGCTGTTAAAAGTCTTTATCCTCATAGATGACGATGAGTTAAATACTTAGGTTGTCTTTGATCTGTGAGTGAACATTGCCATTTTTTGAATCTTTTTTTTCTGTTGAATTTTCTAAAAGTGAATTTCAGGCTTTTAAATGACTGCGTTCAGTGATGGTGACTGATTTTAGACTGCTCTTGCTATTCAAATCCACTTAAAGTACCGGCATTCCTTAAAGTGATGTGTACCATAAACTCTACTTGGAAGATTATAATACCACATATACATGAGCCAGGATTCACCATTCGAAAATGAGATTGCTCTTCATGCTACAACAAAATTTATTGAAGCGTCCATTATATGCCTACCCTGCTATCCAAATTCTTAGAAAAAAATCCTAGTTATTTATTCATTTTCCAGCCTACTTCTACAAAGGATTTGAGGCAATTGCTAGTGTATTTTATTATCACTGAGAGCTAAAATTTCAAAGGCGGACTATTTTTGTGAAACAGAATAATGTGAGATCTTGTTACTGGTACTGGAATTGATGTCCCATCTCTGAAAACAAGGTCCCACTTCCTAATTCCATCACATTGGGGGTTGGGATTTCTGCATATGAATTTTGAGGGGACACAGATATTCAGTTCATAACAAAGATGTTCTGGTCTACAATTCTTGTTTTTTGTTAAAGAGATTATACTGCAATAAAAAGTAACTGTGATATACAGTTGCACACGGGGCTTTATGTATGGGTTAGTAAGAACCCACAGCTATGGTTCTTTTTTTAAAGATGTAACACTTTTGGAGGCTGGGGCAGGTGGGTCACGACGTCAGGAGATTGAGACCATCCTGGTCAACATGGTGAAACCCCGTCTCTACTAAAAATACAAAAATTAGCTGGGCATGGTGGTGCACACCTGTAGTCCCAGCTACTTGGGAGGCTGAGGCAGGAGAATTACTTGAACCCAGGAGGCAGAGGTTGCAGTGAGCCGAGATCAAGCCATTGCACTCCAGCCTGGGTAACAAGTGCGAAACTCTGTCTCAAAAAAAAAAAAAAAAAAAGATGTAACACCTTCAGCTGATTTCATTTGCTTGGAAATTCTACAGCAGCAGCATAACACTTTGAAGTCAAACAGTTAATTTTCTTTGAGGCCTTTCCTCCTTTGGTTATTGGATGCTGTGTCTATGTTATTTAAACTCTGGCAGTGAGGAGGAAGCCCTTGTGTGACAATGGATGTAGCGGGGTATAAATCTACCTAAGTAGCAGCTGGATGGGATCTGATGAGGGCTGGTCCCAGAGCCAAGCCACATTAGCTGAGTTAGAAGGATGTGCTGATTTCAACTTCAAGCCACGGGACCCAGCAGAGAACTGCTGGGAAGCAATAGCAGCCCGTGGTGTGGCCTGTTGTGCCACCGTCATTTTTGTCAGCTCCACCATCACCACCATTAAGCCTTTATTAAGTGCCAGCATGTGGAGCTCCCTTAGGTGTCATTGCAGTCTGACAGGCAGCTGTGTGTTTTAAATATGAGCCTTGCTCAGGGCCATGAGGTGAAAAGGCCCAGCTGGAATCCTAGGCAAGCCCACAAGCATGGCTGCATGGGCTCATGAGAGGTTAGTTAGGGGCTGCAGCAGATTTTGTTTGTGGTGTCAGCTCAGCCCATGGCTCCTTTCTCTAAGAACTCTCGCTTTATCTCCAAGGATGGGCCCTGGTGGTCATGTTTTTAATTTGGTTCCCATGCTATGGCTCAGTAGATCAAAGATGCACAGCTGACTCCAGCTGGGCCAGCCAGCCAGGTTGTCTTTCTTAGAAGTTTGGTCTGGAACTAAGACATATTTGTAGTTAGACTAGGCAGATGGATAAACTTGGGAGCAGTGGGAAGCTATGTCTTAGATTAATTCAATAATCCTTGTAACATCCCTACAAGGTGGGTCCTCTTCTTATTTCCATTTTGCAGAAGAGGAAACTGAGTCACAGAGCAGCTAAGTAATTTATCCAAGGTCATATAGTTAGTTAATGGCAGAACCAGACATGAACATAGTTAGTATTAGCTCATACTTTTAGCCACTGTGTAACTGTCTATTGGAGAGAGGGAGGGAGAAAGAAAGAGAAGTACAACAGGCCTCTGGAGATATGCAGATTAAAAGACTCTGTGAGGTTGCAGGGAGAGAGTGGGGGGTAAGGGGAAAGAGTAAGACTGATTGACTAAGAGAGGAGCTGCCTTGATTCTGTAGGCTTTCTAGCTCCAGGAACCAGACCTCAGTGTCTGCACTTTCTAACCTTGGGCTCTGAGAAGTATCTCTATGTCCTTATAAATAAATTCCCCTTTTGTGCTCAAAGCAGTTTCAGTGGATGTCTGTTACTTGCAACCAAAAGAGTCTTGACTAAGTGACCACACTGTCACAGTTTGGTAAAAAAGACAGTGGGTCATCCACTGGCCTTTGTAGCCCCAGGTATCTTTACATTATCTGTAGGTAGCATCCAGGCTAGTGGAGGAGAAAGGCAAGTACACCAGTGATTGGAGCATAGTGAGACAGGGCTGTGAAGGAGGGAAGCACAGAAGTTGCTATAGAAACTCAGACATGTGGCCAAAAATTGAGACTGGGATATGGTGTGGGGAATCAGGACAGCTTCTTAGAGAGGAAATATTTGAATTGTGTTTTGAAGAATCCCCATTCTATAGCCATATGAAGAAGGGCTGGAAAAAAGGGCATTCCAAGTAATGAGAAGAGTGTGTCCAAAAATAAAGAGAGTGAAACCAATGATACATTTTAGAAAAGGCAAACAATTCAGTGTGATGGGGAAGAAAGAAGGAGCAGGGATATGATATAAAACTGGAGTTTTGGGGGATTACACCACAAAAAGGCTGCAGTGCTACGCAATGGAGTTTGAACCTTCGCCTGTAAGCTATCAGATCATTGAGTGTCCAGTTCCTTCCCTCCCTCCAACATGGAAGCATTTCTAGATTCTGAAATTGCAAAGATTACATTCTGACTGCATTAAATATAATTTTAGAAACAACAACAATCCATGCAGAATCTTAACACCTGACGCCAGTATTTTCATTTTTGCCCCCTTATCTTCTAGTTGTCCTCAGACACACCTTTTCTTGTACATGTTTGCAATCCACTGACATATCATATTCATTTTCCAGTAGATTGAAAAGGTTTTCCATGCTTCTGTGTTGTCCTCTCCTAATTACTCTAACAGCATGATAGTCCTTCATTTGACAGAAGGTTTTCCTGAGTACCAGTGCTGCTCCAGGCAATGTGTTAGGCTCTGGTGAAGCAAAAATGGATGACTTGGAGACTCCTGCCTTTCAGGAACTCAAGATCTAGTATCATAGTCTCTGCTGAAGAGCTTAGCCATACATGTTTTAAGCTTGTGGGTTTAATATTGTTATTTTATTTAAAAAGATATTCAGTTCTTTGAGGATCAATTTAAAATACTTTTCTTCTGTATTCAGCATCCTTCTACCTCCAGCCCCCATTGTAAATGCTCTGTGACTGAAACATAGCCACATTTTCCTCTGTTCTGTGTTTATGCGCTACTTACCTAGTTTTTTCCGTTATCTTCTGCTCCAAGCACCCTGAAAGCCGTTTGATGATTAACCATAAACAGGTTCCACATCAAGGTTTTGAGCCAAGTTAATTTGATTATGAAACATTATCTTGATTATGGCAGATGCCCAGTGGTCATTATTTTAATGATATAACCCTCTCCAGCCTAAACTAATTACAAACTAGCTTTATTCTGAGAGTGGTGGGTAGGGGAGCGGTGGTGACGGTGGCAATGGTGACATTGCCTAACCAGCCTCGCTGAGGCTAATCCAAGTGTGTGGGGGTTATGGGATATGATCACTCTCTGCTTTTCTTTCACCTGCTCCTCTGCGGATGTTGTCTACAGCATTCTCTCTCCCTCCTTGCTCTTGTGTTAAAGAAAATAGGGATTATTGGCCAAAATTGTTTCTTAAATTAAATTTTGCCAGTACCTCCAGATCATGAGCCTCCAAATTAAAGATGCAGAGAAGTTTTCAATCTGATTTACATTTTGGTCTGTAATGAGTTTAAAATCTTTAGCTGCTTTCAGTTTTTCCCTTTATGATGCATTTGTTGACTTCATCTAGCTCTGCGCCCTTGATGGTATTTTGTAGTTGGTTTTTGCTCCAGTTTCTATATCTGAACATCCTTATTTTCTATATTTCTAATCCATGTATTTAATGAAAAGACATTGACTGATTGATATAAATTTTTCATATGTTAACGAGTCTAGCAGTGCTTTATTATCCATGTGATAAAGAAATAGATAGGGAAGTGAAATAAACTAAATTCTCTAGTCAAACCAGAAATTCCTCATATCTGATTTTACTGTGTGTATGTGTGTGTGTGTGTGTGTATGTGTTCAGACACAGGAATGCAAGTGTGGGTTATTGACATACACTTAAAATGAAATAGGTTGTTACCCCATAGGCCTTAAAAGCTTTAAAAACTCTCTAAGCTTCAGTTTCTTCCTTTGTAAAATGAGAACAAAAATGTTAATGAATATATATAGTTGCAGGGAACATTCATTTGATGACTATAAAGTGCCTGGCACATAGTAAGTGCTCAATAAATATCAATGGTTAATATGCCCTTGCCCTACAGGAGTATAGAGCTGCCTCTACGATCTTAACTTGCAGCTATTAGTAAGTCTCTAAGTTCATATGTTTATGTAGAGGCCAAAAAGCATTGAGAAAAGGCTTAGACCTTAGGAAACCTTCCCAAGCTACTTTCTCTTAGCATTCTTTCTTTTCTCTCCTTACCCAGCCTCGGCTGAATGATTGGCCATTTCCACCTAGTTCTCACCAACACTACTTTTGTGGCAGATGCCCCTGTGGCAGTTTTCACAGTCCCTCTGTGAAACTGTCTCTGATTTCAGCTATCACTGTGGTGACCAGTTCTGTCCAAGTCAGCTTCCCACCTCTAGCCCCTGTTTCTGCTTTCTACCCGAAGGCCTTCTCTTAGGCTGGGACTTTGCGTGGGCTGGGCTGAAGAGGAGCCTGGAAGTCTGTGGGAATAAATGCCCTCAGAGGCTGCCCTCAGCCACTGGGCGTTTGAACATGTGAATACATGCTCCAGCCTTTGAGATTCAGGTGAACAGTTCTGGAGGCATCCTGTGGACTTCTCTGGAGGTCTGCTCAAGGAAGCATCTTGCTCTCCATGGTAAACTTGATAATACACCCTTAGGTTGGCTTTTACTCTTCCTTTTTTACTCCCTATTTGCTCATCTCTGTTTCCTGGAATCATCTCTCAAATAAACTCCTGCGCCTAAGTCCTTGTCTCAGGTTTGGATTTCAGGGCAACCCACCTCATGACAACCCTCAAGTTTTCTGTCTTCTTGATGCTTCTAGGACTCTGCCCATATAATCTTTAGCCCAAGATTATTTCTCCTTCCTTTAAGAGATGTCTCATAGCTTTTTGAGGTCAGACTCATTTTCTTTGATCTTGATCCTATCCCCTGTTAAATCCTCTGATCGCACAGACCATTGTATCCTGTTTACTGCTATACTTGCAATGTAGAATGCTTGGCTCATAGTAGAAGCTCAACAAATACTTACTGAATGAATAAGTATTTCCTTGCATGTTTTTTAGTTTCCTTCTGTGCACACCTGCTGTTCTCATCCTTGTTTTCAGCTTTTTTTTTTTGGAAATTTGGGATCTCTTGCTTTGGAAATAGACATTGCCTGAATCCCAGAGCCCACCTCTTTATGAGGCTTATGAGCCAACTCCCTCCTGTTGGTAATATTGGGCCCCACTGAGCACTTTCTCTTTCTTGAGCTCTACCTCCCTTGACCTCTTTGTGTGCGTGCGTGTGCGTGTGCGTGTGCGTGTGCGTGTGTGTGTGTGTGTGTGTTTGTGTGTGTGACAGAGTTTCACTCTATTGCCCAGACTGGAGTACAGTGGCGCCATCTCAGCTCACCGCAACCTCCACCTCCCAGGTTTAAAGCAATTCTCCTGCCTCAGCCTCCTGAGTAGCTGGGATTACAGGTGCCCACCACCACAGCTGGCTAATTTTTTGTAATTTTAGTAGAGATGGGTTTTCACTGTGTTGGCCAGGCTGGTCTCGAACTCCCAGCCTCAGGTAAGCCACCTGCCTCAGCCTCCCAAAGTGCTGGGATTACAGGCATGAGCTACTGCACCCAGCCCCTTGACCTCTTAAAATACAACCCTCTCATGGTTGTTCTCCTGGCTCTCAGCCTTTCTTTCCCAGTGTTTTTGCTGGGTTGTTTAGTTTGCTCAGATTCTACCTTTGGCTTTCTTCAGGGCTCCATCTCTGAGCCTCTTCTCTCCTGAAGCCTTAACCTGAGTAAAGCAGTGACTCTCATCTCTTCTGCTACGTGGATGATTCCTAAATCAATAATGTCTGGATTGACTCTGCTGAGTTTCAAGCTATTTGAAATCTCCATCTGGAATTCTTGAAGGTTTTCCCAATTTACCTTATTTATTCTGGAATTTATTTTTTTCTCACTATTTTCACCTTTTCCTCATTTTCCATGTCCTGTCGTAGTTGATGGGATCACCAGCTACCTGGCATTGCAGTACAGAAGTCTTTGTGTCATCCTCAACTGCTTTCCCTCATTGCTTCCAAAAGGTACTAGGAATACATGAACCACAAAACAGACGTGCTTGTACCTCCAGGAAGCTCACAATCTGATAGCAGATACAGATATTAATTTTATTTATTACACAAATGTAGCATTATAAACTGAGGTCAGCGCTGTGGAAGAAAAGTCCAGTGTGCTTTGTGAGCATTTCCAGAAGGGCCTGATCTATTCTTGGGATTTGAGACATCTTCCTTTAGAAAGTAGCATTTGATCTGAGAGGTAAAGGATGAGTACGAATGAATTAGGAGATGGGAACTCCTTCCTCTTCATCACTGTGCACTGTAGTCGCCAGCTACCCTTGATTTTTGCCTGTGAAATACTTCTGTTATTCTATATTCTGTTCTCATCCTGGGACTTTGCAATTTCTGCTTCTACCACCCATTTCTACCCATTAGTTTTCAATGGATGCCAGAGTTCTTTCACTGAACACAAATCTACCACATTTTTTTCTCTTTTACTCCTAGCTTAAAACCGTTGATAGCTCCCTTGTGCTTCCAGAGTGAAATCTCAACCTTCTGGCATGGCTTCAAAGGCTTTTCAAATGTTGGCTCTGACATTTGTCAGCAGCCTCATCTTCTGCACCACGTTACCTGTGCCGTGGTCACTGTGGACTCTTTACAGTTTCCTGGAGACACTGTGCTCTTCATTCATCACTCTTGAGTTTCTCTATCCTTCTTTTGCACTGGTCAGCTCCTGATGCTAAGAGGCCCTACATAAATGTCACATTTTCCATGAGGCATCCTTCACTCCTTATCTGCATTCCCATGTTTGTGTTTGTGTTTCTCTCATAAAGCTCCCATCCATTTGACTTACATTAACTTAATTGTCTGTCTAGAACATGTGTTCATCTGGCACCAAGATGATGCTGTGCTCATCTCTCCCTTCCCAGGCCTTGAATTGTAGCAGGTGTTCGGTAAATATTTGTGATTGAATCGTCCATGGATGAATAAGGTAAGAGACAAGAAATGGAGACTTGGGAACTGAAATAGAACAGCCAGACCTTTTCTGAGAATGAGTGATCCCATGTAGGGCTCAACCAAGACACGTGGGTGGACCACGCAGAGCAATTCAGTGTCCCTTCAGCAATCAAGTGAAATAACAGATTTGAGTAGCGCTGCTTGTGGAGGAGATGATGACAGATTACCGTGTCCTGGCCTCCATACCAAGCTTAGCAAAAGGAAAACCCTTTGGTTGTTGGACCCACCCTACAAGAAAGCATTTTACTGGCCTTGTTTTTAGTTTTTTCAGAGCATGCCATCCCTACTCCAACCAATTGTTTCATCAAAGTATTTCTTACAATGAAAGCCAATTCTCTTCTTGAAGAAGGTTCTGATAAATGCTGTTTTCTTCATTGTGTTACTCTTCTGGGACTACTTTAGTACCCTCTTAGACTGGTACCCTGGGCATCTGCTGGCCAGTCTTCCTATTAATCCTGTTTTGATACTCAGGAAGGAAGACTGGGATGTGTGAAGTTCTTATCCAGTGTTGGACCTCACCACTAACATTTAAAGAATTCCTTTTTGGGCCTGCCTGGCTTGTACCCAATAAACAACAAAATCTCTTTTGTGTTTCAAAATTGTCAGGATGTTGCTACAAAGTGCATGGCAGACTGGGCTCATGTTCAGGTCTGCGCTTTTACAAATGACAGGCAAGTGACAGTAGCCTGGGACCAATAGTGGGCTGCTACTCTCCAAACTTGCCAATACTACTCTGTAACTGGGCCACTTCAGATATCCAGTACCCATCCATGCCATCCTCTCCTGATCAAGGCTGCAAAGAATGTTTAATGGTACCAAAGTCGGGGAAGTATGGGGAGACTTCAGGCCAGAGAGTTCACTTATGGCCTTCACTTGAGTGTGCTGAGGAAGGGGAATATTTTCATAACAACCAAAGATGGATGCTAACCCATCTACCTTTTTGCCAGTTTGACTTTGTTCCTTGGGATAGCAACTTATTGATGCTGACATCCACTAAAAATGCGGCAGAAAATTAGAGGTTGACAAGAGACAGAAATGTAGAGCAGGAAAAAGATCAGTTCCACTTCCAGAATGCTGAGTACTCACTCTGTGCAAAGTGCTGTGTAGATACCGGAGGAACAAAGGGGAATGTGATATGGTATTTATTCTCAAGGAAGTATTATTTTTACCTGTTGAATTGTTTAAATCCTTTTTACTTCTAAGGGACAGTGGAGGTAACAACCTGGGATTGGTCTTTTGGAGAATTCAGATTTATGTCCTAAATCTGCAAATCTTTCATTAGAGCTTTGGCCAACTACTTTAACCCTATGTGCTTTATAAAAGGCTTTATGAACTGTTTTTTAAAATGCTTTCAAATATATTATCTCACTTGAACTTCATACAGGGCTAGGATTATTATTTTTATTTTAATCATGAGAATCATGAAACCCAAAGTGTTAAGTGTCTTATTCTAGTTCTCCCAGGTTCTTAAAGACAAAATTTTCTGTCACCATTGGTCTCCTGGTTCTTTTCTTCTTTACTCAACTACCTTCCTGCCTGGAAGTTATTGTAAATTCAGACTTTTACATAGCCTCAGCTTTTATGTATTTCAAACTCACTTTGACTCCACACTATAGTCTTCTCTCTAGCTCTTGTGTATTGAGTGTTAAATGTGTGTGACATGATCCCTTGTTTGTGTGCCTCTTATCCTTCTAACTTAGGCCTTCTTTATTTTGTGCAAAATTTTTATTTTTTTGAGAGGGTCTGGGGGAACTTAATATTTATCTTTTTCCAGTCTTCCAGTTTTCTGTTTCCCCAATTTCTGTGAACAATGATAATGGTAAGTGACTAATGATCAAACGATTTCTTTATGTTTACCCTGTTTAGAAGTGTGCTCAGAATTCAGAATTGCTGAATCTTTGGGGAAATGGTAAGAATGTGGATTTGGGAATTTTGTACAAGTTAAATGAAGCACTGAAAACTTGGTATAGGGAAATCTTTTCAGCACTGAGCAGAGGACTCATAAGTAACATAACACATGCAGGTGTATGGTCAAGGAAATGACAGAGGTTCTTTTTGCAGATTCTTTTTGCAAAAGAATTTTTCCCTGGACATTCTTAGTTAGAAGTCATTTGTTTTTCTTTGACCTGCTATAGCATCTATTCAGACTTCTTTATGACTTGCATTGCTTCTTGTACTCCATTTTAGTTACTTTTATTGTTATCATCTCTCTTACTAGACTGTGGTCTTTTTGAGGACAGGGATGTTATCTGATTTGCTTTGCCAACTCCGTGGTACCTCTAGCATGCAGTCCAGAATGTAGCAGTTAACAAATACACATTTTCTGGAATTTCTAGAGACTAATACTTTCTCCTCGATGCAATACTATTTCATTTGAATATTTTACAGTAAGAATGTATTACCATGCAATCGGGAGAAAAAGTGAAGATATAAATTTCTTTTGAATGATTAAATGGATAAGTGAATGATTAAGAATTCAGTTCTGCTAGGGAAATTCAGAAACAAGGTATCATTTACTGAACATCTAAAGCACTGGTTTTCCAAGAAGTGTAACATTTTTCACACTTATTACCCTAAGTACTTTTTCAGCATCTTGATGAAATTAGAGGGACATAGGCATATAGTAGCTGAAATAGTCAAAGTTCAAGACTTTCACTCCTGATTTGATTCAGTTTCTCGAAGCTTCAAAGACCTTGTTTTGAATTTGTCTTTGTTCAGGTGTTCCCAAGTGATTTTAGGCAGCAAAGAGGTTATTAACCAAATTGATCCCTGGGGTGTGAAAAAGTGAATTCAGCATCTCTCTTGGGCTCCATCTCCAGAGTGGAGCCATTTCATCAGGAGACTCTGGCTCATTCATTCCTGAGTTCAATCATGTTCCAAGTGTTCATCCATTCACAGTCCTTCATCCCTGTGCAATCCGTTAGAAGCAGTTGCACACTCTCCTTATTTCAGATCGTGCAGAGCCAGAACAAAAACCAAACTGGACAAAAATTATTCATGTGTTTAGATGCCACAAATTACTGTCTCATTTTCTCACGTTGACAATTAGGATGATTTCAACCTTCTATCTCATGGACTGAATGTCTCTGTGTCTTACATTGGGACTGGCATGTTATAGATGAACACATGGAACATTTCTAGAAAATACAAAGGAGGCAATGCTTTCCAAGTGAATACTTTGGTTGTGGGTTGTCATAGTCCTTTTGGACTCAAGGACATTGTTTATTCACAGTTATTGAGGCCTTTTGAGGGAGCTGCACATCAGCTTGTATGGCGTGACATATACAATTCAGTAATGCCTCACTTGCCCTCCTTGCATTGCACCTTAGAATTTATGTAGGTCACAGTAATTGTAGCTTGGCATTTTTCCTAAGTAAGAACATATTTCAGGTAGGAAGTATGTATAGGGTCCAGGCTTATGTATGCCAGTGAACCTTTTGAATGACTTTCAAGTTGAGCATTGGAGAGGAAGAAAAACAGGTAATAGATAACCTTGAATCTTTCAGAATAACACTGAGAATTAAAAAAAAAAAAACTTGTTATTTTTATAAGATAAATTTTCGCTTTTGAGAGCCTGCAGAGTTTATTATTCTTTTCAATCTTAAAGCTTTAGTTTAAGTCCCAGTAGTAACAGAGGTCGAAATCAACAAACTAGAGAAGTCTCAAATGATGGCTGCTGCTTTCGGGGGACAATCATTTCTTTGTCACACAAAGAGAACACCACACTAGGACAGGCCCACATATAACCCCTGTGGATGGGACAACATCATGAAGAATGTGTAGCTGATGGAAGTGCATTTCAGCTCTGAAGATGTTGTTGCCTATATTGTAATTGCAGGTTAGATTTCTTTAAAAAAATTAGGGAAGAATGCTAACCTTTATTGAATCCTTACTATCTTCTAAGTTATATAATTTAACCCTTCTGTAATGTTTTAAGAGTTACTTTTATATTTTATTTGTAATTGAAGAAATAGAAGATCAGGGATATTAAGTAATATACCTGGTCCTACAATAAGTCATCAAAGTTGTAGGTTTTTCATTTATTCTCTGGCCTCACACTGTACTCTGTGAATCTTGTATTGAACAAAAAGGTCTTACATGGTCTTTATTTTTTCAGCTGGAGTTCTTCTCTTTTTCTTTTCTCATTATTGTCTATGTTGTCTTTGCACTAAATAACTTTGTTTACTGATTTTTCTTTTTATGTCCCTAATTTCTGGCATTGTATCTTGTCCATAGAAAGTCTTCAATAAGTACTTGAAAAAGTGAATTTACAATCTAGTGTATTGTCACACAGACTTGGTTCTATTTTTTATCCATTTAATACTTTCTTTTTAACAAAAAAGAAAGTATCTTTTAAAATCAACAAACCATAAACATTTAAAATACCTCCTATGTGTAGAGCAAAGTGGGAAATGCAAAGTTCTTTCTCTTTTCTTTTTTTTTTCAGATAGAGTCTTGCGCTGTCACCCAGGCTAGAGTGCAGTGGTTCAATCTTCGCTCACTGCAACCTCTGCCTCCCAGATTCAAGTCATTCTCCTGTCTCAACCTCCCAAGTATCTGGGATTATAGGCATGGGCCACTACACCCGGCTAATTTCTGTATTTTTAGTAGAGATGCGGTTTTACCATATTGGTCTGGCTGGTCTTGAACTCCTGACCTCAGGTGATCCACCCGCCTCGGCCTCCCAAAGTGCTGGGATTACAGGCATGAGCCACCGTGCCTGGCCAAGTTATTCTTAAGAAAGCTTAATATTTAACTGTGAGAAATAAAAACTATCAGGGGGCCTTCATTTTCTGCTTCTATTTTTAGGTGACCAATCCTTTGCCTATTTTAATTATTGCAAGTACTTCTTTTTGGCATTTTATTTGCCAATTAACATTTGATTTTCTTTGTGATTTAGGAGTTGGAGATCTTATTTCACTTATATAGATCTTTAAAGTTGCTCCTGGGAGTTTGTTTCATGCCAGACAATTGGGTGGCAGTACAAACTGTGCATGGCCATGGAAGTGTTTAGTCTTACTTCCAGCATCCAACCATACCTCCTCGCCTCCACTATTATCACTTGGGGCCAAGCCAAGGGCACTTGTCACTTGCATTATTGTGGCAGGCTCAGAATGGGTCTTCCTTCACATCTTTTGGTTGATTCTCAACACAGAAGTCAAGTGATTCCAACAACATGTTGGAAATGGGTTTGTAATGTTGGGAAAAATCCACACCGAGACAATGGATGACTCAGCAAGGCTAGTTTACTTCCTACAGGAAGGGTGAAACTTACCAGCAGTCTTGCCGGGAGAGCACACCTAAACAAAGGAGACAGGGACATTTATAACTTTCATAACCTGACACAATCACCCTACTGCTGTGTCCAGTTTCCATTGGCCAGAACCGGACCTCATATTCTATGCTTGACCTGACTGGCCAAAAACTTGGAAATTTTCTAAAGGAGTAAAGGCAGAGGAGAACAAAGGAAAAGAGGAAGTAACTTGAGGAATGCTTAGAGAAGCAGTAACATTTCCAAATAAGAAAGAAGGATATGCTTTGCCCTAAGACTTGCCTGGACTTGTCCAGGCATGTCAGGTCAAATATCTAGGTTAAAGTGTAAGAACTAAGAACATGGGATACACTTATTTCTTTATTATGACTAACAGCTACTTTAAGGTTATTAACAAAAGCTTTAAAGTAAATTGACCTTTGAAGAAACTGTTATTTATTCATAATGAACTAGGAGGAAAGCTTTGAAGAGGAACTTTTTATTTATTCTTATTTCCTATACAACATTAATTTGGGGAGAGATCCCTCCTTGGCTCGCAACCTGCTCACTTGCCTTGGAGAAGAGACGGCAACTATGGTGGTGGCCTACAAGTCCCTGTGTCATCTGCCACCACTATTGTGGTTCTCTGACCTCGCTTCCTCCTGCTTTGTTCTTGGTCACTCCACTCCAGGCTCTCTGCTTTTCTCCTGTCCTTTTAGGGGTGCTCTGCCCTTCAGTTTCCTCAGCACTGTGTGCCTTACTTCCAGGAACTTGTATAGTAGGGCTTGCTCCTTCATCTTTCTGGGGTTTTTACAAGACTTCTCTGAGGCCACATCATTCAAGTTGCATCTGCCTCCACCACCCACCCCAGGATTCTCCATGATTCTTCCAGGCTTTGTCTTTTTCTACAGCACCTATCACCAGCTAACATGCTAAATACCTTACTAGTTTATTTTGTTTTATTGTTGATATGGTTTGACTCTGTGTCCCCACCCAAATCTTATCTCAGATTGTAATTTGAGATACTTACATAATCCCCACGTGTTGAGGGAGGGGCCAGGTGAGAGGTGATTGGATCATGGGAGTGGTTCCCCCATGCCTTTTTTTCTGTTAGGGAGTGAGTTTTCATAAGAACTGATGAACTGATGGTTTTATAAGGCAGTTTTTTCTGCTCTTACTTGCTCTCTCTAGCCTGCCACCATGTAAGATGTGCTTCTTCCCCTTGGCCATTATTGTAATTTTCCTGAGACCTCCCCAGCCATGCGGAACTGTGAGTCAATTAAACCTCTTTTATTTATAAATTAACCAGTCTCATGCATTTCTTTATAGCAGTATAAAAATGGACTAATACAACTGTCTTTCTCCCCTAACTACCAAAAAGACCCAAAAGGCATGAAGACATTTTTCTTTGTTTGTTTTTTTGCTTTGTTTACTATTGGGCCCCAGTGCCTAGAGTAGTGCCTGGCTAAAGTAGATGCCTGATAAATATTTCACTGAAGAATGAATGAAATATAGCTGTCAGACTCATAGATGCCATAGATACCAACTAGGAGCTGCAAGGTGAAGTTAAGTGGCTAGGGCTTTCAACTACAGAGGTCCCACCCCCAGCCCTAGCTCTACCCTATTGAAGATAAGACTTAGCTAAGCACTGGATCTTGTTCACTTACTTAATACCCTGAGCAGCAACTCACCATCCTGTTACCTATCTGCAAAATGGGATTGATAATACCTACTTCACAGTGTGTATGCACTGGAGAAAGTTCTATATGTCAAGGGCATACTATAATGATTAATACTTCAGAAATATTCAATATTGATACTGTCATTTAAAAAATGTCCTTGAAAGATTACCCCCCTCCCATCCTTTCCCTGTTTCCCCAACCAACTACCTGAGAAAATTCTGACTGCTCCATCATTGTCCCATTTAGACTCTGATCTAAAACAGGACATTGGAACACATAGTTTTAGACAGTTTAAACCTAATTGTTTCATTGTTTACATCTTGAAGAAAAGATAGTTGTTTGCCAAATGATTTTTTATAAAACTTTGCAATGTAATAACCAGTTTTAAACCACCTGTTAAGAATTGAGTGATTTGATTTGCAATGTTTCCAGGACATTTACTTCTAGAGGGTTCTTGCTGCCTGCCTGGATATTTGCAGATCATCCATCAGGTTATTCAGGAACTTTTTATGGAGGATAATTATGTATTTATAAGAAAAACTGAGTTAAAAACAAAATAAAAAAACTTTTTCTTGATCCTTCCTTTTGCTTTGGTATTAACTAAAACGATTTCAAAGATCTCTTGTATCATAAGTTTTCAAGCATTCATATGTCTAACATAAGGTAGTTTTAGGTTCCTTCTCTTGTAGAGGAAATATTTTGATTGAATCGGTTAAAGCACAAACTTGTTCATGTATTCAAATGTATTACCTTTTTGCTTTGTGATCAGTAAATAAGTGCCAGTTGAAATAATACTTCTTTAAATACAAGTGATTTCTTGTTTCTATGTATAAACCATTCTTTCATGAATCATTTTTTTTTCAGTTTTTTGTTGGTTCTAAGGGAAAAACCTTTCTTTTGTACTAAATTAACCTCACACTGTATTTATATTAAATGATATTCTTTGGAGAAAAAAAGGTTTGGTATACTTAGTGAATTATGTACCCTCCTGAAGGCACCGCAGACTGTTAATGCTCAGTGGAACCCAGCAGTTGTAACTGATGAAACATCAGCATGGAAGCTATAAAATAAAAAAGAAGTAATTGGGGACATGTTGGGAGCTGGCAAATGGAAAACACTAGCAGATGTAGCCCTGAAAAGAGGAAAGAAAGTTTTAAAAAATCACATTTACTAGAAGAGTAACTGCACAGATGGATGATCGAAGTTAACATTTCATTCTGATGGAAAAGGGATTAGAGATTATATTTCCATTTCTAGTACTTAAAAGAAGTAATACTTAAACTCTCACAATGAACCGTATGAAATTTACTTTACGTCAGCCATATATATCTCAAAAGAGTATTTGTCCATGAGGTTTTCATCTCTTGGAAACATAGCACAGATATTTTTGGAGCCAGCTTGTACTTATTTGCAAGAGCTGATTATAAGCTCCCCTTCCCAACTCCCTGTTCAGTGATATCATGTTGGTTATCATGATATCAGTTGATATCATGGTGAAACCAGCCATGATGAGAATACATATTAATATTTACAGCATGAAAACTGACAAACACTGCAATTAGAACACCCCCACCCTGCCACCAGCCAGTTGTTAAACACACAGGTGGACAGGTGCATTAACTGACCTATGTTAATGGAGGATGATGGAGAATGAGCAGAGTTGGGGCATTCAAAGAAAGCCTCTATGCCTGGTTGGTGTGATGGAAATCCTGCACCACAGAGAAATTTGGCTATTTTTTAATACTGAACTCATGCCTAGGCAGTCATGCACTCATGATACATAGGCACGTATCCTGCCAATTGGTTTTGAAATTTAAAATTCTAATCCTAAAACACGTTTTTCTCTAATAGCTGTCCTCAACCCAGACTTGTTATGTCTGTGTGCTGTGTTGTCGGTTCCACAGGAAAAAATACAATGTATTCTCTTTAGTGGTATGATACTATTTTCTGTCCTCTGCCTTCATACTTTTGCTTTCAGTTCATATAGTTCTCCATGTTCCCAATAGTGAACCTGACAAGAATGGGTTGATGGCTCAAGAAGAGACTAAATGCTTTTGATACTACATTATTTATATACCTTTTCTTTTCCTGTGCTCGAGTATCCATGTTGTGCTTATTTGTAAGAGCTGATTATAAGTTTCTCTTCCCAACTCCCTTTTCAGCGATATCATGTTGATATCTTGAAGCCAGCCATGGTGAGCGTATGTATTTACATCATGAAAATGAGCAAACACTACAATTAGAACATCCCCAGCAGCAAGTTGTTGAACATTTATTACTACACTAAGGGAGTAAATGTTGCCATTAAGAGAGCAAGCATAATGTGAGGGATAGAACAAGAAGAAGAAGGAAGTTAAAGAGACCTTACTCCATGTCTACCTTCAATTTCTGCTGCTTCTCATGTATTTTGATCCTCTTGATAATTTTCATGTTAACATCTTATCACTTAATTCAATTGATGAAAAAGTGCCACTTTTTTTCTTGTTTATTTTTAAATTATACTTTAAGTTCTGGAGTACATGTGCAGAATGTTCAGGTTTGTTACATAGGTATACATGTGCCATGGTGGTTTGCTGCACCCATCAACCTGTCATCTACATTAGGTATTTCTCCTAATGCTGTCCCTTTCCTACCACCTCATCCCCTGAAATGCCTGGTGTATGATGTTCCCCTTCCTGTGTCCATGTGTTTTCATTGTTCAACTCTCACTTATGAGTGAAAACATGTGGTGTTTGGTTTTCTGTTCCTGTTTTAGTTTGCTGGGAATGTTGGTTTTCAGCTTCATTCATGTCCCCACAAATGACATGAACCCATCCTTTTTCATGGCGGGATAGTATTCCCTGGTGTATATGTGTCACATTTTCTTTATCTAGTCTATCATTGATGGGCATTCAGATTGGTTCCGAGTCTTTGCTATTGTGAACAGTGCTGCAATAAACATACGTATGCATGTGTCTTTATAGTAGAATGATTTATAATCCTTTGGGTGTATACCTAGTAATGGGATTGCTGGATCAGGTGGTATTTCTGGTTCTAGATCCTGGAGGAATCACTACACTGTCTTCCACAATGATTGAACTAACTTACAATCCCACCAACAGTGTGAAGTGTTCCTATTTCTCCATGTCCTCTCCAGCATCTGTTGTTTCCCGACTTTTTAATAATAGCCATTCTAACTGGCATGAGATGTTATCTCATTGTGGTTTTGATTTGCATTTCTCTAATGACCAGTGATGATGAGCTTTTTTTAAACATGTTTATTGGCCGCATAAATGTCTTCTTTTGAGAAGTGTCTGTTCATATCCTTCATCCATTTTTTGATGGAGTTGTTTTTTTGTTTTCTTTTAAATTTGTTTAAGTTCCTTGTAGATTCTGGGTATTAGACCTTTGTCAGATGGATAGATTGCAAAAAATTTCTCCCATTCTGTATGTTGCCTGTTAACTCTGATGATAGTTTATTTTGCTGTGCAGAAGCTCTTAAATTTAATTAGGTCCCATTTGTCAGTTATGGCTTTTGTTGCCCTTGTTTGTGGTGTTTTAGTCATGAAGCCTTTGCCCATGCCTATGTCCTGAATGATATTGCCTAGGTCTACTTCTAGGGTTGTTATAGTTTTAAGTCTTACGTTTAAGTCTTTAATCCATCTTGAGTTAATTTTTGTATCCGGTATGTAAGGAAGGGGTCCAGTTTCAGTTTTCTGGCTACAGCTAACCAGTTTTCCCAACACCATTTATTAAGTAGGGAATCCTTTCCCCATTGGTTGTTTTTGTCAGGTTTGTCAAAGATCGCATGGTTGTAGTTGCGTGGCATTATTTCTGAGGCCTCTGTTCTGTTCCATTGGTCTCTATATCTGTTTTGGTACCAGTACCATGCTGTTTTGGTTACTGTAGCCTCGTAGTATAGTTTGAAGTCAGGTAGTGTGATGCCTCCAACTTTGTTCTTTTTGCTTAGGATTATCTTTGTCAGTCTCATAGTTAGCTCTTCTTGTTGCATTGATCCCTTTGCCATTATGTAATGCCTTTCTTCATCTTTTTTGATCTTTGTTGGTTTAAAATCTGTTTTATCAGAGACTAGGAATGTAATCCCTGTTTTTTCTTTGCTTTTCATATGCTTGGTAAATATTCCTCCATCCCTTTATTTTGAGCCTATGTGTGTCTTTGCATGTGAGACGAGTCTCCTGAATATAGCATGCCAATGGATCTTGACTCTTTATCCAATTTACCAGTCCGTGTCTTTTAACTGGGGCATTTAGCCTGTTTACATTTAAGATTAATATTGTTATGTGTGAATTTGATCCTGTCATTATGATGCTAGCTGGCTATCTGGCCCATTAGTTGATGTAGCTTCTTCATAGTGTTGATTATATTCTTTACAATTTGGTATGTTACTACAGTAGGTGATACCCGTTTTTTCTTTCCTTGTTTAGTCCTTCCTTCAGGAGCTCTTGTAAGGCAGGCCTGGTGATAACAAAATTTCTCAGCATTTGTTTATAAAGGGTTTTATTTCTCCTTCACTTAGGAAGCTTAGTTTGGCTGGATATGAAATTCTGGGTTGAAAATTCTTTTCTTTAAGAATGTTGAATATTGGCCCCCACTCTCTTCTGGCTTATAGGGTTTCTGCTGAGAGATCTGCTGTGAGTCTGACGGGCTTCCCTTTTTGGGCAACCCCACCTTTCTCTCTGGCTGCCCTTAACATTTTTTTCTTCATTTCAACCTTAGTGAATCTGATAATTATGTGTCTTGTAATTGTTCTTCCCGAGGAGTATGTTTGTAATGTTCTCTGTATTTCCTGAATTGGAATGTTGGCCTATTTTGCTAGGTTGGGGAAGTTCTCCTGGATAATACCCTGAAGAGTGTTTTCCAACTTGCTTCTATTCTCCCTGTCTCTTTCAGGTACATCAATCAAACATAGGTTTAGTCTTTTCACTTAGCCCCATATTTCTTGGATGGTTTGTTCATTTCTTTTCATTCTTTTTTCTCTAATCTTGTCTTCACATTTTATTTCATTAAGTTGATCTTCAGTCTCTGATATCCCGTCTTCTGCTTGTTGATACTTGTGTATGCTTCATGAAGTTCTCATGCTGTGTTTTTCAGCTCCATCAGGTCATTTATGTTCTTCTCTAAACTGGTTGTTCTAGTTAGCAATTCATCTAACCTTTTATCAAGGTTCTTAGCTTCCTTGCATTGCATTAGAACACGCTCCTTTAGCTTAGAGGAGTTTGTTATTACCCACCTTCTGCAACCTACTTCTGTCAATTCATCAAACTCATTCTCTGTCCAGTTTTGTTCCCTTGCTGGCAAGGAGTTGTGATCCCCTGGAGGAGGAGAGGTGTTTTGGCTTTTGGGATTTGCAGCCTGAAAAAATGCCAACTTCGAAGAATGAAACTTGGGGATCTACCAGTGGTTGGCTGGGGGTTTCTAAAGGCATTTCTGTAAACGAAAAAAGTCTTTGGACACTTTAGGTAGGATTAGCTTCCTGAGAACACCAGGAGATGATGTACCCTTCACCTATGATTCCTTATTTGTTGTTGAATGAAAATTGTTCTGTAACCTTTTGAGGTGAAGACTCAGAATCCAGATATGATATTGGCTTCATTGAAAAACTTGGCATACAGATTGCCTTTCTGTAGTGATCATCCAATATAAAAAGATTTCTGGAATACACATGCTCAAGACATGTCTAAATATAACAGCTAATGTCTATTGAATGTTATGTAACTGACATGATGCTAAGAGTTTTACAGAGTTAACCATGGTGATCTTATATAATCCTGATCATTGTCCTTAGTCCTTTGGATTTGATATTACTGTTATTAACCCTATATCTAGATGGTGACCTGAGCCTTAGAGTATAAAATAACATGCCCTGGGTTACTAGTGACAGTGAGGAATTGAACTCAGGTCATTCAAATTCAGAGCTCATGCTCTCAGCTGCTGTACTTAATAATCACTTGTAAGTCAGAGGTTGTGTTAATCAGGGTTATCCAGAGAAACAGAATCAATAAAAAGAGATTTATTATGAGGAATTACTTATATGATTATGGAGGCTGAGAAGTCCCATGATCTGCCATCTGCAAGCCGGAGTTTCAGAAAAGCTGATGGTATAGTTTCAGCCTGAGTCTGAAGGCCTGAAAACCAGGAGACATGATGATCTGAGTTCTAGTTAAAGTCCGAAAGCCTGACAGCCAGAGGACTGATGGCATAAGTCCGAACCCAAGGGCAGGAGAAGTCCGATGCCCCTGCTCCATAAGAGACAGCAAATTCACCCTGCCTCTGCCTTTTTGTTCTCTTTCGCCCCTCAGTGGATTGGATGATATCCACATGCATTTGTGAGGACAATCTTTTTTCAGTCTACTGATTCAAATGCTAATCTCTTCCAGAAACCCTCTCACAGACACACCTGGAAGCAATGTTTTACCAGTTACCTGGGAATCTCTTAGCTCAGTCAAGTTGATAGTAAAATTAATTACAACAGGCAGAGCATGGTGGCTTACGCCTGTAATCCCAGCACTTTGGGAGACCAAGGCAGGCAGATCGCTTGAAGTTAGGAGTTCAAGACCAGCCTGGCCAACATGATGAAAGCCCATCTCTACCAAAAATACAAAAAAAAAAATAAAATAAAATTAGCCAGGCATGTTGGTGGGCACCTGTAATCCCAGCTACTTGGGAGGCTGAAGCAGGGGAATCACTTGAGCCTGGGAGGCGGAGGTTGCAGTGAGCTGAGATCACACTGGTGCAGTTCAGCGTAGGCAACAGAGCTAGACTCCATCTAAAAAAAAAAAAAAAAATATATATATATATATATATATATAATCACAGCATCTAGGAAGCTAAGTTCTTATGAATGACCTGGCTGAAGTCAGGAGAGCCCACTGTGAGAGAAGGCTATTGTAGGATCACTGCAGTGCAGATTAGTAAATTGCAGCCATCAATTGATTAAATATAAAAACAGATATAGATTTGGGTATAGTGACCTCTGAGGGGACTACACACTCTTCCCTGCAAAACTGAAATAAAGGTGCTCAATAAAATGTCTTCCCTGATCATCATTCACTGTCTATTGGGCTGTTTCACAAACAGTGAAATTTGATCTCCGTCAATGCTATAATGGGTCCAGTGGGACTAGGATCCAAGTTAAAAATAACAGCGATAAACCCTGCTTGCAAATGGGATATCAGAGATGATCATGATAATGCTAATTAATATTAATACATAAATAACTTTACGGAGAACGTACCATGTGTAAGATAAAGTTCCTTGTACTTTAGAACAATTCGTTTCTTACAACAGCACTCCAGTAGGTGCAATGAGCCCTATGTCACAAATGAGGGAACTGGCACACAGACAATCTAAGTTACTTGTTGAGAGTTACAAAGTGGAAAGTGATGAAAGTGAGGGCTGAGCCCAGGTAATCTGGAGCCAGGGACTACATCCATAACCCTACAGGTGTGGAACAAGGTCTAGTTGCTGTGAAAAACGATGTCTTTAAAATGGAAACAGAAACCAGTTGGTATGCCAGAAACTTTTCCCCCTTGGCTTTGACTCTGGATAGAGGGTGATTTGTAGATGATCTAAGTTTAAATTCTAGGCCCCAGCGTTAGGATTGTTTTTCATTAGCTACAGCTCCAAAAAGATCCTGCAGTGAACACGGGCCCTTCTTGCTCTGCTCACGTCTCAGGCTGCAGGTAGTGTCCACTGAGGCCAACTTCCCTGGGAATCTTCAGGAAATAGAAATAACCAGGGGAAAATGAACAGTAATTACCTGGCATTAAGTTGAGACCTTTTGTGTGAAAGGCATGTGAAGATAGGCCTTTCAGCGACTTAATGAGCCTTATCACGGGCCTTCAGCTTTTCTGAATAAATTTGGAGGTAATAAAATGTTGGACCTTGCTTTCAAACCAAATTATACTACAACATTATTTTGAAAAACCTTTGGGACAATTGACTGAAAGTGTTTTTTCCCCTCCTTCCTGAAGATAGAATCAGTTTCTCCTTATTAATGAGAACCCAGAGTAATTTCAGAAGACAGAGAGTAAATAAAAGTATTTAATGAAATGAAATAGAATCTGATTTGTATAAATGAACTCAAAAGAGTGCTGCATCCTGTTTGCCATTCATAGCTTTGTTCATTCATTCAGTAAATACGTTATAGCATCTTCTGGGCCAGACACTGAGCTAGGCTCTGGTGATGACAAACGGGACACAGGCAATTAGCAAGTGGAACAACAAAAAGAAAATAATCAGAGCTTTTGTAAGGTGCTAAGAAGAAATAATAGGAGGTATATTGGGGAGTAATGACCTACTCTTGTAAGGTCTAAGACACAAGCTCCGGGGAGATCATATTGCACTGAGACCACCTCAAAACCACTGCTCAGATAAAAAGTAGCAATCAGTAAATGTATATGTTTACAGAAGAGCAAGTGTTGCTTTTAGTTGTGATACATTTAGTCATTTTGTATAGTTCTGTCCCTGTTTGCATTCCTGTGCCCTCTTACAGCCTCTCTGTTGTATCTAGGTCCATCCAGGAGCCTTTTTATTACAAAATACAGAGACACTGTTTTCAGACGGTGTGCATACTTTTCCAAATCAATTTCTGGCATCGTATCTCATGGCTCATTTGCTACAAAAGTAAGGTGATTTTAGTTAACAAAGGAAGAATTTCAGGACAGGAATATGCCCCATTTTCTATTCCATGGTACATTTGATTGAGTAAACTGAATTTAAACAGAAGGCACCTGCCCTGCAAGCAAGGTGACCTCTCTTGGGTGAATTAAATCGTGTCTCATGTTGCTTAGAAGATATTGTAACTCTAGAGAAATGTTGAGAGGGACAGAAGTCACTGCACAGTTTACTCTTCCATTTTCTATTTGTATTGATCTTTTAAAATAATACAACAGAATTCTTAACTAAATAAGATTATTGGAAGGCCTTAATAAAATTATTAGAAGCTTTCTTTAAAGGTGGCTCCTTATATTTTTTGTACTGTAAACTAGTTGGTAAATGTAATTTCATTGCAATTTTGTTTAATGACTAGGTTGATATTATGATTCATCACTCATTTACTTGATTAGCATAACACTTGACTTTATATACCAAAAATGTCCAATTTGCACACTGACATTTTTCAGTTAAATAAAATTATGTTTGGGGAAGATAAAGCTTTTTTTTTTCCTATTTTTGAAACGTATTTCTCAGTATTGTTCTTGATTATTGCCAAAATAAACCATCAGCAAGAGTAGTAAGATGAGTGTGCTGCTAATGTATAGTAGAGTGGACGATAATAGTTTGGCTTGGATTAGAACTGTCTCAGCTTAAATTGTGGTGCTTTGAAAGACACTTTATCTTTCTGTGTTTGTATCCTCATCTGTATCTTTAAATTGATACCTACCTCATACTGTGTACCATAGTAACTACTTCTCATGTGAGAGAATGAATTTAAAAACCACTTAGTGTGATTTTAATATTAATGTTATTACTGCCACTTAGTTTAGAATTTGTAGGAATGAAGAGTGATTTTTAGAGGTCATGACTCTAGTCTTCTGCTCTAAGGAAAAACTTCCCTAGTCCATTTCTGATTAATTTCATGGTTCTCAACTTAGTTAATGAGTTCAACCCTGCATGCAAAGCCATGGACAAGGGCATTCCCAAAGTCACAGGCTAATGGAGGCACATTTGTGGCACATCATTTTTACTTCAGTATTTGGGAGAATTAAAAATGTGTGTATGTATTAAAAGCAGCATAATGATATTATGCAGTAACATGCAAAATTTGCATGAATTTTTAAAGTATTAGACGAGGCTTTAAAAATTATTTACATTTACAGAGGCAAACTTAAGATTGCACCACCAAGACTTGAGAATCATTTTCTTTTGTTATTCTAGAGACTTAACTGGAAATGTTTGAGAAATACTAGAAAAACTGATGGGCTAGTTACCTGTTGTAAATGTTGTTCCTGTATGAAAATTCCAGGATTTTCCTCAGCCATCCCTTTTATCTTCTAGCATTTTTAGGTAGTGAGGATGGAGGAGTTAATGATGCCATGTAAGTAATCTTGTGCAGCTGATAAAATTCTAAGGTGGCTGCAAGTTGGTTTGAGGTTCAGGGTCATCTGGCTGTTTGGGAGATGGTCTCAGTCCTGGCTTGTGGAATTCTGCTATTGCTTCATCCTTGCATCTCTCATATGAATAGTGTGTCATCTTTTTCTTTATTCAGTGCTCTTATTCCCAGGCCCCGTACTTTCCTACAAGGTGCCGCGGCCAGCTGGAGTTTTTCTCTGAACTTGATGCACAATTGTATGTATGCAGTTGTCTCATCAGATCCTCTCAACTGTCTCAAGGTATCTTTATGAATGAAATTGACAAATGGCATTTCCATCCTTTTATTTTTGTGCTCCACAAACCTCAGAGTGATTCTGGCTACCCGCTCTCACCCTCAGCACCTCCCTTCCCTGCCAACCATTTTATCAGCAGCTTATTTCTATTTTATCTTCTGAATATATCTGGCATTTGTTCATTTTCCTTCCTTTCCGCTGTCACCCCTCCATGCCTACCTCCCATCATTTCCTCCCCTTCCTTCTACTAAACAGCTGGGCTCTCCCTATTGCTCCAGCCTCCTTGTGCATGGCCCTTACTCCTGGCACTCCTGCCTCTCATCAAGCTTTCAGATCCATTCTATGCCAAGCTCGCTCTAGACACAATGATACCTCCTTCACACGGTGAACTCTTAGCACTCTTCTGGGCTGTGGCATTTTCTCTTCCAGTTCAAGGATGGCTATCTTGCTTTTCACTTATTTCCAATTATAATTATCCACTTTATATACACAATAGCACCATTTGATTATTGTCTCTTTCACTAGGCTGTGGATTCCATAAAGTCAAGTCTTCTGTTTCATAGTTATAGCCCCAGTACCTCCCTTCCCTGAGGGAAGAACAATGGTTATTTTTGACTAAATGAACAAATGATTTACTACATTATCTGTTCAGGATGGGAAGGGAGGTAAAATATTAGCATATCTCCCACAGGTTTACTGGGCTGAATTTCTGTTCTTAAGGGGACAAAGCTTCTTTTTACCCTGATGTCAAGTTCAAAGTTGCTTGGATCAAATGATGTTAAGTATCGAGTGGCAGGCTAAGGAGTTCAAACTTTGTATTGGAAGCATTGGGGAGCTTCTGTAGGTGGGGAGTCCCCAGGCTAATGGTCTCAAACCTTCAGTTCCCTGGCAGGATAAAGGTAAATGTATGTTCCATACTTTGCCAAGACCTGGAGGATCACTGGGTCATTGAGAGAGGGAGGGACTCCTTGGGGATGGGAATGCCACAAACAAAATTCACTCACTACAATTGCATTAACAGGACAGGATCAAAGGTTGTATTTCCAGCTTCCAAAGCCAACGCTAGCTGACTAAATAATGTTTAGGGGCTGAGCGCGGTGGCTCACACCACACTTTCCCAGCACTTTTGGAGGCCAAGGCAGGCAGATCACCTGAGGTCAGGAGTTCAAGACTAGCCTGACCAACATGGAGAAATGCTGTCTCTATTAAAAATATAAAAATTAGCTCAGTGTGGTGGTACATGCCTATAATCTCAGCTACTCAGAAGGCTGAGGCAGGAAAATCTCTTAAACCTGGGAGATGGTGGTTGCAGTGAGCCGAGATCATGCCATTGTACTCCAGCCTGGGCAACAAGAATGAAATTCCATCTCAACAAAATAAATAAATAAATAAGGAAGAAAAATTAGGAGGAAGCTGATGAAAATATGAAAATCAGCACCAATGATTGTTTGTCCCCCACTCTGTGCCAGATTCTATGCCAAGCACTTATGTGAAGTAGGTGATATTACTCTTCCTATTTTAAAGCATGAGGAAAGAGGTTGAGGTTACATAGGTTGGTGGAGGCCTGATAAAAACTAAGTGGTTCAATTCAGGTCTGACTAATCCTAAAGCTTGGGCTTCTGGCTGCCAATAAGTCGCAGTAGGACAAATATTAATAAGATAAAATGTTATTAATAATAGCATCTTTATTATGTCCCAGCTCATGGATGCATATTTGTTTTCTCCTTTTGCTCCTAAGAGCTAGGTAAGAAAACACTTGTTACTAGGTTCTTCAGAGGACCGAGAATTCTGTAGTTCCACTGGCCAACATCCTGTGGGTCCTAAATGTTCAGTTATAATAATAATAAACCGGAAATAATATAAATAGAGACTGGAAAGGGACCCTGAGGAAAGATTGGGCATGATTTCATTGTACTCCTAAAACTTTTATAATAGGCTTTTGTGCCCACCAGTGTTTATTCTGTAATGACCCCTTAATATACTTCAGTAGTCATAGAGAAGCCCCTTTTGCTCTCTAATGTCTATATGGGATGGTGATAATAACAGTTGCTCTTGTTTATTTCCTGTTTGATGTGTTTTGATACAAAAGACTATTCAGCTCAGACAGACCCTGTGCTGCGGGTGAGGAACACAGGCTTTGGAGTCTGAATTCAAACGCAGCTTCTACCACTTACAGCAATATCAGCCCAGGGATGTTTCTTAACTTCTACTTGCTTCCTTCATTTATTCCTCAAATGTTTATTGAACATCTGCTGTATATCATGTGTTATTTTAGAGGCTGGGGTTACAATGGGAACAAAGGTAGACACGGTCCTGGCTCTAGTGAAGCTTAGAGTTCAATTCAAGAGAGAGATGTCAAATACTCCCACAAATGAGTTTGTGGTAAGCTTAATGACAGAGAGGTACCTTGAACATCGAACTAGGAAATAACCCAGGTGTGGGAGACTTTCTAAGGTTGCCTAACTGTGGGTTAATGTGCACAAAGCTCTCAGCATGGTGCTTAGTACATACTACATAGCTATTGTTACTACGTGGTAAATTTTCCCAGAGAGAGAACCATAGACACAACTTCATTTAGTGGAAAGTGACTAATAAGATTGCCTTTTGTCAGTATTTGGATTTTATATTATAATATAACTCTATGATCTTGTTTATTTATTTTTCCTAGAAAGAAATGAGGTCAAAATGGTTGCTTGGAAGAATCGTTCAAAGATGCTGGATGTAGTGGCTCATAGCTATAATTCCAGCGCTTTGGGAGGCCAAGGTGGGAGGATCAGTTGAGCCCAGGAGTTCAAGAGCAACCTGGGCAACATAGTGAGGCCTTGCTTCTACAAATATTAAAAATAAAAAAATTAGTCAGGCTTGGTGGTGCATGCCTATAGTGCCAGCTACTTGGGATACTGAGGTGGAAGGATCTCTTGAGCCTGGGAAGTCAAGGTAGCAGTAAGCCATGATCATGCCGCTGCACTGCAGCCTAGAAGACAGAGCAAGTCTCTGTCACAAACAAACAAACAATGTTCAAAGATAGGTCACAAATGAAGACATCTACATACAGTCATCTTGCTCCAAGATAAAGTCAAACAGAAACAACTAGAAGCCAAGGCCTTTGGGGGCCTGTTTGTTTGGTAAATTTTGATTCATGGTCTCATTAATGCCTCATCAGCCTCTTGACCATTAGTCTGGGCAGGTAGCTCTGTGTGGGGATCTTCATTCTCTGGCAGCCAAGATAGGACTGTCCTAATGATGATTGGCTTTAGTGTCTCCATAACCACTGGTCCCTGAATATAAAGCACTGTGCATAGCTAAACAAATTCTCATTGCTTTCAGCCTGTGTGCAATTTAGCAGCAAGATATTTCATATCTCACAGCATTCCATAGTCCTACTTAATTAGGAACTGCTTGCAAATCAGGCCAGCTGATGATCATAATGACTGAAGTGGACATGTTTGCCCTGAAAGGGAAAAGAAAATATTGAAAAGGCATTTCAGTTGTCATTGAATAACTCAGAAAGGGACCAGGCTGTTGTCAGGGGACATGTATTCTCATTGGCCTTCCTGACTGCGGAACTTCCCTATGGGTTATGACTACACAACTGAGACACACCAGAAGGGCCAATGTGAGAAATAAGAACTTGAAACGGGACCTGCCTGTCTTTCTGGGGGTGGTCTCTCCTCTCATTATTAGTTATACCCATATTCCCAGGCATAGATTTTCATTTTAGAAAAAAGAAAATTAAGGCAGTGCTGATAGAATGCTAAAGCAGCTCTTTATTGAAACAAAAATAAAAGCACCAAAATTACTCGGCACACCTTCAGTGATAAGCTTACATGAATGTACTACATAATGTATACTGGTTAAGGGCATGGACTTTGAAGTCAGACAGTCAAAGTTTGGCCCTGCCACATCATAGCTGTTAACTTGAGGCAAGTTACTGCTCTGAGTCTGTGTTTCCTGATCTGTAAAAAGGGGTATCTGTGGTTACCTCAAAGGCTATTGAAAAATTGAATGTGCCCATGCCTGCAAAATACCATGCATAGAGGCTGGCAAGTACTAAATGTTAAATAACCATTGACCGATTTGTGAGTTCAGTATTGACTCAGTTTCTGACGTCTGCTGGCTAGAGCTTATAACTAAATTAAGACACGTCGCCTGGTTAAAAAGGTAGCCGACTCAAATTATATACATGCACGTACACACATATATATGTAGATACATATATAGGACATTGTGAGACCTCAATCAATATTAGTTTCTTTCCAATTCCAGTTGTGTTGCTATTAAATTAATATGACAACCAAGGCTGAAATGGGAAAACGTGAAATAGATCTATCATGGTACTTATTATGATTTGTATTACTTTAGGATTTAAAAAGCTTTTTCAACATGCATTGCTTTAGTAAGTCCTTACCATAGTCAGGGAGGTATGGAAGTGTTTTTTTGTTTATTTGTTCATATACTCTTTCCTCCACTTAACAAATGCACATGAGTGCCTATGAGATGTCAGGTCCTCTGCTCATCCTGGTAAACCAAATAGACATCCTCACAGCCCTGTCTTGGGTGATCCTCCAAATGTATGTCCTAAGACACCAAAAGGTCGTACAGGCAAGGTAGCTATTTCTAGTGATTAATATTTTATAGATGAAAAAAATTGAGATTCAGTGTGGCTTGTAAGTGACAGAGCCAGATCTCAAGCTCCAAATCCCAAGTCCTTTCCACTGGATCCTGCACCTGCATGCCTGAATGTATTTTGCAATAAGTGCTAGAGAGAGCCTGGTGTAGCCATTCATTTTACAGATTAAAGGCACCGGGGCTTAAAGTAGGTAAATGATGTGCTCAAGACCATCTCTGCTTTAGGGGTAACTATCAGTTCCAATGAGGAAATCTTTTGACAGCATGCTAAATCTTAGAATGTATGTGCCTTATTCTGCACTAACGTAATAGCTGCATTTTAATAAACTGTGTGTTATGAAAAACTCAGTATAAAATGTTTGTTTCAGGGACCATAGTTAAGGGACACCGGAGAGTTTAGACTGACAAATAAAAGTGATTTTTTTTTTCCTAGCAAGAACTTAAGAAGTAGCAATATTGTTTTGTAACTGTAAAACCTAAATGCCACTGAGCAAATCCAGCACTTGATAAAATCTAGCTTTTTTTCAAGAGTAAAGAACTTTCACTTTCTATCACACAAGGACTATCATTTTAGACCTTTGTCTAAAATGACTATCACACAAGCACTATCAGTTTAGACCTTCGTCACCCAGTTATGGGAGACAGAGCTCAAACCACTCAAACAAAGCATCTGTATTTGGTAGTTCTCAGTGATGAATGAGTTTTTAGTAAAGAGTTGGCCAGCCTGCTCTGGGCCAGATCCTATTCTAGGCAGAAGAATGAGTAGAACAGAGCATGCCCTTCTGCAGATGGAGCTTATGTTCTGCAGATGGAAGACAGATAGTGATGAAAAGAGGGAAAGGAGGAATGGCGGGAGGAAAGAAAGGAAGAGTATTAGGTTAGGTAGTGATAAATGCCATGAGGAATTATCAAACAAGGTAAGGAGAATTAGAGGGGTGGAGGTGGTGGCTGGCTTGTGTGCTGCTTTTGATTAAGTGATCTAGTGGGGCCTTCCATGGCCACATCAAAGGTATGACTGGAGTGAGGAAGTAGCGTCACTGAGTCAAAGTCTCCCAGGCAAAGGCAGCAGCAAGGGAAAAGATCTTGGGATGGGAACATAGGAGGCCTGTTTGAGGAAAGCATGGAGGCCTGTGGGCTGGAAGGAAGAGTATAAAGCAGGGCAAGAGAAGAGGCCTGAGAGACAGCTGGGGATAAGAGCATGAGGGACCTCGTGGGACTTTACTCTGGGTGAGATGGGAAGGTACTAGAAATTTTTGGGCAGAGGAGGAATGTTACCTGACTTAGCTTTCAGCAGGCTCCTGAGTAGAGGTAGACAGTACGGGAGCACAGGCAGAAGCTGAGACTGTTGGGGAATTATTGCAGCCCTTCTTGCCAAGACTTGGTGGTAGCTTGATTTTGGAGGTCATGGTTGAGCTGGCAAGAAATGGTTGGATTATCATGGATCGCCATGGTTGGATGGCAAGAAATGGCTGTTAATCTTTTGAAGGTTGTCCTAAAAGGATTTGGTGGTGGACTTCAGGGTGTTTGGCCTGAACAACCAGAACAAGAGTCACTATTTTGAGCACTTTATTTGTGGGCTCAGCTATGTGTTTGTGTGAAAGAATAAGATATGCTAATGGAGGCGGTTCCTTCAAGTCAGAGTGTGTAGAAATGCCTTATGATATATTATTGTGCTGAACACCTATCAACTTCATTGGCGATGGCACCAGGTTCAAGAGACTGAAGAAGAGACCTGGAGCCAGTAAACACAACATGGGTTTTTACTGGGAGCTTATATACAGGGGAGAGAGTCCAGTGACAGTGGGCTGGGCAGGAAAACCAGGCAACTTGCCAAAAACATGCGATTTATATGGCATCTTTACTTAGCACCTTCCCTGTAACAGTCTCTACCTGGCAACCTTCATTTAACCCCAAACAGAGGGCCTTGATTCCTGTGTTCCACTGGACAGGTCAGAGGCTGAGATGTTCCTCATAGATTAGGAACAACTCTCTGGGTTGGCCACTTTCATTTCCTTAGCTTGGAACACCCAATCTCATTCAGGTGCATCTGCCATACAGGGTCATTCTCAGGATATGCTTAAGTTATTGCTATCAGGTGTGTTTGCCATACACACGTGTTCAGATACAAATGTGGGTGGGATTATAAAACCTGTCCTATCTTTTGTACATGCCTTCTGCCCCTCCTTTCTATGCACTTAACATTTCTTCTTAGCCATTCCCTCCTCCAATAAAATGTTCACTTGGAAGAAGACCAGTCATTTAGGACTTAGCGTGATTTTAAGTCAGTATGATACCTTTCCTGGATATATTTGCATTTAAACCTAAATTTGAACTCTATGATGATACATAGATTGTCTCTTATGCTAACTTTAATCGCCAGTGTTGCTTGCCCAGAGAACTGTGCTGAAAAAGTTTGTGAAGCTAGTTCTGGGCTCAGCAGGAAAGAGGAAACCTTAGTCATATCTGCAATTATAGGGACTAAGAGTGACATATCGTATGTAGATAGTATTTGGTAGCCTAGCTATGGCTGCCACACCCACATAAAACACTTCTTTTTGTCCTATCCTTTTCCTCTTGGAGAAAGTTTTGGCAATAGCAAATAGGCAGAGCGAATATATATATGTATATATTTAATTTTTTGAGGCCTGCTTGTCTTGTGACACAAGGAGACCACTGGCCCAAAGATCAGCTTATAATATCTAAAGGCCTTGATGAATTATGCAATACAAAACTCAAGTGCTCTAGGAGATAGGTCCTTTACCTTAATGGGTAACACCTTTGTCAGGTCATAGGCTATTTTTTCTCTGGCATTCATCACTGCCAAACATACTGTAATTAACATACATTTATTATGAGTACTGTTTCTCTGCTTCACCAGAATGTGAGCCACAGGGCAAAGACTTTGCTCTGTGTTGTTCAGTGCTATTTCCCCATTGTCCAAACAGTGGCTCTAGGAAGGAAGTGTTGCGTGAATGTTGAATGAATAATAATAATACTAAGTTGTAGCCTAGAGTTAGGATAAATGATTACTTAGAGTAGCAGCACTTTTTTGAAAGCAGAAAGCTGCTGTTATAACAGAAATCACTGTGGCTATATGGGTTAATGAACATTATTAGTAATTAGAGTGATGATGGAGGTGTTGATGATGACAATAGGAGATTTCTCAAAAGAAGAGATATGAATAACCAACAGGCATATAAAAATGCTTACTATCCCTAATTATTAGGGAATTATAAATTCAAGTCACAATGAAATGTCACCTCACAGTTGTTAGAATGGTTTGTTAGATCAAGTTTAGCCTAAAGCTGCCTCCTTACATATTTAACATTCGGCCTAAAGGTTCTTCTGTACATAGTGAACTATAACAAGCAGAGGTGTAAACAAACCGTGGCCTACACTTGTGCCAATCACTGAGTTTTGGCCAATCAAATGTAGCCAACTGTTTGAACCATGTTCAAATACGGCAAGCGTCCAGCTGTAACCAAGCCAGCTGTTTCTGTACCTCACTTCCATTTTCTGTGCATCACTTTCCTTTTTCTGTACACAAATCTTCTACCACATGCTGCACTGGAGTCTCAGAGCCTACTCTGGCTCAGAAGGCTGCCTAATTCACAAATTGTTCATTGCTCAATTAAACTCCTTTAAATTTAATTTGGCTGAAGTTTTTCTTTTATCAGCCTATTATCAAAAAGACAAAAGATAATAAGTGTTGCTGAGTTGTGGAGAAAAAGCAACCCATGTACACTGTTGGTGAGAATGTATATTAGTACAGCCATTATAGAAAACAGTATGGAAGTTCCTCAAAAAATTGGAACTACCGTATGATCCAGGAATCCTACTACTGTGTAGTTATTCAAAGGAAAGAAAATCAGTATTCTAAGGGTATCTGCACTCCCATGTTTACTGTAGCATTATTCATAATAGCTAATATTTAGAATCAACCTAAGTGTGCATCAATATATGATGGATAAAGAAAATGTGATATACACACACCCTGGAATATTATTCAGCATTAACGAAAGTAGGAAATCCTGTTGTTGGAGACAACCTTGTGAACCCGGAGGACATTATACTAAGTGAAATAAGCCAGACACAGAAAGACAAATACTGCATGATCTGACTTATATGTGAAATCTAAAAAAGTCAAAACTCATAGACGCAGAGAATAAAATGGTGGTTATCAGGGGCTGGGATGGAGGGTGGGCACTTGGGGAATTCTTGGTCAAAGGATACAAAGTTTCAGTTATGGGAGGAATAAGTTAAAGAGATCTATTGTACAACATAATGACTATGGTTAATAACAATGTATTATTTTCTTTTTCTTTTTTTTTTTTTTTTTTTTGAGTCAGAGTTTCACTCTTGTTACCCAGGCTGGAGTGCAATGGCACAATCTCGGCTCACCACAACCTCCGCCTCCCGGGTTCAGGCAATTCTCCTGCCTCAGCCTCCTGAGTAGCTGGGATTACAGGCACACACCACCATGCCCAGCTGATTTTTTGTATTTTTAGTAGCGATGGGGTTTCACCATGTTGACCAGGATGGTTTTGATCTCTTGACCTCGTGATCCACCTGCCTCGGCCTCCCAAAGTGCTGGGATTACTGGCGTGAGCCACCGCGCCCGGCCAACAATGTATTATTTTCTTGAATAGCACTACAGAATAAATTTTAAGTGTTCTCACTATAAAAAATGATGTGATGGGCGGGGCACAGTGGCTTACGCCTGTAATCCCAGCACTTTGAAAAGCCAAGGCGGGTGGATCACGAGGTCAGGAGTTTGAGACCAGCCTGGCCAATATGGTGAAACCCCGTCTCTATTAAAAATATGAAATTAGCCGGGCATGGTGGTGGCGTCTGCTGGTAGTCCCAGCTAATTGGAAGGCTCAGGCAGAAGAATCACTTGAACCCAGGAGGTGGAGGTTGCAGTAAGCTGAGATTGTGCCACTGTACTCCAGCCTGGGTGACAGAGCAACACTCCACTAAAAAAAAAGTGATGAATACATATGTTAATTCACTCAATGTAGCCATTTAACAATGTGGACATTTTTCAAAATATCATCTTCTACATAATAAAGATACACAATTTTTATTTGCCAATTAAAAAAATTAATTAATTAAAAAAGCCAAGCTCATGGAAGCAGAGAGTAGAATGATGGTTGTTGCCAAGGGCTGGGAGGAGGTGAGGGAATAGGGAGATGATGGTAAAAGATACAGTTTTAGTTAGGCAGGGGGAAGTTCTGGAGATCTATTGTACAGCATGGTGACTATAGTTAATACATTATAGTTAATACACTTGAAATTGTTAAGAGAATAGATCTTAAGTGTTCGCACCACACACACAAATCATAACTGTGCAGTGATGGGCATGATAATTAATTTGATTGTGGCAATCATTTCACAATGTATACATATATTAAAAGAAACAAATAGTATAATAATAATTATAATAGCTCTTTAAATCTCTTATATGTGCCTGACCCTCAACTAAGTGCCTGATGCTCATTATCTCCCTTGCGAAGTAGGCCTTCACTTGTCAAATGTAGAAATTCAGGCTCTGGGTGACTCGTCCAAGGATACAATGCTAACAATCAGGGGGTTCCAAAGCTGAAAAGAAAACATTAAAACCTCTATATACAGGAGGCTTGGACTTTTATCTGCTAAGTTGGATCATTCTCTTTAGAGCCCTTTAAAACCATTGCAAAAAGGAAGAACTTCTGGGCAAATGAGAGGCTTGGCTGCCTTTTACCATTGTAAAAATGCAAAAGTTGTTGGGAGTCTGAAAGGATTTTGAATTGATCATTTGTTTTGTTTATTCTGCTATTCTCCAGTAAGAAAGAACCAGACCTTTTCTGCACAAATAACCTTTTCCCAAATTATGTTGACAAGCTGGTTGTGAATGACCCCAAGTGAGTATCAGGGTAAAGAAGAAAGGAGAATCTAAAAACCTTCACACTTAAATCCAGGCTTGTGAGGAAAAATAGGTGGTTGGTGGGGGAAGAGCTGGGGTAAGGGAGAGCTGATCCCAAACTTGGTTGCCTTGGGGCAAATATGCAGACCACTTTTATTATGATTTTAATTTAAAAAGTGACTCCCTTTTATTTACTTATAGTCACATAGTAGACAATTTGTAGACTCTTCCCATGAATATAAGAATAGCATCATTGACCATAAATAGAAAGTCGCAGTATGCTTAGTGAAAATAAAGCAGTGCTATTTCCTGTTTTTAAATTAAAGCAATACAAGTCCCCCAGAGTTAGAGCACACAGTTCATGAATTGGGAGCTGAGTGGTGGCCCTCTAAAATCTTCCAGAAATGAAGCCAGTGGGCTGAATCCATCTTATACCACAATGAAACCCTCAAGGTCATCAAAGAGGATTAAAAAAAAAAAATCCAAAGGTCAGCAACCTCAAAGATTAAAGGTAAATAAGCCCACAAAGATGAGTGAGAATCAGCACAAGAATCCTGAAAACCCAAAAAGCCAGAGTGTCTTCTTTTCTCCAAACAATCACATCACCTCTCCAGTATGGGTTCTGAACCAGGTTGAGATGGCTGAAATAACAGAAATAGAGTTCAGAATATGGATAGGAATGAAAATCATGAGCCACAGGAGTACATTGAAACCCAATACAAGGAGGCTAAAAATCATACTAAAACAATTCAGGAGGTGACAGAGAAAATAGATAGTATAGAAAAGAATATAACTGACCTGATAGAGCTGGAAAACACACTATAAGAATTTCATAATGCAATTGCAAGTATTACTAACAGAATAGACCAAGCAGAGGAAAGAATCTTGGAGCTTGAAGACTGGCTTTCTGAAACAAGGCAGTCAGACAATAGAGAAAAAAAGAATGAAAAAAACCTCTGAGAAATATGGAGTTATGTAAAGAGACCACATCTGTGATTCACTGGTGTCCCTGGAAGAGATGGGAAGAATGGAACCAACTTGGAAAACATATTTCAGGGTAGCATTCACGAGAACTTCCCCAACTTTGCTAGACGGACCAACATTGAAATTTAGGAAATACAGGGAACCCCAGTAAGATACTTCACAAGAAGATCATCCCCCAAACATATAATCATCAGATTCTCCATGGTTGAAAGGACAGAAAAAATGTTAAAGGTAGCTAGAGAGAAAGGTCATGTCTCCTACAAAGGGAAGTCCATCAGACTAACAGCAGACCTCTCAGCAGACCCCCTACAAGCCAGAAGAGATTGGGAGCCAATATTCAACAGTTTTAAAGAAAAGAAATTCTAACTTAGAATTTCATATCCAGCCAAACTAAGCTTCATAAATGTAAGAGAAATAAGATCCTTTTCAGACATGCAAATGCTGAGAGAATTTGTTATCACCAGGCCTGCCTTACAAGAGCTACTGAAGGAAGCACTAAATATGGGAAGAAAAGATGGCTACCAGCCACTACAAAAACATGTGGAAGTATACAGACCAGTGACACTATAAAACAACCACATAAACAAGTCTGCAAAATAACCAGTTAACATCACAATGACTGGATCAAATCCACAGATATTAATACTAACCTTAAATGTGACTAGGCTAAATGCCCCAATTAAAAGACAGAGTGGCAAGCAGGATAAAGAACTATGACCCATTGCTATGCTGTCTTCAAGAGACCCATCTCATATTCAGTGACACACACAGACTCAAAATAAAGAGACAGATAAAAATCTACCAAGCAAACAGAATACATAAAAACTGGGGAATACAGAAAAATGGAATACAGAGAATCATAGTTTCTGACAAAACAGACTTTAACAGAAGTCAAAAAAGACAAAGACGTACAAAAGGTTAAATTAAATAAGAAGGTCTAACTAGCTTAAATGTATATCTACCCAACATAGGAGCACCAAGATTCTTAAAACAAGTTCTTAGAGACCTTCAAAGAGACTTAGAAGCCCACACAATAGTAGTGGGAGGCTCTAACACCCTGCTGAGAATATTAAACAGATCATTGAGACAGAAAATTAACAAAAATATTTAAGACCTGAACTCAGCAGTGGTTCGAATGGACCTGATAGATACTACAGAACTCTCTATCCCAAAACAACAGAATATACATTCTTTTCATCACCACATGTCACATATTCTAAAATCAATCACATAATCAGAAGTAAAACATTCCTTAGCAAATGCAAAGGAATTGAAATAATAACAGTCTCTAGGACTGTAGCACAATCAAAACAGAAATCAAGACTAAGAAATTCATTGAAACCCAGAAAATCATATGGAAACTGAATAATCTACTCATGAATGACTTTTAGGTAAATAATGAAAGTAATGCAAAAATCAAGAAGTTCTTTGAAACTAATGAGAACAAATGTACAATATATCAGAATTTCTGGGACACAGCTAAGGCAGTGTTGAGAAGGAAATTTATAGCACTAAATGCCCATATCAAAGCATTAGAAAAAGCCCAAGTTAACTACCTAACATCACAACTAAAAGAACTAGAGAGTCAAGAACAAACAAATCCCAAAGCTAGCAGAAGACAAAAAATAAACAAAATCAGAGCTGAACTGAAGAATATTGAGACACACACACAAAAAAAAATTCAAAAAACCAGTGAATCCAGAGCTGGTTTGTTGGAAAGAATTATTAACAATAAATTACACCACTAGCTAGACTAATAAAGAAGAAAAGAGAGAAGATTCAAATAAATACAGTCAGAAATGACAAGAAGGATATTACCACAGATCCCATAGAAATACAAATAACTATCAGAGAATATTACAAACACCTCTGTGCACATAAGCTAGAAAATATAGAAAAAATGGATAAATTCCTGGACACATTCACCCACTGAAGACTGAACCAGGAGGAAACTGAATCCTGGAACAGACCAATAAGAAGCTCTGAAATTTAGACTGTAATAAATAGCCTACCAACCAAAAAAAGCCCAGGACCAGAAGGATTCACAGCTAAATTTTACCAGATGTACAGAGAAGAGCTGGTACCATTCCTGTTGAAACTATTCCAACAAACAGAGGAGGGACTCTTCCCTAACTCATTCTATAAGGTCAGCAACATCCTGATACCAAAACCTGACAGAGATATAACAAAAAAACAAAACTGTAGGCCAATATCTTTGATGAACATTGATGCAAAAATCCTCAGCCTAATGCTAGCAAACCGAATCCAGCAGCACATCAAAAAGCATATTCACCATGATCAAGTAGCCTTTATCCCTGGGATGCAAAGTTAGTTCAACATATGCAAATCAATAAATGTGATTCATCACATAAACAGAACTAAAGACAAAACCACACAATTATCTCAATAGATACAGAAAAGGCTTTTGATAAAATTCAACACCCCTTCATGTTAAAAACTCTCACTAAATTTAGTATTGGAGGAACATACCTCAACATAATAAGAGCCATCTATGACAAACTCACAGCCAACATCATACTAAATGGGCAAAAGCTGGAATTACTCCCATTCAAAATCACCATAAGACAAGGTTGCCCTCTCTCCCCACTTCTATTCAACATAGTGTTGGAAGTCCTGGCCAGAGCAATCAGGCTAGAGAAAGAAATAAAGCACATTCAAATAGTAACAGAGGGAGTCAAACTATCCCTGTCTACAGGTGACATAATCCTATATCTAGAAAACCCCATTGTCTCAGCCCCAAAGCTTCTTAAGCTGTTAAACAACTTCAGCAAAGTCTCAGGATGCAAAATCAATGTGTAAAAATCACAAACATTCCTATATATGAAAAATAGTCAAGCTGAGAGCCAAATCAGGAACATAATCACATTCATAATTGCCAAAAAAGAATACAATACCTAGGAATACAGCAAGCCAGGGAGGTGAAAGATCTCTACAAGGAGAACTACAAAATACTGCTCAAAGAAATCAGAGATGACACAAACAAATGGAAAAACATTCCATGCTCATGGATGGGAAGAATAAATATCATAAAAATGGCCACACAGCCCAAAACAGTTTATAGATTCAATGTTACTCCTGTTAAGCTACCATTGAGATTCTTCACAGAACTAGAAACAAACTATTTTAAGATTCATATGGAAGCCAAATAGCCCAAGAGTCCAGGCAATCCCAAGCTAAAAGAACAAAGCTGGAGGCATCACGCTACCCGACTTCAAACTGTACTACCAGGCTACGGTGACAAAAACAGCATGGTTCTGGTACAAAAACAAACACATAGACCAATGGAACAGATTAGGGAACCCAGAAATAAGACTGTACACCTACAACCGTCTGATCTTCAACAAGCCTGACGAAAACAAGCAATGGGGAAAGGATTTCCTATTCAATAAATGGTGCTGAGATAACTTGCCAGCCATATGCAGAAAATTAAAACTGGACCCCTTCGTTATACCATATACAAAAATTAACTCAAGATAGCTTAAAGACTTAAATGTAAAACCCCAGACTGTAAAAACCCTGGAAGACAACCTAGGCAATACCATTAAGCACATAAGAACAGGCAAAGATTTCATGACAAAGACACCAAAAGTAATTGCAACAAAAGCAAAAATTGACAAATGGGATCTAATTAAACTAAAGAGCTTCTGCACAGCAAAGGAAACTATCAACAGAGTGAATAGACAACCTACAGAATGGGAGAAAATTTTTACAAACTATGCACGTGACAAAGGTCTAATATCCAGCATCTATAAGGAACTTAAACAAATTTATAAGAGCAAAACAACCTCATTAAAAAGCGGTCAAAGGACATTAACAGACAGTTTTCAAAAGAAGACATATATGCAGCCAACAAACATTTGAAAAAAAGCTCAACATCACTATCATTAGAGAAATGCAAATGAAAACCACAATGAGATATAATCTTAAACCAATCGGAATGGCTATTACTAAAAAGTCAAAAAGTAACAGATGCTGGTGAGAGTCTGGAAAAGAAAGAAATGCTTAACACTATTGGTGGGAACGTACATTAGTTCAACCATTGTGGAAGACAGTGTTCCTTAAAGACCTAAAATCAGAACTACTATTCAACTCAGCAATCTCATTACTGGAAATATACCCAAAGGAATATAAATCATTCAATTATAAAGACCCATGCATGTGTATATTCATTGCAGCACTATTCACAATAACAAAGACATGGAGTCAGCCTAAATGCCCATCAGTGAGAGATCAGATAAAGAAACTTTGGTATATATATATACCATGGAATACTATACAGCCACAAAAATGAATGAGGTCATGTCCTTTGCAGGAACGTGGATGCAGCTGAAGGTCATTATCCTTAGCAAATTAACATAGGAATAAAAAACCAAACACTGTATGTTCTGACTTATAAGTGGGAGCCAAATGATGAGAGCACATGGATATGTAGAGGGATATAACACACACTGGGGCCTATTGCAGGTGGAGGGTCGGAGGAGGGTGAGGATCAATAAAAAGAATAGGTACTGGCCGGGCGCGGTGGCTCAAGCCTGTAATCCCAGCACTTTGGGAGGCCGAGGCGGGTGGATCACAAGGTCAAGAGATCGAGACCATCCTGGTCAACACGGTGAAACCCCGTCTCTACTAAAAATACAAAAAATTAGCTGGGCATGGTGGTGCGTGCCTGTAATCCCAGCTACTCAGGAGGCTGAGGCAGGAGAATTGCCTGAACCCAGGAGGCGGAGGTTGCGGTGAGCCGAGATCGCGCCATTGCACTCCAGCCTGGGTAACAAGAGCGAAACTCTGTCTCAAAAAAAAAAAAAAAAAAAAAGAATAGGTACTAAGCTTAATAGCTGGGTGATGTAATAATCTGTACAACAAATTTACCTGTATAACAAACCTGTATATATATACCCTGAACCTAAAATAAAATTAAAGAAAATAAAGCAATGTTTACCTTGCTTTAAAATTAAAGAATAAAAATAAATAATAAAGTATAAATTGAACTGATTTTAGAGAAAATCGCTTTCCCTGTGAATAGAGCAGAACTGTTTATAATCAGTTAGTTATAAAAGTTTATAATCAGTTTGGCTTCTTGTCACTTAGTTTAAAGATAAAAAGATGATTTTTTTCAGTTTTAATATTAATTAGTACCAAGAATCCTGAAGCATATGCAATTTATTTATCTATGTAAATATATGTATATTACTATATTGTGTGTATGTAATATGTGGTATATATAGTAATTTCATTTTTTTTTTTTTTTTAGTAATTTCATTTTTTAAAGACAGAATCTTGCTCTCTCACTCAGGTTGGAGTGCAGCGGTGATCATAGCTCACTGCAGCCTCACGCTCCTGGTCTCTTGATGATCCTCCCACCTCCAGCTTCCCAAGCCACTACAACTATGGGCATGTACCACCAAAGCTGCATAAATTTTTTTAATTTTTGTAGATGCTGGGGCCTTGCTAATTTTTCCAGGCTGGTCTTATATTTCTGGCCTCAAATAATCCTCCTGCCTCAGTATCCCAAAGTGCTGGAGTTATAGGGGTAAGCCACTACACCTAGCCTATATATAGTAATTCTTAAAAGTTAGATTGTAATTTAACTTTTCAATAGTGGTTGGTAGTTCTTTGATCATGGAGACCTAGGCAAGAAGCAGTAAGTCAAGTGTCCAGTTTTCATTTGTTTGGGACCAGAAGTGCAGGCCTGGGCCCTCCCTGCTGGAAAAGGCAGTTTAAGAAGAAACTTGTGCAATCAAAGTGCTTCTCTCTTTTTTTCTTTCTCTTCTTTTTTTTCAGACAAGTCACGCCCTGTAGCCTTGGCTGGAGTGCAGTGATACAATCTCGGCTCACAGCAACCTCCACCTCCCGGGTTCAAGAGATTCTCCTGCCTCAGCCTTCTGAGTAGCTGGGATTACAGCCTTTATTTTTTTTTAGTAGAGGTGGGGTTTCACCCTGTTGGCCAGGCTGATCTTGAACTCAGGTGATGCACCTGCCTCGGCCTCTCAAAGTGCTGGGATTACAGTTGTGAGCTGCTGCACCCAGCCTCTTTTTTCCAGCTCACTTTATCCAGCCTCTTCATTTCAGGCCTGAGTACTGCCATTTTAGAAAAAGATGGCACCTAGTGAAGTCTCTGCTCTCCTAGTACAGAGCATGTTTGTGCTAGAAGAGCAGCATCTGAAACAGATATCTACTTGTTTCAGACATTGCTACCTCACTATCCATGAGGTGGTTGTACCAGAATAAAGCCTCCTGGCTCAACAGCCTAGAAGCAGCCCAGGCATCTCCCACAGGAAACCCAGACAGATGTACCTCCATATTATCTTAAGGCACTTTCTGTTCCACCAGTGGAAAACACTGCCCTAGATCCATTCCCTCCCTCTCTGCTCCCTGTGTGTCCCCAGCTGGACATTGCTCAAAGCAACTATTGGAGAGTGAGTTGTTCGATCTTGCCCAACTGTGTCCCAGGACTCCTATCATTCTGCCACCAGAAAGTTGATATGCTCAAAATTGGTCCTTAGGAGCACCGACCTTAGCACTCTCCCTCTGGGAGGGTACAATTTAGGAATAATTTTTGTTGGTGAAATTGTGGCAGGATCCTTATGCCTGTGTCACACAATCAATTAGACATTTTGCAAGGTAGAGGCATTATTATAATCACAGGCAGATGGTGAAATGTTACTCCATCCTTCTGTGCCTGCTGTAACTTCCTTGCACAACATCATTTAGGGCGTTTCTTTGCAAATTGCAGTTTATTTGAGAAAGATTGAAAGCCCTGAGGGTTTGGTGAAAAGCCCTTAGTTATGAGGGCATCTACTTTGCCTGTCAGTAGCAAAAAGGGCACCTCTGATTAATATTGACTTTGCCCTGCAAGGCAGGTAGAGTGCAGATGAGGTCCTTGTCTCTTCAGTACTATTCTGGGGTAAGAGAAACTTGGAAGATCATCTCCCTGCAGCCTCTGGAAGAAGGTTAAGTGAGCACTGAGCCAGGAATGAAGGAGTTTTCTGTAATGGGCTTTTCTGTAGAACAAGATAGTGAATTCGTTACCTGGAATTCTAGAGGGCTGCTTCCAAAAGAGAAAAAGGTATTTAGGCCAGGCTCTGACTTGCAGGAGTGATAAGGGGACATGTGTCATGAGCACAGTAAATGTGGTGGCAGAGAGAAAGCAGAATGGCACTGAGGGCATCCTGGGTGGGGCTAGGTTAGAATGAGAGACAGAGAGATTTTTTTTTTAGCAGATGCTTTAAGATTGGGGCAATGGATGAGTGAGGAAGAATTTTAGGCTGTGTTGCTGTGCAGTGCACTGGCAAATGCCTACAGAGTCATTCTTTGTGAATATGCTATTGGGCAGATGCAAGCCTCAAGGCAGCCCTGCTTTATTTGGGTTACCTGCACATAAAGCCCTGTTTGCACAGGTTCTGGGAGGAATGAAGGAGATTGAAAAAAAGCCCTTGCAGAGTGTGTATCTTATATGTAGGTGAGACAGGTTTAGAATTGTTCTATAGCAATGCACAGTCAAGCACATCCTGTTTATGGAAATCCCAGAGGGTGTCCCTGGGGATGTGTCAGAGGAGGAAGTTTGAATGAAGCTTTCTTGATAAAAAGAGGTTTTTCGACCAGATTCACAGCTACTTCTGTCCACTTTTCAACATAGTACAGATATTATTATACAGAGCCTGCCTCAGAATTAGTGGATCCTCTGGCTGAGCTGGTAGTAAATGGATAGAATAATTGATGAATCCCTGCAATTTTTCTGATAGTGTGTGCCGTATGTAGTTAGAGAAGGCTGAAACCTTCACTACCATCTGAATGTAATAGTCTTTGCAAATCCTATCATTGCAGTATCTAATTCTTAGTGCTCATATACAGTGGTCTCCCCTTATTCATGCTTTTGCTTTCAGTTAACCATGGCCAACTGTGGTCCAAAAATATTAATTATAAAATTTCAGTAATAATGCATAAATTTTAAATTGCACTCTGTCCTAAGTAGTGTGATGAGATCTCATGCTGCCTCTCTCCACTGTGAGAATGTGAATCATTCCTTTGTCCAGCATAAGCTCTGTAGACGCTCCCCATCTATTCATCACTTAGTCATCATCTCAGTTATCAGATCGACTGTCATGGTATCACCGTGCTTGTGTTCAAGGAACCTTTGTTTTACTTAGTAATGGCTCCAGCACAAGAGTAGTGATGCTGGCATACTGTTATAATTGCTCTATTTTATGATTAGCTATCATTGTAAATATCTTACTGTGCCTAATTTATAAATTAAACTTTATCATAGGTATGCATGTATAGGAAAAACATGATCTATACGGTTCGGTACTATGCTTGGTTTCGGGCTTCCACTGGGGGTCTTAGCATAGGCCCTGTGGATAACCAGAGATTCTATACTATGTGTTGAGTACTGTGCTGAGTACCATATGGGAATATCTAATTTTGTTGCTCTAAGATTCTTCTTAGGTAGATACTATGAGCCTTTGCAAGTGAGACTCTAAGAAGTTATTGTTCTGTCAGTTATCCAAGGTTGCACAGACAATAAGTGGCAGAGGCAGAATTCAAACTCCCAGATCTGAGTTCATAACTATTTCCAAATATGGTCTCCTTCACTTAGAACAGTGTCTTTTAGAAACTCTACTGCATCCTGGTTATTACTTTATATTGAAAACTGTGTACCTCAAACCCAGTGATGCCTCACCATTTTTGGACCCCTCTTCAGAGAAACACACACACACACACACACACACACACACACACGTGCGCACGCACGTATTTGTAATTTTTTCTTTTTAATTTCAGAGATTTTAAGGATCCCAAGGTGAGAACAAATAACCTATAGGGAAAAACTCCTTTGAGCTTGGAGTCTAGTTGCTGTTTACTTCCTTATAAGAGGGCACTAATTCTTGTTGATATTAACAAACCCTTCCAAGTATTTCCAGTGTAGCAGAGTCAAACTTCAGACCTGGCTGTTGGTCTAACATATAACAAGACTAGTAACCATTTATTTATTTATTTATTTTTTGAGAGCGAGTTTCGCTCTTGTTACCCAGGCTGGAGTGCAATGGCGCGATCTCGGCTCACCGCAACCTCCACCTCCTGGGTTCAGGCAATTTTCCTGCCTCAGCCTCCTGAGTAGCTGGGATTACAGGCATGTGCCACCATGCCCAGGTAATTTTTTGTATTTTTAGTAGAGACGGAGTTTCACCATGTTGACCAGGATGGTCTCGATCTCTTCACCTCGTGATCCACCCGCCTTGGCCTCCCAAAGTGCTGGGATTACATGCTTGAGCCCACCGCGCCCAGCCATTACCATTTATTTATTACATGTACCTAACTATTAGGGTTGGCAGTGGATATACACACTGGTGAAGTCCTATTGGTTATATGTAGCGGGCATTTGCAATGATTTGGTCAGGAATGAATATCATCCCTGCTAACAACCTTTTGAAGTAGGTGATATTACATATTATGCCCATTGTTCTAATGAGAATCCTGAGGCTCAGAGCGCCTCCTCAATAGTTTACATGTGGCAGATGCCTGTCAATCTAATGTCCAATCTGCTCTGATCTACTTTCCCATCCTGGCTTTGAATGTACCTTTTCTTCCAAATCTGTTACAGGATCTGCATTATATCACATTGCTTCTCTCTTTCTCTCTTTCTCAATCTCCGCCTTTTCTGTTTCCCAACCTTGGCATTATTGGCACTTTGGTTTGGATAATTCTGTTGTGGAGGCTTGTCATCCATGTTGTAAGAAGCTTCCCTGTAAGCAGCATCCCTGGCCTCTACCCACTGGATTCCAGACACACCCTCTACCCTCCAGGTTGTGACAACCACAGATGTCTCTAGACCTTGCCAAATGTCCTCTGGTGAGCAAAATCACTCCCTGTTGAGAACTACTGCCTTCTTGCTCTTTTGTGCGCTCTCTCTCTCCATACATAGAATTACATTTATCATTGAGTATTCTCTCTCTCTCTCTCAATATATAGAATTATAAATATTTATCAGTGAGTGCTCACTGTTTGTCAGAAAAAGTATTGAGCCCCTTACATGTATTATATCAAGTCCTCAAAACATCCATCAGGTTATTCATTTACAGATGAGGTGAGACTTGGCTATTTTGGCAGATTAGTAAGTTGCTTAGAGTCACACAGCTGCTAAGGGTGGACCACACTGGGATTTGTCTCAGCACTGTGTGCCCTCAGGGCCCTGGGCTTTATGAGAAATGTTTTCACTGAGCTACAGAGTTGTTTAGGGTTCCAAATTAATCAGACTCTGTATATTTCCATTGTTTTGGATTTGTTCAGCTAGTAAGCTGGAAGAAAATTTTAATGAAATTGTAGGTCATGTATTTCGCTATTATTTATTTTTTATTATTCTTACACTCTTGCTTTTATTGTTAATCCTTTCTTACGAAAACATCATCATCTACAAAAAAAATTATCAGAGCAAAATGTTGCTTTTGACCCTAATTTCTGAGCATAAATATTATCTTATTGAATTTAAAACATAAAATAGATTTATTTATAAGAGAACAAACTATTTCTCTAACTAATCTTCAGATAACTTTTTCAGTGGGTGCTTTATGTGCTTCTTAATAGCACAGATTACTACTAAATAACTTGAACATAAAGGCAACAAATTTTCTGGAAATTCTAATAGGGAAGTTTTTTAACAAAATAATTTATTTTCAGCAAGCAGTATATATATATATATGTATATATATATATATATATTTTTTTTTAAAGGGGCATGAATACTTTAGAGCTCTGGGGCCCTTTTGCTTTTCTCAAAATAAATTTTAACAACAACTTTAAAATTAATAACATATATTAAAAGAGTAATTACCAAATTGAAAGATGATTACCAAATTAATAACATATAATAAAAAAGTAATTACCAAATGATAGAGAAGAGGGTGCAGTCTTAACTGAGCCTGACATAGTAGGTTGTTGGGATATAATGGTGGAAGAATAATAATTCTTGGTATTTGTATCTGTTCAGTAACTGTACTCCTCTTCTTTGAGTTAAAAGGGGATTTTGCCCTTGGGGAATAGCCTTCTCCACTGAAGACAGTATTATTGGAGCTGTCAAATACCTTGGCTTCCTCTGGCCAAGCAGTGGTCATGTGACCAAGGCAGTGCCCACGTCCAGGGATTCTGACTTGAATACATTGACCCAAGGATGGAAAATGGTTGTTGCTGAGTCTTCCTGATGATAGTAGCCTGAAGCACTAACAGACCATGAGTTCCTTTTTTATTGTTGTTGTTTTGAGACAGGATCTCACTCTGTCTCCCAGGCTGGAGTGCAGTGGCATGATCATGGGTCACTGCAGCCTCAACCTCCCAGACTCAAGCAATTCTCCTACCTCTGCCTCCCTGGTAACTGGGACTACAGGTGGGCGCCACTACTAAATTTTGGTGGAGACTGGATTTTGCCATGTTGCCCAGGCTGGTCTTGAATTCCTGGGCCCAAGTGATCCATCTGCCTCGGCCTCCTAAGGCACTGGGATTACAGACGTGAGCCACTGTGCCCAGCTTTCTGTTGGTTTGAAGCTTCATTTAGTTTTACTTTGATTTCTAAGTACTATTCTGTATACTTGAAGTAAATCTCTTTTCTATTTTGCTAACGTTAGGCAGGATGATCTGCATTGCTTGGCCCCAAAGAACCTTAACTAATGCATTGATTGGATGATGATAGTGTGATAATGAGGAGGAGCAGGAGGAGAACAGCAGCAGTAGTAATAGTAACAGTAGTAACATCAGCTAATATTGATTGTTTATCTAATTTAAACTCATGAGGTAGATATTGATATATGCTCCCATTTTACAGATGAAGACTTAGGAAGGTTATGTGTCTTGCCTTCTTAGGTTACATAGGAGGCAAATGCAGGACTGGAATTCAAGTACGTTTTGAGAGCCCAGACTCCTAATGGCTTCACTGATCGGCATCTTGGGAGCATGTACCAAAAGCATACATTCATGTTAGGTCCATTTTTTACTTAATACAGTATTTTTTATTGCAAGAGTGGGACCATTTCTCTTCCACGTGTTCCTTGATACAAAACAAGCTGCAAAATGTAAGTGCATATTTTTTTTCTTGTCTTTATGTGGTAAATTAGAATAATTATTGTTAGTTAAGGGATGTGAATGAGATGTCTTTATCAACCACGAAGTTAAATGGAGTTTCTGTTTTTAAACCACAGAAGATAATGCTGTCTTGACAGATTGTGAGTGACAGAAAGAAAAGTGTTTCCAGCAGGATCCAAATGGAGATGTTTCAGGAGAAAGCATAAATAGCGGAATCAGAAAGCTCTGGGGGTTTTATATGGAGCGATGTCATCAATTTTTAGTCTTTTGGTGCCTGACAGTAAAATAACTTGGTACCTTCACATTTTTCCTATGGATTTTAACAAGGGTGACAAAAAAGGGGGAAAACCATCTTTTTGTTTGTCTTTAAACAGTCCTTAGATATAATTCTAAATATATATCATCCCTTTCCCTCTTGTGATTGTTGATGTCTCTGTTTGTTCATATCCCTCTCTCTTTATCTACTCGCGCGCGCGTGTGCGCGCACACACACACACACGCACACACACACACACACACACACACACACAGAGAGCCACGTATGCATATATACTTTTTCTCCCAAACAAACCTGCACAGCAAAATTGGCACCCATTGGGAGACCCATGATATATGGAATTTGGCCCACTGGCTATGTGTTGAATTTGGATAAACATCTCTAAAGCAAAGCTCTCTCTTCTTTCATGTAATGTAAATCCCTATGCAACTAGAAATCCATTCAAATTCTATATCATTTCAGATCATCCCTACAAAGGCAGAAGCCTTGGGAAAAATCCTCTTGAGAAGTGCCCTACTCCTTGCACACACAGTTGAAATATGGATAAAATGAACAACAAAAGCAACTTTCATAACAATCCTTGGTCAGAAACACAGGTTCTTGGAATTTTGAAAATGTCTTGAGAATTATGTATTCAAATGATTCTCAGACTTTCAGACTAGTACAATTTCCCCCCTAAAACAAAGAGCTGATTTTACTTTGTCACCTTGAAGTTTTGCCCCAGAAAAGAACATGAATGAAAAAAAACTATCATTCACTATTTTTGGGGCTATTTTGATACTAAAGGAATGAAAGGCATAATCTTGGAATTAAAATAATTAAATATATATTTAGTTCTATAAAAACCTCTTTGCTTTTGGCATTTCACCATGAGTGAATGAAAACTTCATCATATATTGGCATGAGCCTGTTGAATGGCTTTTAGGAACAACTGATTTAGATCAGTCTTATCTGATGCTTGCTTCTCTAAAGATTTCTGCCAAGGGACTATTCCATTTATACTTGAATACCTCCAGATAAGTGGAACTCATTATTGGTAAAAACAATCTATTTTGTTTTTGGATAACACGTTGAAAGATTTTTATTATGTCAAATTGAAATCTCTCTTCTATAATTTCTACTCCTTGGCTATGGGGGGATAATTTGGGGCTGAATAGAATAAAGCTTAGTCTCTTTACAACAATGACTCTTTGAAATGACAGTTGCTATCCTAGTCCCCCTTTTCATTATCTCCTTGCCCTAGAGTTCAAGTGTTCTGTAAATAGGCTCAATCCCTTTAACTGTTTCTTTTGTGTGTTTCAAACAAATATTGACAATTGTATTCAATTTTTTTTACTGCAGTAAAATATGCATGTTGCAACATGGATGAACGTTAAAAACATGCTTAGTAAAATAAGCTGTACAAAAAGGTCCCCTATTATAAGATTCCATTTATATGAAATGCCCTTAATGGGCAAATCCATAGAGATTGAAAGCAGATGGTAAGTGGTTGCCAGGCATTGGAGGAAGGAGGAAGCAGGGAATGCATGCTTAATGGGTATAGGATTTCCCTTGGAGGCGATGAAATGTTTTAGACCTAGATACAGGTAGTTGTTCCACAGCATTGCGGATACACTTAATGCCGCAAAACTGTACATTTAAAAATGGTTAAAATGGTAAATTTTGTGTTGTGACTATCTTACCACAGTGTGTATATATTGTGTATATATGTATATACTGAGCTGGGACTAGACCTGGTAGTCTGGTGCAAGAGCCTTCTCACCATGCTGTAACTCCCCTTTGGATGCCCTATGCTACTCTTCCAAATGTTGAATAAAGTTTTTCTATCTCAAAAATGTCTGAGTACCACTGGTTTGATAAATATTCCCAGTAAGAGACAATGATGCAATAATAGGCTAAGCGAATGTATACTGATGTCAGTGATTCCATGGAATCATTTCTACCTCCATCCCAATCTTCTTTTTCTTCCCCAATGTCCATGACTCTTGACCACTGCTCACATTTGCAATACATCACAGGTGACTGCTCATTTTGCTTTTATCCAGCGCACCCATGCTTGCAGTTTTCTTGGTGTCTTTTTGGCAGGTTCAACAGGATAAGATCACGTTCAAGTAGAATGCATTCACTGTATTTTGTAGTTCTTTCACAGCATTTTGGGTCACTAACAATTTGTGTTAGAGAAGTAGAAAGGAATTGTGGAATCGGAGATATTAGTCACAGTTTGGATACCTGCATAATATGAAAATTTTTTTGACATTGGTGAACATTAATATTTTATACTCCCTCATAAGATTCCTTCATTGGCTTCTATTGGAGTACAGTTTCCAATATATTTTCTTCCAGATTTTGATGACTTGCCCTACAAAATTTTGTCAAGTTTACATGTACACTTTAAAAATTTTCACAAGGCTCTTTATCATCATAGAAAGCAAGGGATTCAGCTTTGATTTACAAAATTGGCTCTACAAGGTAGCATGTTGTTATTCTATTTAGAGGACTTGAAAGCAGACTCGCTGATTCAATTATATTTAATTTGTAATTAACTTCCTCCCAAGCAGCTAATGGCGTATAACTTGATCACTACTATTCTGGATGGGCAAACAGTAGAACAAAATGGCTTCTTTTAGAGAAAGCCCATCTTAGACAGAGTCCCTCCGATTGTAGTAATACTTCTTGAGATGACTTTCCGGTTCTAAAACAAAACACTTTTCTGGCAACTGTCCCCTGATCCACAGAGGTGGGCTTCCAGCCGCTGAGTCCATAATGTTTGACTTTTTAACTTGGGAAAGAGATGACTGGTCTAGGGAAAGGTATCTGATTATGCCAGTAAGATTCTCTCTTTTACAAATTTTGAATTGAGAGCAAAAAGTAGTAATTGATGGTGTTATAGTCACTTAAATAGCAGTGCCCTAGAGGGGGGTCTCTAAGCTCCTGCCTCTTAGTTCTCTGGAGGTACCTTGATTTCTCTTCTTCACAAAGTTTGGCTTTTCATTCTTCTTTCAATTTTGTGAGGTAATATGGTATTCTTTTCAGGTTTCTTATTTTGAGTAGACTTGCTAGGGCTGGGCTATATTTCTTGTCCCCATACTTACCTAGTACAGAAATAAAGGAAATGAAGTCTTTACTAAATCTACCAATGCAAGCGATAAAGACTGCATCTACTTGGTGGAGATGAATTACGATATTTAATTTTGTGTGTGTGTGTGTGTGTGTATCTGTGTGTGTTTGATAGAATTAGTTAGCATATTATCAGGTGCTCCAGAGCCTTATGGTTTTCGTCATCATTATCACCATGAGCATCATTGTCAATCATCACAGTAGTTCCTGTTTATGGAACACTTTTTATGACTCAGCACCGTTTTAAGCACTTTGCATACAAAATAACATTTATTTTATAATTACAATAATACTATCAAATGGATTCTATCATTATCCCCATCTTATAGTTTAGGAGGCTGAGGCTGAGAACCTGCTTGAAGTTATACATCTGGAAAGTGATGTAGCAGTGATTTAGGTTTGTCACACTCCAGAGAAAGATTATACTCTTAACCTCTGTATTATAATATACAAAGGTGCTTCTGTCCCCAAAAATGTTATATATTCTTGGTTTGTTGTTTTCTTTATGTAGGATGTGGAAGTGGAATAGAGATAACTTTGCGCTCTTTGGAAAGTTCAAACTCTATTTCTGTTGGCTTAATTTCATTATCCTTTCTTTCATGTATAGAATATTGTTTGTGGGGAATCAGGCAGGAGAGATACAAGATTAGATAAATTGTCTTGAGAAGGCCTCTTTGAAGAGGTGACATTGAAACTGAGACAGATTGACATAAATGAGGCAGGCATGTGAAGATCAGGGACAAGGTGTTCCAGGGAGAGGGAAAAACAAATGCAACAAGTACAAAAGCACTGATTTGGGAATGGACCCGATGGGGTCAGGAGAACAGAAAGTAGATAGATAGGGTGGGAGAGGAGTGAACAATGGAGCGAGTGGTAGGAAATGATGTCGGGAAAGGCTAGGTCTGGATCACTAGGATCTTATTAGGACATAGTAGGGAATATGGAGTTTTTATAAGCACCATATGAAGAATAATATGACTTAGTTTATATTATAAAAGATGCATTTCTGCTTCTAGTAATGATAGAGTAGCTAATAATCCACCAACAGATAACTAGAAAAGCTAGACAAAATAAAGAGAAGATATATGTTTGAAGGCATTGAAGGGCTACCAAGGCATCCAGGACTTGAGTGGTCAGAACCCTGGAGAGGAGGTGCACTGAAGTGACTTCAACATTCTCATTTTTTTCTTTTTGAAGCATTTGTTGATTTGTAAATGACAAAGTCCTGAAAAGCTTAAAAGCCCAATAGAAAGCACCAGCTAAAGAGATAGGGAAGAGACTTTAGAAGTCTCAAAATACAAAAATCCTAAACAAAGTAATAGCTGACTGAACAATATAGAAAAAGAATATATGTCATGACAAAACTATATTTATTATAGATATGAGAGGTAATGTTCAAAAATCAAGTTATGCAATAACAGAAAAAGTGAAAAGCCATATGATAAAATTCAACATCCAATCCTGAAGAACTTTTAACAAACTAGGACTATAAGTAAACATCCTTAATAAAGACTCTATATCTATTTTTAAAAAACTATAGCAAATATCATACTTAAATGAAATATTGAGAGCCTTGCCCTAAGATTAGGTTGGAGAAAAGGGTGACTAGTCTCACCACTGCTGTTCAGCATTGTACTGGAAATTCTAGTGAATGTAGAGAGATAGAAAAAAAAAAAGATGTGGACATTTGAAAGGGAGCAATAAAATTATATTATTTTCAGAAGATATAATTATGTAAATTTAACAAATGAATTTAGCAGGGATGCTAGATACAAAGTCAATATAAAACATCTATTGTATTTCTATGTACCAGCAACAAAGAATTACAAAATGAAATTTTAAAAAGATACCATTTAAAATGAATCCAGCAACATATAAAAAGGATTATAAACTATGACCAAATTGTTTTTCAAAAGAAGGTGAGCTGGAACAATTGCATATCTTTATCCAAAAATTAGCCTGTAGTATATACAAAGTTAACCTGGAATGGATTACAGACCAAAATATAGCATTAAAACTAGAAAACTTCTAGATGAAAATGTACAAGAAAGTTTTTATGACTTTATATTAGTCAAATATTTCTTAGATGCAGCACCAAATTCAGGGTTCCCTAAAAGAATAAAACAGTGATAAATTGAACTTCATAAAATTTTAAAACTTGAGTTCTTTAAGGACACTATTAAGAAAATAAAAAGACAAGCCACAGAATGGGATGAGATATTTGTAAATCATACCTGATAAACTATTTATGTCCAGAATATATAAAGAACTCTTATAAGTCAATAATAAGAAAACCAAAGCATAAGCATTAACGGCAAATAATCACATGAAAAATGCTTGTCATCACTAGGAAAATGCAAATTTAAAGGAAAGGAATAATGTAAAATATTATTATATATTACATTGAAATACCAATTTATACCCATCAGGATGGCTAACATAAAAAAGACAAGAAGTGCTGGTGAAGATATAGAAAAACTATAACTTTTATATGATGTTAGTAGGAACATGAATGGTATAGCTACCATGGAAAACAATTTGGCACTTTCTGAAAACGTTAAACACGTACTTACCATACAGCTTAGCAAGTCTTCTTGTAGGACTTGAAATGAAACTTGTAGAGAAATTAAATGTATGGATCTATATTTATAGCAATGTTGTTTATAATATAACGTTCTATAACATAGAAGCAATCCAGATATCTATCAATTGGTAAATGGGTAAAAAATAATTAGTATATATGTACAAGGGAATACTACTCAACATTGTAAAGGAATGAATTGTCCATACATGAAATAACCTGGATATATTTCAAAAGCATTATGTGAAGTGAAAGAATCCAGACACAAAAGAGTTTATAGTGTATGATTCAATTTTTAGAAAAGGCAAAACTACAGAGATGGAAAGCAAATCAGTTGTTGCCTGGCGTGGGGAGTGGGGATTAACTGCAGGGAGCACGAGGTAACAGTTTCGATTGATAGCAGTATTCTAAAGCTGTGTAGAGATGATGGTTATATAACTGTACAAATATACTAAAACTCATCAAACTGTACATCTAAATAGGTGAATTTCATGGTATGTAAATTTTACTTCAGTAAAACTCTTTAAAAAGTTATCACTTAAAATAGCTTGAAATATTAAAAACATAGGAATATATGTAACAAAAGATGTATTAGACCTCTACAGAGAAAGATACAGAATATTATTGAGAGAAATCAAAGATGACCTAATAAATGAAAGGGCACAATATATTCATGAATTGGTGATTCAATAGGGTCAAGAGGTCTCTTCCCTCCAAATTGATCTCTAAATTTAATGCAATTCTAATCAAAACACCATAATGCAAAAAATCAAAGAATAGGCAGATAATTCTGAAGAGGAATAAGAACAAAGTTGGAGGACTTACACTCTCAGCTCTTCATAAATTCATTATAAAGCTATAATAATTAGTATACCTTGGTATTGCAGAAGGATAAACAAATAGTAATAGATTAATGGGGCAGAATTGAGTGTACAGAAATAGAGCCCCTCATATAGGGAGATTTGATTTTTCAGAAAGACGTCACTGGAGCAATGAAGAAAGGGCAGTCTTTTCATTAAATAATGCTGAAATCAGTTGCGCATAAGGGCAGGGACAAACGAACCTCACATCATAAACAGAAATAAATTCCAGTTGGATTGCTGATCTGAGTGTGAGAGCTACAACAATAAAACATCTAGAATATAACATGATAGAATGTCTTCACGATTTTGGGATAGGCGAATATTTCATCTAATAGCCCCGAAGTGGAAACAACCCAAATGACCATCAAGTGATGAATGGATAAATAAATGTGGTAAATCCATACAATGGAATATTATTAGACAAAAAAGTAGTGAAGTACTCATATATGCTACAACGTGGATGAACCTTGAAAACATCATCTAAAGTGAAAGAAGCCAGTCACAAAAAAACAAACCCCCCCACCACATATTATGTAATTCCATTAATAAGAAATACCCAGAATACGCAAACCAGTAAAGACAGAGAGTAGATTAGTGGTTGGTTAGAGTTTAGTGAGGGTGAAGGTGTTGGGAGGAACAAAGAGTGGCAGCTAGTAGGTACGAGGTTTCTTTTTGGGGTGATTAGAATGCTCTAAAATTGGATTGTAGTGTAAAAAGTGATTGTTAAATAACTCCGTGGATATACTAAAAAACTGAATCACATACACTTGATTGGTGAATTGGATGGTATGTGAATTATATCTCAATAAATCTATTTTTTAAACAATAGCAAAAAATGAAATGATAAATATATTAGAGTACATCAAAATAGAAAGTTTATGAACTAAAGATACCATTAGCTGAGAGAAAAGGCAGGCCACAGAATGGGAGATCATAATTGCAATATACCTGACAGAGGACTAGTATTCATAGCATTTAAATATCATGTACACATCATTAAGAAAAAGAGATAGTCTACGGCCATACCACCCCGAATGCACCCAATCTTGTCTGATCTTTGTAGCTAAGCAGGGAGGGGCCTGATTAGTACTTGGATGGGAGAAAAGGAGCCCATTGGAAAAAAGGGCAATGAATTTGAACAAGCCCTTTACAAAAGAGGATAGCCACATGGTTAAAAAGCATATTACAACGTTCTTATGGTAATTAGTTATTAGAGACAATGAGCTACCATTGGACACTCCTGAGAATGGCTAAAATGAAAAAAAAGATTGATAATACTAAGTGTTGGCAAGGGTATGCAGCAACTGGAACTATCATACAGTGCTGTGGGATTGAAAATTAATACAATTACTGTAGAAAACTGGCAATATTTAGTGAAAAACAATCGTAGACACTATGACCTTGCATTTCTACTAGGTAGATGCTAAAAATGTGAGAATGTTCATAGCTCTATTATTTGTAATAGCTCCTCCACGTGGAACTCAATCTGAATGGTCAACAGTAGAATAAATAAGTAAAAGGGTATGTTCATACAATGAAATATTTATAAAGCAATGAAAATGAATCAATTACTTCTAGTTGCAACAGCAAGGATCATTCTCACTAACAGCAGAAGACAGATAAAAAACCATGTGCTGTATGTTACCATTCATATAAAATCCCAAACCATGTAAAAGTAATCAGTGTTGTTTGAGGTCAGACTAATGGTTTCCTTTGGGCTGGAGCAGGAGGAAATTAATTGGGAAGGGACATGAAATGTGCTTCTTGGATGATGGTAATATTATATTTCTTTATTTGGGGAGTGGTTAAGTGGGTATGTGTATTCTGTGAAAATTCATTTTGATTTATGTACTTTTCTGGATATCGGTTACATTTCAAAAAGTACTTTTTTTGGAGAATCTATTGGAGCAGTGCAAAAATGAGGGGACGATTTAGGAAGCTCTTACAATTAGCCAGGTGAGGCGATTATTTGGGATTCAGGGTAGTGCTACCTACTACCTACTTTCTGTAGAAAGAAGTTGACAGATTTGAAAGGTATTTGGTGTCTGCTCACGACTTGTTGATTGATTTAATATGGGAGTATTAACAGGATGAATTGTGCACCCTATACAGAATACATTGAATTGTGCGCCCCCACCCTGCCAAAAGATATTTGAAGTTTGAACTCTCATTGACTCAGAATGTGACCTTATTTGGAAATATGGTCATTGCAGATATAATTAGTTAAGATGATGTCATTCTGTAGTTAAGATGGAACCTTAATGCAATGTGACTGGTGGCCTCATGGAAGAGGAGAAAAGACACAATGATATATAAAAATGAGGGGAGAATGTCACATGATGACAGAGGCAGAGACTGGAATTTAGGAAGAGGCAAGGAAGGATTCTACCAGAATTCTCAGAGGGAGGAATATCTGGGTGGATGGTACGCTGAACTGACCAAATTGAGCTTAACATGGACCATCAAACCAGAATTTGAAAATTTAATTAAAAGGCTACAATGATGCTTTTAGCAGACAGTAGAACATAATGCATCAAACATTGGGCACTTTGAGAGAACGTTTTTTTTCCTTATTCTGCTTTCAGCCTGGAATTTATCTAAATTTCCTTGACCAGTTAGGAATATAATCTTCTTTGTAAAGCATTTCAGAAAGGGCCCACAATCTCCCTTAGAATGAGTTGGAAGAATGGCAGCAGGAGGGGCAGGTTGGTGTGAGTAGGTAACATGTCCCTTCTTGTTTTTTCCAGCTTGTGGGGCACAGCTGGAAGTGGAACCCTGGACACACAGCCTTTCTATTTTATTATGCTTCAAGAAATCTGGATAAGGAAGCAGGGCTACTGCAAATTAGCTACATTTTGCTTTCTATTTCTCAATTCCAAGTACTAGGAGGCTTGCTAGGGCCCGCATTCTTTTAATCTTTTCTGGGCAGTGGGAGATAGATCTTTGTCAGATGCTTCTCTCCATGCCACCTTGAAATGAAGAAGCAGGCTTGTGAGCTGGAGGCCACAAAGTCCTACTAAGTTTGAGTCTCTGCTTCTTCCGCTTTTTGCAGTGATTCTTTGACAAGCTGACCTCTGAGTTCTCGGCAGATTTCATTCAGTCGCATGCATGTGAATTGGCACAAACTTTCTCATTGTTTTTCTTCCTGCTGTGGCAGCTGGGAATGTTTCTCCATTGGTGGGAAATGCCCATTAATCCATCTCTTTCAAAGGTGTCAGGGCTCTTTGTTGGCTCCAAAAGAAAAATAATTGAGTCTAATCAAGCACCTTAAATATTCAGTATGATTAGAGAGAAAATGAATGGATTTTGTAAACCCCTATTGATACTAAATTATATTTGCAGTTAGTCTTGGACATAAATTTTAGAAGATTACATGTAAATGTACTCATTAGTGCACTATAATATCGAACATCTATTTTGTCTCTGGGCAGTTTTTCTTTTCTTAGCACAAAAGCTATTTCTACTTATTAAAAATAGTAATTGATTTTCCATTTTTAAAAAACTTTTATTTTTTTCAATTCCATTTCATCTCTGCATTTTGGTTCATGCATTCCAATAGTGTTTTCCTAAGGCTTGTAAAAGAATTACATTATGCTCTAATAATTCTGAGGGCAAAGGGGAAGCAGGGCAGATTTGATGTTACTGAGGAAACTATTTTAAACTGGAGTGGGCTCAGAAAACAGATCTCCGAATGACAAATCGAATGGCTTCGTGCTAAGGATTTGATTATATTGTACATAGTTTTATCTGAACATCATAGATCTTATTTTGTAGTTAAATGTTTTGATAAAGCTCTAACTAAATAGTACTAGAGTCAAAATATGGTTTTATGAAAAGGCTCTAAAACTTACCAAATCAGCCATTTAGAATAGTTGTAATATGAATGCTTTGTGTGTTCTTTTAAATTTTTGTTTGACTTTTATTCGTGTGAATTTATTTTTTTAAATGAAATACTTCAAGAGCTTGATGATAATTTTGATTTAAAAATTTGTTTATTTTAAATGACATATTTATTGATATGTAGGACATGTTCCATTTTCAGAAATATTTTTGGGGAAAGAAATAAAAATACTTAGCAAAAAATATTTTGTATATTTAAATGTGATTTTGTAGGAAGAATATATAACTTTGTTCAAATGAGTATGGTATATACCTGAAGGGCAAGTGAATGAACTTCTTTTTGTCATTTTATGAATCAATTTCTTTGTTTTTGTTTTGTTTTCAGGGCTCAGCTGAAGACAAATTAAGCATAGAGTAATTCTAGTGTATGTAGGGGGTATGTTTGTGTGCACGTGTACATGTGAAATACATGTTTCATGCCATCAAATAAATTACATAGACATTAGAGATTTAGAAAGCATATGCTTGTAATAAAATAGGGAGGAGGAGATTTTGCAGATTTTTTTGTATTTTCCTATTTTTACTATTTATTATGAACAGAAAAATGACAGTTTTTGTGATTTGTGATGTCCGTCAATCGAAGTTCTTTGCTGAATATATTTCTTCTCCTAATTTATATTCCATATTATGGCAGGCAAACAGACTGGTACCCAAATTTTAAAAATCTGCTTACAAAAAGCCAGAAACACTATAGTGTTCTCAATGTGAAGATGATTGTGTAGTTTGGATTTATGGCTTTGGCAAACACAACTGGCTACTTATACTATTACTTATTTAGTAAGTTTCCCTTAAATGTCCAGGCAGTATATTAAGATCAAGGTGGTAGAGCCTAAGTCATCAGCCTCAATTGAAATCTCAGTTCTACAACTTACTAGCTTTTGTGACTGCAAACACATTTTTAAACATGTCACAAGGATAAATTATTATGCTGATAGAGTTTCAAGGAGGATTTAATGCATGTAACATTTCAAGAACACTGTCTGAGAACTAAATATTTAAAAAGTTAAAAAGTTGAATGAAATCATCTTTTTTTTCCAACCTAGTCTGTGGTACCCATATTGACTTTCACATTTCAGAAAAAGGACATAGAAGAAAATGTTCTTAAAATTGCATTCATATATGAATATTATATTTAAAAACATGGATTCAAAGAATGCTTATTAAATAAATCAGTGGATTACAAAACTTTTCCGAGCTACAACTGTATTACTTTGCATTGTTATTAAACTATCCGAATGTGAGTGAATTATGAATATTGTTCAGATTATAGAAAAAGCTTAGGTGGGCCGGGCACGGTGGCTCATGCCTGTAATCCCAGCACTTTGGGAGGCTGAGGCGGGTGGATCACAAAGTCAAGAGATCGAAGCCATCCTGGCTAACATGGTGAAAACCCCTCTCTACTAAAAAAAATACAAAAATAAACTGGCCGTGGTGGCGCACGCCTGTAGTCCCAGCTACTTGGGAAACTGAGGCAGGAGAATTGCTTGAACCCAGGAGGTGGAGGTTGCAGTGAGCCGAGGTCGTGCCACTGCACTCTGGCATGGCGCCTGGTGACTGAGCAAGACTGTCTCAAAACAAAAAACAAAAAACAGAAAAAGCTTAGGTGGTACTTTTAGCCTTTATGAACACTATTATTGGTTTAAAGTCAGGTCATTGTGGCGTTTGCAATTCAGCTTCAAGAGCTATTTGCTGATGATATTACTGGAGAAAGCAAGATGTATGGTAACACCTAAGCAACGATCAGTCTTTAAACTGCCTAGACCATGATGTCATTCCAATTTCTGTATGGGGGTTGAGAGCAGAGAGTCAGGAGGTGGAAGTGAGGGATCAAGCGTTGGTTACTTAATAGAAATAATATCAGGTGCCTGTGTAATGTTTTCCACTTGTTCTTCCTAGAAGCCACAGAGAGAATGGGTATAGCCCCCCTTTTGTGGTAGCAAAGAAAAAGGAAACTCCAGAGTCTCAATGGAAAATGTGCCACAGAGTATGAACAACTAATACCCTGTCTATTGTTTATCCCACTGAGATTTCCTGCCTCTCTTGTTAGAGCGATGGGTGAATAAAAATTAATTAGAAGCTGGAATCTGATTTTAAGATGGGATGTCAGACACATATATCAAGTTGTTAGGTTAGCTGAAAAGCATAACCTGGGATTTATATATTTAGAAGTCATAATAAATCTGTCTGTCATGAAAATCAGATTACCTCGTGTTGCATGCTAATGGCTATAGTCCCATGGAATTGTGGGCTCCCCAGCAACTGCCCACTGGCCCTGCCTTTTTCTGCTTTGCTGTCTGCCTTAACTAACCACCACTCTCCGCACTTAGTAAAGTGCCTACTTAAAGAAATACATCTGGACCTTTCTAAAGAGCTGTTTTCCCTGGGCTATAGTGGCAGCCTCCTGTGGCTCTCCTTGACAACTTTTTTTTAACAGTCATTCATTCAATTCACTAACGTAATAATTATTTTCGAAATATTTATTGAATACTTGCTATGTGCTAGGCTGTTTGCAACATGATGGAAATCTAACAAAAATAGTGCCTGCCCACATGGAAGGCAGTGACGGTGGAGAGAGATAAGAAAAACACATTATGACATAGTCGAAATGCAGGATGTAAGGAACTCAGACTCAGGGACGCAGAAGGCGGCTTCCCAAATGCCAGTATCTTTTGAGCTGAGAGTTCTTAGCTGAGTGGTGGGAATTAGACCACTGGAGAGTTTCTTGGAGCCTTACAAACTAGGTGTAAACACTTCTTAGGATTCTCTTAAGATCAGTGGGGAGGAAGTAAGGGAGCTGTAGTCCCACTTTGCCAAAAGAGCTGTCACATTACTGCATTCTGCTCATGTGGCTGTGTTTTTTTTTAATTTTTTATATATTTTTTTATTGACTGGAAGGTTCTGTGCAAAGTGGTGCCAAATTACCTTTTTGACTTTAGTTCTCACTGTCATTTCTCGCCTTTCCTGTGCTCTAAGTATGCTTGAACTCTATTATCTAAATGTTTTGTGGGCTTCTATGCTTCCATATGTGTGTTTACCCTGAGCCAAAGTTCCTGTCACTAGTACATACCTCAGACATTCTTCCAAGTCCAATTCAGTGCCACTGCTCTCGGGGGCTTCCTTTGATTTATCTTAGACAGAATTAATTCTACCTTAAGCTTTTATTTCCTTAAGTGTGACTGTCTTCGTTTATCCTTCCACCAAACAAATGTTTGTTGGTTCAAGATTGTGTTTCAGGTATGTGACAACAGTCAACAAACTAAAGCACCTGACTTCATGGAGTTTATTTAAATAACAAACACATTTAGCCTCATTCATCCTGCCTATAAGTTTGGTTAGGTATTGACACACCTGCCTCCTTGACTTACTTGTCAGATGCACAAGGATGAATACTATGTTCTTTGTCTGTGTAAAATAACTTGTTTTTGATTAAATGAATGAAGAACCAAAAGAAACATGATGGATATTTACAGAGATTTTGCCTGATACTTTGTATTTCGGTGTAAGGAAAAAAGCATTGATTTTGTAGTCACGTTATGAGTTCAAACCATGTATCTACTTCTTAACGTCTTCGATAAATCACTTAACCTCCCTGATCCCACTGTTCTTCTGTTGTACATATTTCTAGTTCACGGTATTGTGGAAATTAGAAACAATATACACAAGGTGTTTATTTCTGTGCTAGAGACATATTAAACACTCTAAGTGATTCATCTTTTATGTATTGTATTCTTTTCAACAGACTCCCCATTATAAAAATAGGGTAAAAGTTTTGTAGGCTATTTACCTTAGAAACATAAAATTTGACAGATTGAGGCATGCATGGTCCATTCAGCCCTCACTGTCTCGGTCCTAAAAGAGTCCTCAAGAAACATGCCATGAATGGAACTCACTTTTCCTTTTTTCTCTGGATTGGAAAAGTTTGGCTCTTTTACCAGCCCTTATAGCTCAGTCATTCACACCTTGACCTAAGTAAGCCATAAAGAAAGCCTATTATATGTTCTACCAGTACCACCTCTTGGGGCTGATGAATTCTGGAAGCTTATTGTCCCTATGGGAAAGTGCTTTGCAAATTCAAAAGGGTTGAAGGGCCTCCCCTCTGCATCCCTTGTTTTTGGCATGCCTCCATTATAGCTGGTACAGGTTGATATCACAGATTATCTGTTGGCCTGGTGTGCAGAGAACAGGCAGTGTTTAAATCTCAGATCTTTCATCTGTTAGCTTTATAACCTTAGGTAATCATTTAGTCTGTGGCTCACTTCCCTTCTCTGTAAAATGAAGATATTAGTAACTTGGTCATAGGGCACTTAGGAAGGATCAAACGGATAATAATATAAAGTGCTCAACACAGTTCTTACCACATAGGAAGCACTCAGTAAAGGAAAGCTGTTATTAAACTATTGTGTTATTTGTATTTATAATCATTATGATTTTCATTAGAGAGTTTGTCTATATCCTGGTTAGTCTGAAAGCTTGATAATAGGAAAACTATGTTTTTAAATTTTTATATCCCTAGAGATGTCTGACACATAGGAGGCAGTGAACAAATACTTATTTAATGAATAAATGAACAAAAAATGTAAAGTATTATTTATTATTTATTATCAAAATGTATTAAAATGTATATGCAGTGCTTTCTACACAGTAAGAAGTTAATACACACTTGTTCCCTTCCTGAGTCCTTATTTTTCCCTAGTTATATAAAAAGGTTTTTCTGAATTCTCAATCTCAGTGAAAAAGATTGTGTTCTCCTCACCTTTTCTGGTTCTATAAAGGGTTTTATCTTTTTTTAATCTTGTTTCTATGCAATGGTCTTCCTAATCTTCCATCATTTCATATTTATTGGGTGCTAATTATTTGTGTTACTAAAAAACTGTTTCTGAGTGAATTCCCTCTAAGTGTAGATGCCATGAAATAGTGTTTTCTGGGTAGGTGTATATGTGCATGTATGTTTATTCTTTTTTATTAAAACAAACATCCCCTTATAGTACTCCTCAGTGCCACCACCCTCTTCTTGCAGGAGAGAGATTGTTAAACCAATGGGCAGTGAGGGTCTGCAACTCCAGGTGGGACATAAGACTGATGAGCAGCTCTCACCAAGAATGTCTCGATGACTTTGGGAAGTGAAGGCAGCTTTCTATGGTGCCTATTTCTCCCAAAAGGAGTTTAGCCAGGGACTAAAACATTTTTTGGTAGAACACTGAAACCTGCTTTATTCTTTTTAGACCTCAATCCCATGCTTGCTATTTGTTGTTTTTCTTACAAGTGTTGTGCTTGCTTTTCCCTTTCTCATCTTGACAGCTTTTGTCTGAGACTAAACCTAGCTTGGCGTTTCCATATGTCTGGTATTCTTTACACAGAATGTCTAGCTTGATGCTTTTCACAAAGGCTCACACACTCAATGCTCTTGGAGGCCAGGTGGGAGGGTTCTGTTATGAAGTAAAGGGGGTTAGGTAAGAAATTACTTACTTCTATAAACAATTATAGCCTTTTCATTTTCTGAAACACTCAGCCTTCTTAACCCATCTTTAGTTTCCCCACTTGTGATCAAGGCTCACTAACATGAATATTTGTCATTGATCATTACTTAAGAGAAATAACAATACTATTAAGAAGAAGAGAGGTAATTGACATTTGGCCTCAGAGACAAGGAGACTGTAGGAGTGATGCAATTGAGGCAGAGTACATTCTTTACTCCAACAAAAGCAGCCTCAGCTAAGCCCCAGCCATTTGTTATCTTGTAGGAGTATGGTGACAGTAGGGTCAGAGCTTCCAGCATTTTCTGTGAAATCTCTCAATTTACAAATGTTGAAAATAATTTTAAAATGTTAAAACACGAAGTCAATCATTACCGAATGGCCCAAATGAAACAGAGCATGGATCAGCTTTGGCTCATGGCTCACCAGTGTTCAGCCTCTGCTGTAATGCAGTAGATGCACAATTCATATTTTTAGATGTTCTTGTATACCCTTTCAGCTCTGAATAAAAAACAAGATTACAGTTAGAGATGTCTCATTTCTAAAAATCACTCGCATACCCTCTCAAAAAGAGAAGGCTCTGTGATATTCTCTTCTGAGTTTATAGCAAACCTCTGAAGGATTATATAAGATAAATGGGTTAGTTGTTTTTCACTTAGCACTGAAAGCTTAAGGGTTTTTTGTGTGTTCTTCCTTGTGTTTTCCATTTGGCGTGCCCTGCTTATACTTAAAAAAAAATTAAACTGACATGCAGTGAGAAAAAGTTACTGAAGCCTGAAAGTTGGTTAATATCAATTACATTCTCGTGTCTAATAGCCCATGCCTGGGAAATGCAACTTGTTTGTTATAAATACCCAATGCCAAATCAAGAATAAACCACTGCTTTGTTTTAGTCAGTATTTACGGCATCACTTTAACAACTTTGACCCTATTCAAGGAGGTAATGAAGAGCTGGGTGCCAGTGATGTTGATAAACTGTGGCAATTTCTGCATTGTGTCCTTATAGCTGCCTCTGCTTCAGCCTCCATTATTTAAATTGCTAGTCATTACAGTCATGCCATTAACTGGAAATGCCGCAAGATAACACATAGGAATAGGGCCAGCAGGACACTGTTAGCCCTTCTTACTGAGTGCTACGTTCTGGGATGGCTAGCAATAGTTACACAAGGAAAATGCACAAACGCTTGAATACTCAGGAATTCTTTGCACTGCTGGTAGGGTGATTTTTGAATTCCCACTTGTCCATATTTTTTAGACCTTAGACCCAAATCACAGATAATGTTCCAGGCTTTATAAGTTAAATATTTTATTTTTCACTAACATTTAAAATATCTAAGCATAGCTCAGGCTTGCTTATTCTTCCCCATCAGGATCAGATGCAAAATAATATGGGAATAGGAGGTTGTTCAGCCTGGGATGTGGAATCAGATAAAGTAATTGTCCTGTCACTTGACACTTACCAATGCCATTTTTAGAAAAGTGTACATTTTATTACTATAGAGCCCCCACAGGCCAAGGAGCCTGTCAGTCTCCATTACTTGATTAAGACTCACAGTTAATGTAGCCCATGCATATTCAAGTGGCAAATGATTTCTTTTGATCTAACAGCATACACTCCATCCATCCTCCTCTATCTAGGGAACCTCTTACAAAAGCACGGCCTCTGGCTAGTTGTTCAAGACCTACAGGGAGGAGGGTTTGGAGGAGGCCTTTGTTATTCAAGATTTTTGTTTTAGAAGGCCTAGAATTTTTAGCAAGATATAATCTGTTCCAGCATATATCTTTCCTTGGAAAACTTTGTCTTGTCCATAGCTTTTTAGGGTCTTTATAATAAAATTAGAGAAATTGGGTCCTGGGTGCATGTTTTACGAGGAGGAAAAAAGGTGCATTTACCCCTTACTTTCTTGTTACCTTCTCTACTAACTACATTTACAAATCATAAACAGTAATATGCTGTGTCTATTAAATATGTATTTGGAAGGTAAGAGAAAGAAAAGACTTTTTTTTTCTTTTTTATTTGTTGAACTCTGCTCTCTGTGCTGAGCTTGGCACTTTTGCTTTTTGTATCACTTAGGATCCTTTCAGATAGAAGTAATAGAAATCCTAATTCAACTGATTTAAACAAGAATTTTAAATATAGATTTAAAATAATAGGGCTATGCCAGAATTCAGCAACAACATTATCAAGAACCAAGGTTTTCTCCATCTTTTTTTCCTGCCCTCTTTCAGGTGTTACTTTGCTTTGCATGCTTGTCCTCTAATGGTTCCAGGTTGACTATGGTGCATCCAGAAATCATCGGTGTCTGAAGGCCAGAAATGGCAGTGAATACTCATCCTTCTGGGTGTCCTTTGTTTTCTTGATTGTGAAGAAAACTTTCTCAGAACCTCCTTGGCCTCCAACAATTATCCCACTTAGGTGATTGGCCAGAATTTCAAACCATACCCTGAAATGATCCCTTGCAAGGGAAATGAAGTTACCATGCTCATCCTTGTCCAGTCAAGCTTCAAGCCTTAGGCCTGAGTAGGCCCCAGCCTCCTGTCCTTGGGTATGGGGTGTGGGCAGTCAATACCTGAATAAAATCACAGTCAGATCCTATTGGAAGGAAGGGGAGGGCGAAATAACTACTGGATAGGAATGCAACACTTCTCATTTCATTCTTCCAACAACTCCCTCCCAAAGGTCCAGAACACCCAGAGAGAATGACCTTACCCATGGTCCTAGAGCTAGAAAGTAGAGAGCTGGGATTTAAATCCAAATGTTTCTGGCGCTAACATCCTGGATCTTGGAAGAGACCAAATGAGGGGGAGGCGGAGAGGGTGAGACTATTCAACTACAGAGTGATTGTGTCACTAGAATCTTCCATGGAAAATGTCGATGGATCTATTTAGCCCACAAATCAGTAATAAGTTATAAAAATAACATGCACTGAGGCAATTTAGAAAATGTAGAATAAGGGAAAAAAAAATATCCCCCATAACTTCACTATCTAGCCATAACCACTATTAATATTTTGGGATATTTCATCTTTGTCATTGTAAACACATCCACACCCCGCTTATACATTCAAAATATGTATTTATCATTTTCCATGTAAAATAATATGCCAATATAGAAATATATATGCAGATTCATGTTCTAAACATTGGAAATAGGCTGCATAGGCTGTTTTATATCTTACTGTTCTACTTAACTTTATATCAGGTACATTTTTATATATTTTTCTATAAGCTAATTTTTCAGGAACATTATTTTTAATGACTGCATAGCAATCCATTTTATAGATAAGAACATATATTAGAGAGGTCTCTTATTTGTTTCTCCCTGTTTCTCTTTATGTGTAGTAACATTGTAAATGAGCATCCACACATGATATATCTTAAGGCACATCTTTTATTATTTCATCAGGATTGGGATATAGTCTTTGAAAGAATGGGTCAGGAAATGTATGTTTTAAAACTGTGAACATTCAAAGCATATTGCCAGATTGCAATCCAAATATGTTGTGTTATCTACCTTTCCAATGACAGTGTGTGAGAGTGTTTGGGCTCTTTCTTAATAGCTCTTGGCTAGGATTTTTTTTTCTTTTCTTTTTCTTTTGGAGATTTGGAAGTTATGTATCAAGGCCTTGCATCTCACAGATAAATTATTGCTGATACCTATTTGTCATTTCTCAAGGGGATTGCTGAGAGGTCATTATGCTTCTTGTATTAATTGTATAAGGCAAAAATGGAACTCCATATAAAATATTGAGAAAAACCATCACAACTTGTACTGAAATCATATTTGACTTTGTATCTCCACCAAAATTGAAATAAAAACCTCCGTAAGTGCTGGTGCATTGTTAAAATGTTCAGATAAATTATTTGGTTCATAAATAAATAATATTAACTTTTATGATAATGGAGAGGAAGAGCGGTGGTATGAGACTTTCTGAATATGCCAATAATTCACTCTCTTGCAGCTAAGATAAACAGCATCATGAATTAAATGACAGAACATTGGATAAGAGACTGCAGCATCTTAAGACTGGCTTGTTAGGTTTGCATGGATCCACAGAATGTATCACATGTCAAAAAAATTGGTATTATCTATTTTAGGGGGTACAAAGAGAGATGATACCCTGGGAAGGGGCAATTGGAAATTGTTGTGTAGCAACACATTGGTTATGAGAAGAAGGCACAGAAGGCAGAAAACCTATGTGTATAATTCCATTTTGCAATGTCCTGGATAGAGCCAAAGAGATTGCATTGGATTCTAATAGGTTAGAAAGACAAAGATGAATTACAGGACAGCTGAGATGTGCAAATTTCTAAACAAGTCTGTCCATTTCAGCAGGGGTATTTTGAGTGATTTTCAGAAGCACATCATGTGTTTTCACTGACCTACTCAAAACTGGAGAAGGAGACACAGTATGTTGAACATCTAGCTCTTCTCTGAACTACTTCTCCTGCTCTGGACCCTATCCTCTGGTCCTCACCCAATTACCTCATGCTTTGGCACACTGAAGTCTGCCTTTTAATGCTAAAATTTATTCATTCTTTCACACGCTAAATAGTTTATTGGCTAAATTCTGTGAGCCTGGTACCATGCCAATCAAAATGGTGGTTCCCAGCCAGACGCAGTGGCTCATGCCTGTAATCTCAGCACTTTCAGAAGCTGAGGTGGGTGGATCACTTGAAGTCAGGAGTTTGAGACCAGCCTGGCCAACATGGTGAAACTTTGCCTTTACTAAAAAAAAATACAAAAATTAGCTGGGTGTGTTAATTGGGAGGCTGAAGCAGGAGAATCATTTGAACCCACAGGGAGAGGTTGTAGTGAGCCACGATCGCACCACTGCACTCCCCTGCGATCTTCATTTTGAAGAGGACTTTGTTCATTCTTCATCATTTACCACAGTTCTTCCTGAACATATACCATGTGTGGGGCAACTGTGCTAAATTCTGGGGATGCAAAGAATTTAAAATCATGCAATGATGGTTAAGAAAGGATAACATTCTTGAACGTGGAGTTAGCTAGTACTGCTTGCTACTCTAGATTCTTCTTTTTTAATTTTTGAAATCTCTTCCTTACTTTGGTTGGGCAGGAATTAAAATACAGAGAACAATGCCAGGTTTACTCACTCTGGTTAGTAATTGCATACTTAACAGACTCAGGAAAATAAGGGTTATCACCTACCATAACAGTCCTTAATCATGGCTGCACATTAGCATCATCTGGGAGATGGGGGGGGGGGAAGCACAATGCCCAAGACATGCCCCAGAGCAATTACATCAGAATCACTGGAGTGTGTGACCTAGACATCAGCGATTTTTAAAGCTCCTAAGATGATTTCAGCATGCAGCCAAATTGAGAAGCACCAACCTAGAAAGTGAAGGTGCATTGAGTTACCTTTCGTTTTTCCAGGCAGCCCAATATGTGCCATGAAAAAAAAAAAAGAAAACAAAAACATGGCTATAGTTTTCAAAAACTCTGTCTTCCTTGTTGGAGATTTAAAGCAGACATTGGTGTTTTAAAGACCTTGAGGAATCTTGCCATTAAAAAATAAAAAAGAAAAACCTGTTGAATTTTAGTAGCACTCTCTATTAATTTTGATTCAGGATTGGCTTCTGTTTTCTCCCAAACAAGAATTTCAGTGAATACATCTGAGAAGTGGCCAGAGTATGTAAGAGCTGATTATCTAGTCAGGGAGTGCGTTCAGTTTTTGTCTCTATTCTCTAGTCCCCCTTTCTGCCTGTTTTCTCTTTACTTTTTGAGTAGGAAAGGGGCACACCAAAGAGGTAAAACTGCAGTCAACCAGTTTGTTACAAGCTTTCATTGACTTTTCGACAATGTAAAATCAGACTACATTGTGGAAGAGTCCTGTAGTTCTCTTATTTTCTATATTGGTGGTTCTCAAAGTATGTTCCCTAACCACAGAATCAGAATGAACTGACTGGTGTGGGGGGCAGAATTATGCTCCCTACCCCCAAAGATATGTACACCCTAATCTCTAGAACCTGCGAATATACTATCTTACCTGGCAAACAGACTTTGCATATGTGACTAAGATTACGTCCCATGAGATGGGGGGATTATCCTGGTTACCTGAGTAGCCCCAGTCTAGTCACATGAGCTCTAAAAATCAGGGAACATTTTCAGGCTCCAATCAGAAAGATATGGCAATAGAGGAGGCAGGTGAGATTCAAAGCATAAAAAGAACCCAACCTCTCATTGCTGACTTGATGATGGAAGGAGGGGTCAACCTCCTAACAAATGTGGATGGCCTTAAAAGCTGAGATGACCTTTAGCTGACAGGCAATAAGAAAGTAGAACTTCAGAACTGCATTCTGCTGAGAACCGGAATGAGCAAGTAAACAGATTCTTCCTGAGAGACTGCAGAAAGGAGCCTGCTCACACCTTGATTTGAGCTTGGTGGGACTTGTGTCAACTTCTGACCCACAGAATAGTAAGATCATGAATTCATGTTTTTTTAAACCCAAAGTTTGTGCAAATTTGTTCTGGCTTTATTGGGAAACTAATATACCTGGTAAATTACTGAAATGCAAATTCTCAGGCCTCACCCTACACTCAATGAAAAACTCTGAGATGGGGTTGTGCAGTCTCTTTTAATGGATTCTCTAGGTGATTCTGATGTGCTAAAGTTTGAGAGCCACCATTATACAATAATAGAATTCCCAAATATTCAGTAGGCATATGACTGCCCACAACAAAGACTGCATTTCTTACTTTTGTTGCAGGTGGTTATGGCCATTTGACTAAGTTTTGACCAAACAGGTTGTTCAGCGAAGGCTTAACTCAAGGCTTGGGGTGTTCAAATTGTACAGATGCCAAAGAAAAGACTGGCCCTTGACCATCTCCTAAGAGATAAACTTGGAGCTTTTGAAGTACCCTACCTGATAAAAGCATCTTTGTATACCTGAAAATGTGGGCCTTGCCAGATAGTTTATACTGACAATGTGATTGATGGTGAGTGCTGCTTCTGTTCACCTGAAGCCCTGGGCCATGCTGTCTCAATTTGACCTCTGGGGGGACTGGAGACTGGGTAATTAAGGTCAGTCATGCGGAAAGTCCATGTCTATGTGACTGACTCCCAATAAAAATCATGGACACCAAGGCTCAGGTGAGCTTCTTGGCTTGGCAATACTTTATACATGTTGTCATACATAGTTGCTGGGAGAATTAAGAACCAGCTGTGTGACTTTACTGGTAGAGGACACTGTAAGCTTGTGCCTGTTTTCTCCTGGCTTCTTCCCTATATACTTTTTTATTTTGCTGATTTTAATCTGTATCCTTTCTCAGTAGCAAACCGTGAGTGAGTATATAGTTTTTTTTTGTTTTTATTTTTTATTTATTTATTTTTTTTGGGTCCTGGGAGTCTTTTAATGAATCATTGAGCCTAAGGATTGTCCTGGGGACTCCTGATGCATAGAGATAATAAGAAGCTTTATGAGCAACTTTCTGGACATTTTCTTGTAGCAGGTGCGCAATGCCACATTCCCTATCCCCACCCAATTTCACTGCAGCTGTGGCAGATGCTGCCATGTACTGCCAGGGTCCTCAAGTTCTGCCGTGCTGTACATCCACTATTCTGGTTTAGGCTTTACTTGAAAACCAAAGAAGACTTCCTAGCCCACGCACAAGCATGGTCAGGGAAGTAACAGCACTACAGGCAATGCTCAACCACTGGGGACATGTGTTGGTGGGTTGCAACAGCCTTCTATCAATTAGATGGACAGTGTGGATACATTCTACATAGCTCTTCACATAGCCTCCAAGGTGTTGATAACACATGCTGTTTCTTTTTTCCTTCCAGTTTTTTCTTCTTTCATTCAAATTTTCTGAGATCATCCTCCAAATAAGCTACCCAAACCAATGCCCTTGGTCCTTGTCTTAGGCTTTGCTTTCTCCTACCAACTAGGAGAAGGGACATTACATCTTCCCCCTTGCTGCCAACTGGGGTGCAGACATAATGGCTCATTAATTACTTTTAGCTGATTTTTTTTTTTTTTTGAGACAGAACTTTGCTCTTGTTGCCCAGGCTGGAGTACAATGGCACAGTCTTAGCTTACTGCAACCTCTGCCTCCCGGGTTCAAACTATTCTCCTGCCTCAGCTTCCTGAGTAGGTGGGATTACATGTGTGCACCACCATGCATGGCTAATTTCTTGTATTTTTAGTAGAGACCAGGTTTCACCATATTGGCCAGACTGGTTTCAATCTCCTGACCTCAGGTGAGCCATCCACCTCGGCCTTCCAAAGTGCTGGGATTATAGCTGTTAGCCACCAGGCCTGGCCTTTTTGTCTATGTTAGGAAGGTAAATGCTATGGTTTGAATATGTCCCCCAAAGTTTATGTTTTGGAAACTTAATCCTCAGTGCAACAGTGTTGAGAAGTGGGATGTTTAAGAGGTGATTAGGGCAGGAGGATCTACCTTCATGAATGAATTAATGTCATTATTATGGGAGTGGGTTCACTATTGCAAGAGTGGGTTTGTTATAAAAGTGGGTTGACTTCTTGCTCCTTTGTGTGCCCTTTCTCATCATATGGTCTTCTTCCACGTATAACACGGCAAGAAGGCTTTCACAAGAGGTGGGCCCTTGATCGTGGGCTTCCCAGCCTCCAGAATTGTGAGCTAATAAATCTGTTGTTTATAAATTATCTAGTCTCATGTCCTGTTATAGCAGCACAAATCAGACTAAGATAGTCACCCTCTAGGAAGGAAGTCACAATAAGTTGAGACATCTAGGTCCGTAGTGGGTTTATACAACTGCCATGTCAGCACTAGACTACTCACCTCCAAACTTGTTAAATGAGAGAATAGAAGCTTGTGTATTTAAGTTTCTTTTTTTTTTTTTGAGGTGTAAGGTGGTGAAAGAGTGGTTCACATTCAACCTAACCTCTTTCTGTCTAGTACATCAACTGATGGCTACGTGGAGGTGTTGATTTTTTGTCAAGTTGAAATTAGATTGTCCCTGACCTTTATCATCACGATGATTAAGGGTGGATTGCCTGAGGGACAAGCATGTTAGTTTTGGGGAAGTGCAGGAGACTGAGCGTCCAGCAACTTGGATTCTGTGTTCATCCCTAAGCAGCTGTGCCCCTTAATTTCTCTTGGATTGGACTTCTTGATCTCAGGGTCACTTTTGATTTTTATATACCATGATTCTATGATTTAAAGTATTAGAAAATTCACATGCAAAAACAAAACACTTAGATCATTATAAAATGTAAATGTGGATATACGATCTATATTTGCATTTTGAGATTTCCTTTCTAACAGAATGATGAGCACATCTTAGCCTCTGTGTGTGTGTGTGTGTGTGTGTGTGTGTTTAAAATGACTTATGAGCTAGAATTCCCTTGAAACATTATTAAAGTTGATCATATTACTCAGTGAAGACTCAAACTTTCCTTGAATGTTGGAAGATGCTTACAAAACTCTGTTCACCTGACAGTGATTCTTCAAGCTAATAGGAGCCTTCACATGCTTTCTTTTTTTTTTTTTTTGCCTGGATGATACCCAATCAGTCTATATAATGAGATAAGCCAAAGGACAGGGAATTAAGCTCCAGGACACTTTCTGCTCTGTCATTTGGATTTGCATGCAGAAACCATAATTTATGGAGTGATCAAGAGTGATGTAAGTTGGCAGTATAATGAGCGTGGGATGTTGGGTAGCCCAGATGTACACCATAACCTTTGCTGGTTGGAAGTGTCAGACTTGGGCACATGCATATCAGTTGTGGGTAAAGACTCTCCTTTGGGGAGTCAAGGGTCATGAATTTTTGTCTCTAGGCAGCATATACACAGTTGCCTGGCAACTGCGAGAGCAATTTAGTCTTTGCTATACGATCCTGTAAAGGATTTCATCCATCTTGAAAAGCTAATAGTGTAATTTAAATTTTTGAAGCAGTGTGTGGGCGTTCTCAAGTGGCAGTGTCTTATCTCACATCTAGTTGCACACTCTGTGTAAACTTGAAGTTTTCCTGCATGAAGGATGCTGTAAATAAAAGGCTAGAACTCTGAAGTAAGGATGAAAGTGAGATCTTTCATTAGACTGTATTCAGTATGAAGCAACAGTACACTCAACTAATAGTATCCTAAAACACAAGATTTACTGTTTTCCACACGAGAAACCTCAAAATGAATAGTCTCAGTGTTGGTTTGGCTGCTAAAGAGGGATCCAGGCTCCTCCACCCTTTTATTCCACCATTGGCAGTGTATTGGCCTTAATCCTCAGCCTTGTTACCTCATGCCACAGAATGGCTGCCAGAGCTTTCAACACAACAGTGTCCCAGATTAGCATTCAACACAGGATAAGAGGGAAGGGGTCAAAAAGGGCCATCTCATGGTGGACTTCTCTCTTTTTCTATTTCAAGAAAGAAAATCTTTCCTTAAAGTCCCTTAGCAGATATCTTTCTATTTCTCTTTGGCTAGAACTGAGTCACACATTCATCCCATCCTAGACCAGTCAATATTAATGAAGTATTCAGTTACCTTCACTGGCTGAGGCCGGTAAGTTTCAGTCTCTGAGCTGAGAGTAAGGCCTATCTTCCCTAAACACGTTACCACCTTTAGGTACCTGAGAAAGATCAAGGTGTCTTAGCAAGGATGAAGGACCCATGGCTGCTAGGAAAGCATCTCACAGTGTTGCTATACCTTTGTCCATGTTATTGCTTATGTGTGGCGGTCAGAGCAAACTTAGTTATCCTCAAAATGTTTTAAAACGTGACATTGAAACTGTAATTTGGAAATAAAACATTTTGCATTAAAATTGGATTTTTTCTTCTGTTGAAAAAATTCATTATTTGGCATCATTTGAACCACATACACACATGAGAGTATTTAGCTCAAGGAATTGCCTTCTTCCGGTGGGGCATCTGTTTCAGTTTACCACATTCTTTGTCACTCTTTTTGTTATGCATCTGATCCTCTTTACTCATGTGTGTTAACTTCCTGGCCCCCATATTCATTTGCGTTTGTGAACCTTGGTCTAGCTCCTTTTAAGTGACATGCAGACATCATGAAACAGGAGTCTTAGAATCAGACTGGCTCATTATGCTCCAGTGTACCAACTGCCACCATTCTCTTTCATCCTTCCCATACTTGTGATTCTTTTGCTTTTCTGGAATATATTTTAAAAATTTTACATCTGTAGAAGGGAGTACAGTGCAATGGTTAGGAGCGTGGCTTTTGACAATGCAGAAGTGGTTTGAGCCCTGGCAGTATCACTTACCAACCTGTGGCCTTGTATTCACATCTGCAAAATTAAATAATAATGGAACCCATCTCATGTGGTTGATTTGAGAATTAATACATGGTTTACCTAAAACTAATCTTGATGAAGATGATGCTGAAGAAGAAAATGATGACATCTCTGTGAGTCTGTGTTAATGATATCAGTTAGTCCTCCAAGGCTCCACTGAAGAATGCAAAAAACAGCATCTTCAGTGAGTGATCAGTAATAACTACCTATCCTGTGGAGCTAGAAGGTCCTTTAAGTGACCATGCTTGAGGAGCAGTAATCAACCTGGAATACTTTTTTTTCTACTCCTTTAAAAGATAGAATCAGATCCACCTAATTCATGCCTCCAGGTAACCAATACAGCTCCAAGAAATTCAGTTCTGCCCTCGAGATTTGCTCATTTCTATTCAACTGGAGCACATTCTGCATTTATACCGTCCCAAAGCAGTGGATATTTTAGTTTATGCCTGGGGACATGGGAAACAATTCTCAATGTCCCTAATGACCTTGGAGAGTCACAGTTTCCCTACCAAAAACTCTTTTTATTCCATTCTTATTTTTTGGTCTAGGTTTCATGAGATTCATCTATTTGTAACTCAATCTGGAGATATAAGATCATATAAATCCAATAAGTTATATGGAGGTCGCCATATAAATGATGCCAGAAGAGTTATTTGGGAGAGGCAAAAGGATATGGTGAGATTGGGCAGTTGCTTTATTTTACTTTCCAGATTAAGTAGATCGTAGTAAATTAGGTTAAGGAATTCTTAGGAGCCTTATTATAGCCTCATTTTTTTCCCTAATTAAACTGAAAAAATCAGTTGGTTAGGTTAATAAGCACTAGGGGCAAAACCAGGGGGATACCCTGTTGCGGATATAAATAAAAATGTTAAACTTTTATTGAGAAGTTTGGAAGTACTAGCCATGGTTTGAAATGCTGTGACATAGAAATTCCTTGACATGTCTAGTAACATACTCTATAGATCTATTTGACCAAGTATGTAAAGAAATTCAATGTAGTATTATGTGTCTATACATTGAAATTACCCTGCAGCCATTAACAAGCATGGTGTAGATCTCTATGAATTGACGTGAAAAAATGTCAAACGTGGCAGAACACTATGTATTATATAAACACAGAAAAATGTATGTCTGTATGCGAAAACATATATGCCAAATTATTAATATAGGCTCTCTCAGGGAATGAAATAGGAAGAAGAAGGGGAGGCAAAATTTAGTCTTTGATTTATATATCTTTATACATGTTTTGCAATAACATGTGCCTTATAATTAGTACTTTACATCTGAGAGTTTGGAATGGAAATGCAGGGAGTTATAATACTCCTCCTGAGGGACAGCATCATGTGAAAGTCAAGAACACAAGCTCTAGAGCCATGATTTGCCCAGACTTGAATCCTGCCTGCATCATTGGTGAGCTGTATGCTCAAACAAGTTCATAGACTTAAATAGAATTAAATAAATAAATAAAAATAGAATTAAACATTTAATTTAAATTTAATTAACATACATTTAAGTTTACATTTAAATTAAATAAAATAGAATTAAAAATTTACCCTAGGTATCCAGGGTCTAGGGTTAGGAATTTATCAAAGGTGAAGATATTCTTTTGATATTAAATAACATATATATATTTAAAAAATGAAACTTCGAGAGGAGACAAGTGACTAGATAAGGATGAGAAACACCGAGGCACTTACCTGTAACCAAGGTGTAAAGTCCACAGCCTTGAACTAAACATATTTTATAATAGGAACATAAAACAAACCGGCTGAAACCGGCAGATCAGGACACTCAAAGGAGGGGGGAAAAAGGGAAGGTGTTCAATAGCTTTCTAAATGTTTCATAAACTTCAATCATCTCACTCCTTCCCAGCTAGTTTTCTAAGTCCTCACCTTATCTGTTCTCTCCTGACAAGTCCTGTATTTAATCCAGATTTTATCTCTTTATGGGACAGCTGATTCGACAATTATGTATAGTTCATCAAAGGGCTGGAACATTCTGCAGAATAGTGAAACAAGTCACTTGGAAATGGGAAGACATGCTCAAGGATGAATGCATCAAAAGAAGCTACTATAAATGAATCAGTAAGAGTGAGGCAAAAACAAACATTTGGTAGGGAATGCTTAGGAAACCAGGGTAACCTGACCTCCAGTCCTAAGACTTAATTGAGCTAAGGAGCTGAGTGCTGCAGAATCATCCTCTGTGGTTGCTTAGATGAAAAGCTAGCCAGGCTGTAAGAACAGCGACTGATTGACATTGACAGCCTTCCATCTGGAGCTTAATCTGTCCCCATACTTATGCGACAGTGGTGTGTCTTTCAGAGCAGGTTCATGTAATTCTGAAGCCCAAACATCAAGCAAGAAGCCAAAGTCTCAGTCATTAGTCACACATTTGGGCCACAGGGCAATTCCAGGGCATTGCCTTTACTTGCAGCTGGGGAAGATGTGATGGCCCATAATGTGGTATTTAATGAGGAGTACACACAGATGACAGGGCTAAACTGCAGTAGCAAGTTACTGCTAGAAAATAGCTCCAGTTTAGGGGAGTTTCCCTCTGTGCTTTTTCCCAGAAAGCTGCTGGCTTTCTTCTCTGAAACACAGATACGTCTCCTGATTGACTGTCTTCGTGGTAGCTCATTATGGTGTTGGGTGGCAGCCTGTTCAGCTATAGTAAAGTACAGTAAGTCCTCACTTAATGTCATTGACAGGTTCTTGGAAACTGGGACATAAAGCAAAGCAACATATAACCAATTTCACCATAGGCAAATTGATGTAAGTAAGAGTTAAGTTCCTACAGCATATTTCTGATCACAAATACACCATCACGCTTCTAAATAGACCAAAACACTTTGAATGTTATGCACTGAAATCTATGTGAGCTATATATACATTTCAGAAAGATTAATAAAAACAAGTAAGATAATTATTTACTCACTTATTCCAGTTGAGGATCTCGGATGGCTGCAGCATGTCCCAGCAGCTCAGGGTACAAGGTGGGAACCACCCTGGACAAGACGTCATTCCATTGTAGGACCCACTCACTTACACACCTACACACACACACATACTCTCACTCACTCAGATGGGAACCATGTAGACATGCCAGTTCACCTACCATGCTCATCTTTGGGATGTGGTTTTCTTGACTGCCCAGAGAAAACTCACGTAGACATGGGGAGAATGTTCAGACTCCGCACAGACAGAGGCCCCACTGTGAATCAATTTATTTTTTATCAGTGTTATAACCAGATGACATTGAATGAAACAACTTTGAGGACCTGTTGTGCAGAGCTGCAAAGTGTTCAGGTTGTTCCCTGCCCTCGATTCCCTGAAGACTAGTGTCTCCACGCCACAAAGACAATAGGCAGTTGTTTTCATTGAAGCAGGTTTGAGGGACTTGAAGTTTACTTGAAACATTTAAGGTCTCTGTTTCCTCCTACTTTAAAGAGAATATGTGGCCATTATTTACAAGTGAAAATACTGCTTAGATGATGTAATTTGAGAAGATAATAAACTTTGGCAGACTCTCTTTTTAAAAAAGCAGAATAGGTGTAGCCAGGTACCCCAAATTAACTGATTTTCTTCAGTTTATGGATATCCAATTTATCTCACTGCTTTCTGGCAAAAAAAAAAAAGAAAAGAAAAAAAGTCATATTGAATTAAATGGCTTTCATTATCTGACAAAAGCAAAGCATCCACTTTTTTTGAGAATGAAATTCACATGTGAATTACTTTATTTAGCTGTGGTTGATGGGATATTGTGTAAAATGTTGGATAGTGTTTTTTCAAATTAAGTTTCATTTACCAAAATTATTATAACACCATTCAAACGGATGATTTATTTATTTATTTTTTTGAGACAGAGTTTTGCAATTTGTTGCCCATACTAGAGTGCAATGGCATGATCTTGGCTCACTGCAACCTCTGGCTCCCGGGTTCAAGTGATTCTCCTGCCTCAGCCTCCTGAGTAGCTAGGATTACAGTCATGCGCCACCATGCCTGGCTAATTTTGTTTTTTTAGTAGGGATGGGGTTCCACCATGTTGGTCAGGCTGGTCTCAAACTCCTGACCTCAGGTGATCTACCCACCTCGGCCTCCCAAAGTGTTGGGATTACAGGCGAGAGCCACTGCACCTGGCCCAAATGGATGTTTTTGAAACTGATTCTCTATCTTAGCTAACAGCGTAACAAATTTTAACTTAGAGAAATGCTTAGTTGGGAGTGAAACAGCCTCATTTTCTATGACTGGACGTTGGGGAATCTGGAGGAATAAACAATTATGTGACCAACAGTTCCCAGAGTTTCTTTTTGCTGGACTCAGAGGAAGGACATGCACTTGGAGGAGTAGAGTCATGGTGGTGATTAAGAAGGTAGATTCTAGACAAGGACTTGTTGACCTCATATCCTGGCTGCATCCTCCTTTATGAGCTGTATGACTTTGAGCTAGTCCATCCTCTTATCTGGACATTGTTTATTTGTAAAATAGGGATAATAATAGTATCTACCATGTAAGGTTGTTGGGTTATGCTCTTTCTGTAGATCCATCTGTATCCACCCGTTTTCGCATTGCTATAAAGAACTACCTGAGACTGAGTAACTTATAAAGAAAAGAGGTTTAATTGACTTACAGTTCCACAGGCTGTACAGGAGGCATGGCTGGGAAGGCCTCAGGACACTTAATGATAATGGTGGAAGGTAAAGAGGAAGGAGGCACCTCTTACATGGTGGGAGCAGAAGAAAAAGACTGAAGGGCAAAGTGTCACACACTTTTAAACAACCAGATCTCGTGAGACCTCACTCACTATTGCAAGAACAGCAAGGAGGAAGTCTGACCCCATGATCCAGTCACCTCCCACCAGGCCCCTCCTCCAACACTGAAGATTACGATTTGACATGAGATTTAGGCAAGGATGCAAATCCAAACCATAGCACCATTCACATCTTCCCTCCTTAGGAACTACACTGGGGAGGGGAATGAATGAGAATGATGTTATGTTAAGGACCATCTTAAACATACTTTACATGTGTATGAATTATTGGAAACTATCATGGAATACGTAAAATGTGGAGACATCGTCTAGGGCTGTAGAGTTGAGTAGAGCAGTCTGTTGTGCCACATGTGGAGATTCGTGCTTATATAATCATAGACCTATAGCATCATAAAACTCAATAGCTCATGTTTGTGGAGAACTTATTACATGCCAGGTAGTGTTCTAAGTGGTCTATGAGGATTATCTCATTGAATCCTTTTAATAACCTTATAACGTAGGTCTTATTTTGTCTTTATTTTTTTCTGTGATATTAAAGAATTTGCTAGGCCTCAGAGTCGATCTCTCTTTAGAGGTGATTCTTGAAGTCCAGCCAGTTTGATTTCAGATGTCAGCTCTCAGCTACTACAGTTAGAAAGTTTGGAAGGTTCTGTGACCCAAGAAGCTCCTTCACCAACTGCCTGAGCTTTTCAGTTAGTCATCTTAGCTCTTGTTTACATTTGTTGGCATAGAACAGTCTTGTGTTGTGTGAAAAACTTTTTCTCGCAGGTGAAATAATTTAGCTGGATTTGTTTTGCATTTTTAGTGACACTTGACACTTCATCTGGCTCTGTGTTTAATCTGCCACCTAAAGCAGCAATACCTGATACTACCTTTCATTATAGCTTCTTCACCCTCTCTCTCCCCCGCCACATACTTTACACGTTTAATGTTCCAATGGCCTTTGTGTTCTGAAGGAGAATTAACCAACATGTAACATAATTTTTGGCCTTTATGTTCCTTGGTGTTCAGAGAATAATAAAAGTTATAGTCATTGGGTATATCTGATTTGTGATTTTTTTTTCCTACTGAAGATATTCATCTCCCTTCTTTCCTGTACTTACTGTGTGTTTTATTGGAAACCATCAAGACCTATTACCTGGTGATGGTTCTGGAAAACAAAGACTCTTTCTACCACCAGCTTTCACTGTGGCCAAACTTGAGTAACATATGGATGCCATTCCAAGGAAAAAATTCCTATGAATTCCCAATGTTGACTTAATATTTTTGTTATTGGTTTATTGAACCACATGAAAATATAAAACTAGGTATGAACTTCTTTGTGTAGTTCATAGACAAATATGAAACCGTAACATATTTATAAATTAAATGCAATAAAAATGACAAAACTAAATTCAAATGAGGAATATTGCATTAACGTGATGAATGATATTATTTGTTTATACAGAATCATCTCTAGAAATATCAATATGAAATGTCTGTTATGTCAAAGGTTCTACACAACTTGTCATGTTTGTATTAGCCTTGGCTGTGTAATGATTCAATTTCCCTAATACTTCCATTTGCTACTACTGGGACAATTCATATGTATTCCACCCCATCCTCTGAGATCATGAGGCACAATCACATTATTTAAATAGTAAGTTTGTCTCTTTTATTTTTTGTTGTGACAATTAAAACAGCAATACCTGATACCACCACAATTATAATGTATACATAAAGCCAGGCACAAAACTTTTGTGCTGATACCTGTATTTTAGGTACTATGTTGCTGATGCAGAATATACTTGAACTATTTTAAGTGAGTATTATCTAAATAAAACCAAAAAGAAAAGGTCTCATCAAGAACATTCAGATCCCTAACCAGAGACCCCAGTTTGAAAAAGATGTAGGGGATCTCTCCTTCCTCTGTGGAGAGGATTGCTGTTGTCTTTCCTGGGAATGCTCTTTCCAAAGCGTGTTGTAGGGCTCACTCTTTCTCTTCATTCAAGTTACTGTTCAGTGTCATTGACATGGGAAGTCCTCCCCTGACCATCTTTTCTAGGGTAGCATTCTCATCAGCTTGGCTCCTTACTCTGCCCTGTTTTTTCAGAGCACTCATTATTACCTGGCATTGTTATTTGCTTGCTTTCATCTGTCTCCATCATTAGAATGTAAGGTGCATTGTGAATGGACTTAGGTTTATTTATGTCTCACATAGAAGGTGATAAAGATCTATTGAACCTAGGAATAAACAGTCTTGCTCTTCAACCTCACTTCCTTTTGGCTGTGTCCCTAATCCCAATTATTACCAGGGTAAAGACTCATTTTTTTCCCCTTTTTGTGGAGAATGGTGCCTCACTATATTGCTCAGATGGGTCTTGAACTCCTGGGCTCAAGCTGTCCTCCCACCTCTGCCTTTCTAAGAACTGGGATTACAGGCATGAGCCATCCCACCCAGTGACTTATTTTAAAAACTGTCCCAACTGGATGATTAATGGATACAAAAAATAGTAAGAAAGAGTAAATAAGACCTAGCATTTGCTAACACAACAAGGTGACTATAGTAAAAAACAATTTATCTGTACGTTTTAGAATAACTAAGGGTATAATTGTTTGTAACACACATGCTAAATGCTTGAGGTGATGGATACCCTATTTACCCTGATGTGATTGTTACACATTGCATGCCTGTATCAAAATATCTCATACAACCTATAAATATGTACACCATATACCCACAAAAATTAAAAATAAAACTTTTTTAAAAAAATGCCCCCACTTAAGCCTACATTCTCTCTGTCCTTCATTAGAACACCTAGAATCTTTATTGGGATCCCTTTTATGTCACTCATGTATTCTACCTTGTGATATTTTTTCTTCATTTTTATCTCTTCTCCCAGATCCTGAGCTCCTTGAGAAGCTGTAATCAGCTGTGTTTGATTAACCTTCAATTCCCCCAGTATCTGGCATGAATGCAGAAATGTTGTTATACATGGGAATCACCCCGAAACTGTAGAGTACTTGGTTCTAAATATCATTCACTTCCCTTCTACAGTATCCTGCAGAGAGGCTAGTACTTGGTTGGAGGGTCAGGATAGCATATGGTAAAAAACACTATAAGCTTTGGGAGCTGAATTCCCTATGACTAACCTTATGTTAACACCACAACAGGAAAAATTAAATTTAGTTCAACTGAGCTTTTCTCATCTCTATTATGCATGAGGCCCTAATTAGGCATTATTGTGGCTACGATGAGCACTGTATTACCTTTGAGTTCACAGTTTAATGGAACAGACAGACAGAGGTAAGGAGAGACAGACAGAGATAATGTTTGTTCATTCATTCATCCATTCATTCTTTCTTCAGATATGGAACATCATGTCCTTGCTACTAGCTTTAGGAAAAACTCAACACAGACCTCGTATAAAGCCTATGGTGGAAAAGAAGGACATAAAAGGTACTAACAACAACTGCAGTTAGTGCAGCAAAGGAAAGGAAAGGAACGCAGAGGTATGAAAATGCATGTGCAATGTGCCCTGTTGCAAGGTAGGGAAGATTCTCCTTGAGGTACAACATTAAACTGAAACCCTAAGGATGAGTGGTCCCTAACCAGGGACAGCAGCAGAGGAATAGTCTGTGCAAGGGAGACTGAAGTGTAAGATTGTAATAGAGGGACTCCAAAGTGCCCCAAGAATATGGGGTATGAAAGATTAATTCTGGCTGTAGGTCTGGAAAGCTTCATAGAAGGAGGGTTTTGACTGGGCCTTGAGAAACAACAGATCATTCTTAGGTATATGGAAGAGGAGGAGACTGCTATCCATCTAGATCAGGAGACCAGCCTTCTCATAGGCACAGAGGTAGAAATGTCTTGATCTGGCTTGGGAACTATGCAGAGAAGGGAATGGCTACATTGCAGGGTTTATAAAGAACCTCTATAGTAGAATTATCATATTGATGAAATACAGAAATATCTGAACACCATGAGTCACAAATTCAAAACATTTGCTGGTCAAAAACGAAAGCTTGTTATGTTTAAAAGATTACTGTGTAAAAAGGATCAGCTAAGATAATTCTTAGCTGATGCTACTATTAACATTTCTATCAATTAAAGACCTTTATCATTAGCACCGTATGTCAGGCTTTTAAAGTAATTTATCACATGGAATCACAGATGCCTTTTTTTCTGAAAAATAGAGATAATTTGTTAGAAAAACATTACAAATTATATTGAGTCGACATCACTCAATTACAGCTACATCACTGAATTACACCTGTTCAGGCCAGAGCTGGGGAATTTATTAGCACAACCTCCATTAGAGCTAATGGGAAATACCATTCCAACACTCTTTGAATCCACTGCATATTCTGTAAGAAGTGCTTTTCCTGTTGGGGTTGTTCTCTGGCTTGACAAGGTGAACTGTGAGGACTTTACTTCTTATGAAGTTTAGGGATATCACACCAGTGCTTTTTATTCACACAGGCTGTGACATTGGGGACTAGCTGGGCGGTGAGAGCCTGTTCAGACAGGTCTCTTCCAGTCTCCAGACAGATGACCCTCTCCTCAGCTGCTCCTTTCCCAGGGCTTGCTTACCTGCATTTTAGTTTTCATTACCCAGCCATTATGCTCACTGCCCACAGCCACCTCTGCTTATTGATTTGGGACCTGTGCCAGTTTCTAATTGTTTCCTTCAGATTGGGTTTGCTCCAGATTGCTGACTCTTGTCTAGTAATTTCTCTCTTCCATATAGTGCCCTTCCTTGTCCTCCTTTACTAATTTCTTGAGTAGCCAGAGAAGCTATGGGTTTGATCCATCAAGTCATACCGAGGCCATGTGAGCTATGGTGGCTGAAAAAAAATTAACTTCAAACTTTGAACACCATTTAAAAAAAAAAAGAAAAAAAAAAAAAAGCCCCAAGAAGCATTAGCTTCTCCCATCCTCTTTTTCTTCCATAACATATTTTTTTGTGTGAATGTATTGTGGGTGTCATTCTTGTTATTTAACTGAGAACTTCTCAAGAGGTATGGCAGGTTGAAGAATTCCATGCGTCACCATATATTTGAGATCCCTGAAGTACATTTTTAAGTTTCTCAACAGCTACTCACTTTTCAGGATGCATTTGGAAGAGAGTCCTTCCCTGCAGTGGGTGGGAGGCGGGGGCACCTGGTGCTTGTGGTCCTCATTCCCTGGCCTCATGATTATTCATTGTTCCCTTAGCAAGGAAATATATTTCAAAGTTTCACATTTTTCTGTTAATACTTGTCAAAATACCATAGCAATTGTATCACACAGCAGCAGAAAACTTCAGAAGTTCTTAATTTTTGTTGACTTTGGAACCTGTATCTGATATCTTGATGAATATTTGCAGGAGAGAAGAAAATGCTAAAAATCATCTTACTTTTTTAAAAAAAATAATAGATTAATTAGCATCTAAAAGAATTGTCAGCCTCTCAATAGGTGGAGGACTCTTGGAACCTCATCGTAAATGTGTGCATTCTAGGCATGGGTCTAACGATAGAGTGTAGTGCAGCTCTACTCGAAGGGTCGTCCTTGTTCTGGTGCCAGTATGCAACAAAATAAGCATAGAAATTGAGAGTAAGGATTTAGAAACTCATGGGCAATTTAAGAGAGTAAATTTGTCTGTTGAATCCAATAACAAATTTTGACTTTTACTTTGAATGCTTTTATTCCCCAGTGATTCATTTCCATTGCATTTTGTAAAAGTATTGACCTGTGCTAGGGTTGGGGTGGGGGTGGTTGGCAGGAGCAATGCTGATCCTCCATCACAGTTCATTCATGTAACACTGGCGTATTGAGGTGAAAAGCACAAGCCTCAACCACCAGTTTTTCATAGCCATGGGTGTGAGTTCTGGATATGCTATTTACTGTCTGTCAAACTTGGGCCAGTTACCAAGTCTCTCTAAATGTCATACTCTCTACCCTGAAAATATAAGTAGGTGGTACTGTTCTTTGCAGGGCTGCTGCTAGGATTAGTTGAGATGTTACAGGTAAACCTGCAGAGTTACTGCATCAGGGTTCAGCCAACTTCTGGCAGTCCTGGGAAGAACACAAGTGTGGCACTTGGTGCATAATAAAATTTAATAAATGTTTACCATGATTTGTTTTTAAGTAGAATTTCTGTATGCCTTATAGTCTCTCTGAAGGATACTGGGAAACAAAATTGATTGGTAGCCTCAATTAAGTCACACATTTATAAAGCTCTCTCAGGACATGGACTTGAAGGAAAAGTTTATGTTTAGGCTCCAACAAAAGTCTTTTCTCAAAGATCATATCCTTACTGATTTTCTCCATCTTCTGTCTTCTAATTGTGTGTGGGAATTATGAGAACACGTGTATAGAGAGCATCTTCAGGGAGCAGATGTGCATTCTTACAAATTATCAGGTGCAGTGCAACTTTCGCCCTGCCTCATGAATTTTGACTCTACTTTGGAAAAATGGTCACATACAAATTCTTGATAGATTTTCCAAAATTAGCTTCCAGGACTTTATACAGAAGGGCATTAGACTCCTCACATCTATTTGCATGTGTTATAGTTCATTTTGGCTTAAAATTTGCATATTTATTATTCATGCAACAAACATCTATCAAAAACATTTCCAGGGCCTGTCATTTGCCAACCCAGTGGTAGTTGCTGTAGCTTCTAGAAAAACAGAAGTATTTTAGCCATTGAGACATGTCAGCCAAAGTAACCCAAGAAGCCAGGGTTGGTGTCTCAGCCCTGTAATCCCAGAACTTTGGGAGGCTGAGATTGCAGACGGCTTGAGGCCAGGAGTTCAAGAGCAGCCTGGGCAACATGGTGAAACCTCATCTCTACCAAAAATACAAAAATTAGCCAGGTATGGTGGCACATGCCTGTAGACCCAGCTACTTGGGAGGCTGATGTGGAAGAATCACCTGAACCCAGGAAGTACCTGCCACTGTACTCCAGTCTGGGTGAGGGACTGAGACCTTGTCTCAAAAACAAATAAACAAACAAACAGAGATAATGGTACCTATGGAACCAAAGCAGGAGATACCTTGTAGGTATTTAAAAAATCTCATTGTCATCAACATTTTTATTATAACTTCCTCTCCATGTGTCTTTCTTCAAAGATTTTTTTAATGCACATTTTTTCACATTTTAATCCTTGAAATTGGGATAGATGTCATAATTGATGGTCGCTTATAATCACTCTAGATAGGCAGCAGTTGGGACAACTGTCGTGGGTTTGTACATGTGCGAATATTGAAAGGGAAGCATCAAAACTCACAAAGTAGGTGTCTATGGCTTGGCTTGGAAGAAAATCCAAGGAATAGTCTTGGAGCATTCTTAGAAGAAATACCTGTGCATTTGCTCATGCAGAGGAGGACAATGTGCAGGCTGTAGTGATCTGTCCAGTTTTTCCCCGCTGCAAGTGGAAAAGCTGGTCCAACCAATGTCTGACTCCTAGCTTGTGTCATAAAATGTACCTTGGAAATTTTCAAATATACACAAATATAGAGCTAATAGCATAATGAACACACATGCATGCATCATCCAGCTTTAATAATTATCAATATCTTGCCAATCTTATTTCATCTGTCCTCATTTTATTTTTTCTTTCTTTATTTTTCTTGAGGACAGTCAAAGCATATCCTGGATATCATGTCTTGTCACCTGAAAATGCTTCAGTAGGCATCGCTAACTGATAAGGGCCTTCCCTCCTTTATTTAAATACCATGACATCATCACATTTAATGAAATTAATGATAATTCCTTAATAGTTACTAACATCCAGTCCATATTTGCATTTCCTAATTGTTCTTTTGTCGATGGTTTTGATCAAATAAGAATCCAAAAGGGATTCACACATTGCGCTGAATTATTATGTTGTTTGTCTCCTTTATTTTTAATTAGTCCTCTTATCTCCTTCCTCTCAATATCTTTGATTTGTAAGAGAAACTGGATCATTTACTCTATATTTTCAAGATGGCTCTTTGCTTTTTTGAGGTAGCGTTTAACTTATTTCTTGAAGGGAGAAAAGAAATATCTTTCCTTCCCATCTTAGTTTTATGATGGAAGCCTCTATAACAAAGGTAGATTAACAAGAGAAAAGCAAACCAATTTATTTAATGTAAGTTTTATGTGACAGGGTGACAGAGGACCCTTCATAAGGAAATGAAGACCCAAAGAAATGTTTAAACCTGTGTACTTTTTAATGCTAGGTTTGATGGAGAGTGGAAAGAAGTGAAGTATGACTGGACATACGATGGGGAGTGTGATCTAATGGTAATAAACTGGGGGAGGGAATTAGCAAGTCCCGTTTGTTCAGCTTCTTCTCTGTGTCCCTGTGTCTTCAGAGATAAGGATGTTCCTTTCCTCCATGTATAAGGAGGGCACCTCTCAAATGAGGGTCTTATGACCCACTCCAAGGGAAGCTCAAAAAAGTCCTTCCTTTGGTTCATGACCTGCTTCAGGAGAGAAGGGAAGAAGGTAAAAGTGACCTTCCTGCTTCTGCTGTTTTCTTAAATACTAACATGTCATGTTTTGGGAAAGCATGTCCTGAACCCCATCACCTATATAGCCTTGTATTTAGTCTAGAGTCTTGGCTAGATGTTACAGAGATTTTTTTAGGCAAGAATACTTTATAGATGGCTATGTATGTCTTTTTTCATCACAGTATGAAGGAAATAATGATATATGTTCTTTTAGTGACGATAACATGAGTTAGTTCATTGAAGTATTGGCAGCCTGTTCTGTTGCCAAGTTCCTTATCATGCTTACACTGATGGTTTTATGTCCACTCATGGTGGTTTCCTATATCTGGCTATAGGCCTTATATTATTAGGGGATGCAAAATAGCAGTTTTCTAATTGTGTCATTTCTCCTGCATTTATGACGTGGAGTTCTATAAAGAACTTTTTGTTAGCAACCATTTGGTTACTCTGAAATACGGTTCACATAGGCAGGAAAATAATTGTTCCTTTATCATAGTTTAATTTTTAGATTAATGAATGAATGCCTGATAACTTCTATTTGGTAACATTGGTATGTTGGTAACATTGATTACCAACTAGAAGTTATTAGGCATTCATTCATTAACCCCTAATGAGTTTTCATGCATGTGTCATTATGAAGTTACAGATTTTAAAAATATATTTTGTATGTTTTAATTTATTTCAGTGGTTAACATTTTTGATGCTTAGATTTTCACTTCCTAGGCCAGTGGGAACTCCAGGTATCCTTAGTTTTAAAAAAATTGTTTTAATATTTTTTTTTGAGACAGAGTCTCGCTTTGTCACCCAGGCTAGAGTGCAGTGGCATCATCTCTGCTCACTGCAACCTCTGCCTCCTGGGTTCAAGCGATTCTCCTGCCTCAGCCTCCTAAGTAACTGGCATTACAGGCACCTGCCACCATGCCTGGCTCATTTTTCCGTATTTGTAGTAGAGACAGGATTTCACCATGTTGGTCAGGCTGGTCTTGAACTCCTGACCTCACATGATCTGCCCGCCTCAGCTTCCCAAAGTGCTGGAATTACAGGTGTGAGTCATTGCACCCTGTCTGTTTAAAATTTTATTGCGTAAATGTCAAATGTATATAGAACTAGAAAGAATAGTGTAATCATTTCTCATTTACCCATATTCTGTTTTGATAATAATCAACTCATGGCCAGTTTTGTTTCTTTTATACCCCAAACGTACCTCATATTGCTTATGATTTCATCTTTGAACACTTTAAGTTTCAATCATGTTGGCCTTTAACTTCCATTTTACTGCCCTACAAGATGCCCCAGGTAGGTTATATACTTTTAACCATTTAATTTACTTCTTTAATTAACTAAGGTGATGGTAGCTGTTTTAGCATCAAAGACTCCAAAATGTAATATGGCTTAAACTACATGGAAGTTTGTTTTTCATTTATATAAGTCTGGTGTCAGTTCTTCTGCAAAAAAGCTTTCTTCCTGGGATGATTCATATATCTCTCATCTTGTGTTTCTGCCTTTCCTGAGGCCCATAGTGCTATCTACATCCAGACAGTGGAAGGGAAAGAAAAAGAAAGAAGGTATACCCATTTTTTAAAAGACTTAACCAGAATTGGCACATATGCCATTGGCTAAAACTCGATCACCTGCCCACACACGTGGGTCTGGTCAATAATAATAAATGTTTAGAAAGAGAAGTATATGAATTTTTGGTAAATGGGTTTCAGTTCTCACACTGCACTATACATTCAATAACTACACAAATATTTTGAAGCACTTACTTTTTCATTATTATCATAATAACTTTTGTTATATCTTTAAGGTACTGTTCTAGTTCATTACATGCATTTTATTAGCTCAAAAGAATTACTGCTTTCCAAATAAAGTCATTGGGGAAATCAGTGATGTATAAGCCTTGAATGGGTTTTTTTTGGGGGGGCTTTATTTTAAAAATTATGGAATAATACCTGTTTATAAATTATAGATGGGCATTTCTATCTTTGTTAAGGAGGGAAGGGTAGATGTCAGCAATTGTGAGTTTGTCAGATTTCTGAAAAAGTAGGAATTATATCAATAAAAAGAAGGGCTGATTAATATCCATGATCACACATAGGTGAGAGAAGGTCAAATAGCGTTGCTAATTGATAGATAAATCAAGAGACCCAAGAGGAATGATGACTTGCACAGACTTGATCTCCATTCCTTAGGAGGTGCAGATTCTGGATAGTCTTATAAATTATAATATGAGGTTATTGAACCTTGTTTTAGTAAGTTTTAAACTGAGTTGTGAAATCCAGTGTACAAGATGCACACTAGGGTAGAGAAGGGATGTCTTAGGGGAGGAAGGGGAGGCAGGGAATGGCTGCCCAGGAGAGGAAGCCCCATCTTGCTATATTGCTGATTTATGTCCGCGTTCCCTACCTGAGGGGTTACCAGTCAGGCCTGGGACCTCAGCTGGTTACAGGCTCTCTGAAAGGCAAAGGTTTTCCATCAGGAGGAGTAAGGTAGAAGTAGCTCTTATTGTGTTGTTGCCGTGTGATTTGGAGGATAACTGAATAGGGATAGGATGTCTGAAACCGTCCTTCGGCTAACATATACCCATGTTTCATGTGCCAATGTTTAATAGAAGCAACAGATACCACACACATCTCCACTACCTCTGAGCCATGTGAAGTCTACTTAATTCTATGTAGATCCCTTAATCAGGTTAAAGACTACCGATGAGAAAACTCTGTGTTGCCTCAACTGAAACATGCCAAAATATTAGCATTAGAGTGTTTTTAAAAAGCAGTAACAATATTCTGATTGATGTGCTATTTAACCAAGTAAATAGTCTAGCTTATAAAAATTCATCTTTCCTTATGGGATTTAATAAAACCATTATTATTCTGGATAGACAAATAAATTGGTGGCCTATCACCTTATCCATTTTTCCTAAATTGCTCTTTGTGCATAATAAGGTTTGCACTGACCATGCTGATCCTCAAGAGTACTTTCAATCCAATGTTTAAAAAACAAAATACGACTGAGGAATTCTCTGGGTCTGTGAAACCTGATTTAGGTAACAGGCTATCAGAGGTGTTGGTATGTATTTATTGTAATTCAGCAAATGTTTTAGGTCATATACAATAATCTAAATTTTACATTTCTTTCTTTTGAGAAGGTTTTAATCCAAAGCAGCTTAATTTGGACATTTAAACGGGAGAGTAAGGCTTCATTAAACCTTTTTGAAGTTTGCAAATGCCTTTTCTCATCTAAGAAAAATCACGGTATTATTCACCATGATTCAGACTCACAAGGACTTACTTCATTCTGATGCTCTTTCTTTGCTACCGTATGTGATGTCACATGACTTACAAAGAAGAGCCTGGCTTTCAGAAGAATCTTCAAGTTAGTAATAATATTCTCTTCTAAGTGCTGCTGTGGCCCACAGTTGAAATCCCTCACAAATTTTAAAGAATCCAGGGTACAAGGGAGCAAACTAAAATAAAAAATATTGGTAAGAATTATAAGACTTTCTGTATGTAAGTAGATCTCCCAGTAAGAATTTCACGGTGTCTAAAGTAATCTTTTCAGAAAATGTTGGTGTTTCTTACTAGCTACAAGGGTAGTTTGTAAAAACAGTAGTGCTGGTGGTAGCAACAGTAGCGGGAAGTAACCTAAGCATTCGCTTAGTGCCTTTCATGACTACATCAGTGTCTTGTAAATTGCGGCCAATTGTAGCCTTCATGATTTTTGCTATTTCCTCATATCATCTTGACTTTTTATATTTTTTTCTTTAAGTGATCTCCATTAAATTATTATTAAAGTTTTCCAAATATACACAAGTAGAGAGAATAGTGCAATTAATTTCCATATTATCCAACATATAGAACAGGCTTCATGGGGATACAGCCTGAGAGCTGTTCAGAGCCCCTGGCTTATGAAGGCCCACATTTGGTTTAATGTGGTTATTTGGGTCTTCTGTCACTGTTTTGAAATTCTTAATCACTTATAAGAGGCCTTGCATTTTTATTTTGCTCTGAGCCCTGCAAATTATGAAGCAGGTTATATACCTAGATTCAGTAATCATCAAGCTGTTTGCTATATTTTCTTCTTTTCTTTTCCCCTCCCCTCCTTTTCTCTTCTGAAGTATTGTTAAGCAAATTGCAGACATCACTTTACTCTGATGTACTTCGGAATGCAGCTGTAACAAATATGAACATTTTTGTACTTAAGCATAATGCCATTGTCATATCATGGAACATAAACAGTAATTATTTGGTATTATCTAATCCTACACCACACTGAAACTTCCCCATCTGACTTGAAAATGTCATTTACTATTTCTCTTTATTTTCATATTCAAACATTATATCACATATGTCCCATAAGTCTCTTAATCTAGAGAAATCCTGCCTCCATTCCCACCATAGACTTGTTATAGAAGCAGGATCTTTTGTTCTGTAGGAAGTCACACATTCTGGTTTCATATGTTCTTATTTAGCATGTTCCTCCATCACTCTTATTTTTTTTAAGGGAAGCTATCTCTAAATTTGATTTAACATAAATGTTCTTGGCAAGAATGCTTTGTAGAGGGTGTCCTTCTGACTATGTTTATTAGGAAGCATCCACTATCTGGAACCTCTTTTATTGAAGCTGAGATTCATCAGTGGTTTTGGCAGGTAACAGCCTGACCATTCGATTTTAAAGTTCCATATTAATTTTTCATGTAATTGCCTCTTCTATTGATGACTGTTACTTAAATAAATTATGCCATTAAATGAGTGCAAAAATCATGATTTCTAATTCTGTTAATTATTTTGCATTCATCAACTAGACTTTTTCTGTAAAGAATTTTCCCCAATGGACTGGGACTATTTGGAACTCACTTTTTCTTTTCCTTGACTTAGACTTGTCCTATCCAATCATTTTAGTGTGGTGTTTTAGTCCCTTTTATGCTGCCATAATAGAATACCTGAGACTGGGTAATTTATAATGAATAGAAATGTATTTGCCTCATGGTCCTAGAGGCTGGGACATCTAAGATCAAGGGTCTGCCTCTGGCAAAGGCCTTCTTGATGAGTCATCCAATGGTAGAAGGGTAAAAGACAGGCACGGGTGAGAGAGGGAAGAAGGCCTAACTCATTTGTCTATCAGGAATCCATTCTTGTAATAACTAACTCACTTCTCTGATAACATAATTCATTCATTCATGAGGCCGGAGCCCTTGTGACCTAATCGTCTCTTAAAGAAACCACCTCTGTTGCACTGGGAATTAAGTTTGCAACACGTGGACTTTGGGTGACACATTCAAACCATAGCATTTGATGTGCTTATTGTAGATATTTTAATATGCTTGGGATTAAACACATAATTGTTAACAGGAAAAGAAAACCACTCATCTACCATCTAATATCATCTGGTATACTCCCAGTGGTATATGTGGTAGACTTTGGGAAACACTATTATTTTTTTGCTTTACAGTTAAGGAAACATAAAGAGAATAAGGTGAAGCAACACTCCCTGGGTAGATTCTAGACTACAATCCAGGTGTTCTGACTGACATCAGAGCCGAGCATAACCACTCCAATCTTGTAGCACTTTTCTGAGTGGTCAAAGTTTGTTTAAAAAAAGTAGACTGATCTTTGAGGTGAAACCAAGAAGGTAATTTTATGATGGCAAGCCAGTGAGAAGGCCCAGAACTCTCGGGTAATTGATCTGTGTTCTCACTTTCAGCTGGTGCCACCTCCATGACCGGTGTGATTTATTGTACTTACAGGTTTAAATCAATAATCTGAGTATATTAGAGCCTAGACTGACCTAATAAACTCCTCAAACTTCCCCAACATAGTGCTTTGTAGCTTCTGGATGAAATGCTTAAAACATTTTTTTAATCTTTTCCTTATTATTCTTAATAATTTAAAACTCATCTTTGTAAAACAACAGACAGAAACCATTATTGTTTTTCAAAAGGAAAGGTCATTACAATACCAGCCTAGTCTAGTGAAAGCAGAATGCCAAGCTTTTTGGGTCAAATTATTGTTTGGCCCCTTGAATGATAAGAGGAATTTTCAAGTGCCCTTGGTTAGTTTCTTTATGACTATCCGAACACTTGGTTAATGATATTGTTTGGATGTGTGTCCCTTCAAATCTCATGTTGAAATGTAATCCCCAGTGTCAGAGGTGGGGCCTGGTTGGAGGTGATTGGACCATGGGGCTGATTTTAGCATGAATCCCCTGGCGCTATCCCCACAATAATGAGTTTTGGAGATCTGGTTGTTCAAAGGTGTGCGGCACCTCCCGCACTCTGTCTTGCCCCTGCTTTCCCCATGTGAAAGACCTGCTCCTATTTTGCCTTCTGTTATGAGTCAAAGCTCCCTGAGGCCTCCCCAGAACCTGAGCAGATGCCAGTGCCATGCTTGTACAGCCTCCAGAACCATGAGCCAATTAAACCTCTTTATATATTACCCAGTCTCAGGTATTTCTTTATAGCAATGTAAGAATGACCTAATAGAGTTGAGAAACTTATATACAGCTTTAAATTTTGAGCATTGTCTCTAACCATTTCATTTGATTTGCCCTTTCACATCAGTGAAATGAAACTGAACACCTTTGAGGGAGTTTATCTATTGGAATATGCAGGCTAAGCATTAGAGGAGCCAGAAGAGTAAGGTGGAGGGACTAGCTAGGGAAAAAGCAGGGTCTACCTTCCAAATTTACTTTTTACTAGAAAAATGTCAAACCGTCACTATCTGAGTTACTTCTTCTTGGATCATATTTAAAAAGGAGATGTTATTTTATGTCATTTATGGAATTTTAAGCCCTCAGGAATAATTTAATCTAATCCTTTCAATTTACGTATGAGGAAGCTGAAGCCAAGCTAATTTAAATAATTTCTCCTGGGATTACCAGCTAATTAGATGCAGACCTAGAATTAGACTTCAGGTTTCCTGACTGACATACCAAAGTACCATACCAATTAAAGTTATTTGATTGCAAGCAACAGAAACTAATCTGACTAACTTGAGCCGAAGAACAATCTTTGCAAAGTAAATTTTGGGTAGTTTAACAAAGTCTAGTGTCAATTGTGGTATAATTTTTTTTTGGAGGAGAGGTGAGGACTAGAAATAGTTAAGTAATATTTACATTAAAAAAATCAGAATTGTGATGTGTGGAATGCAAAAAATATATGATTTAAAAACTTATTAAGATAAGATTCATATAAAAATCCATTTTAAAGTGAGCAATTCAGTGGCATTTAGCTCACTGACAGTGCTGTGCAACCACCACCTCTATCCAGTTCCAGAATATTTCCATCCCTCTAAAATAAAACTCCTCATTTCAATGCAGTTTCTTATCCTTTCCCCCAACCCTTTCCAGCCACCAATCTGTATTCTGTCTATGTGGATTTACCTATTCTGGATATTTTAAGTAAATGGAATGATACAATATATGATCTTTTGTGTCTTGTTTCTTTCCCTTGACATGTTTCAAGGTTCACCAGGTTATAGGATGTATCAGAAGTTTATTCCTTTCGTAGGGCTGAATAATATTGCATTGTATGAATATATTATAATTTACTTATCCTTTGATTCATTGATGGGTGTTGATGGACATGTGGGCTGTTTCCATCTTTTGTCTGTTGTGAATAGTGCAGCTATGAATGTGTATGCACATGTACCTGTTTTAGTACCTGTTATAGTACCTGTTTTCAGGTACCTTTTGGATTTATACCTACAAGTGAGATTTCTGGGGTACGTGGTAATTCCATATCTAACTTTTTGAGAAACTGCCAAACTGTTTTCCACGGTGGCTAAGCCACTGTATATTTCCACCAGCATTATTGGAGAGTTCCAATTTCTTCATATCTTTACCAACATTTGTCATTTTCCATTAAAGAAAATGATGGCCATCTTATCAGGTGTGAAGTAACATGTCATTGTGGTTTTCATTTGCATTTCCCTAATGACTGATGACAAGTATCTTTTCAGGTGTTTGTTGGCCATTTGCATATTTTTTTCTGGAGAAATGTCTGTTAGAGTTCTGTACCCATGAAATGTTTTTTGTTGTTTTTTGTTTTTGTTGTTGTTGAATTGTAAGAATTTCTTATACTGTATATTTTGGATATGAGACCCTTGTCAAATATATGATTTGCAAATAGGTTCTCTCATTCTGTGGATTGTCTTTTCACTTTTTTGATAATGTCTTTGATGTACAAATGTTTCTAATTTTGAGGAGGTACCACTTATCTATTTTTTCTTTTGTTGCTTGTGCTTTTGGTATCATATATAAGAATTCATTGCCAAATGTGAGGGTAATGATTTTACCCCCTAGGCTTTCTTCAAAGAGTTTTATAGGTTAGCACTTATATATAGATCATTGCTCCATTTTGAGTTAATTTTTATATATAGTGTGAGGAGGGGGTCGAGATTTATTCTTGGCATGTGTGGTTACTCAGTTGTTCCAGCACAATTTGCTGGAGAGATTATTATTTCTTCATTAAATGGACTTGGCACCTTAGCTGAACATCTATGTAGATCAGAGTGTTGCCCTTGTGGAGTTTGCTTAGAGTCCTGCTGTAGTGGAAAGAACGTTGGTAGGCAGTAAATGTCCACTGTGCAGCCCAGCCATTGACCCATCTTTGTGTGAAATTCTGATGTACACATATTTTCTTCTACTGAATTTTCAGCAATAGTGACCTATAAGAATTTCAGATTTGTGAGTTTGTTAATTTGGGATAATTATTAAAAGAAAGACCTGGGGTTGGAGTATTAAGAACAGAGATGAAGTGGAAGGTAGAGTAAGAACAGAGTTTTTCTATTCAACTTGTCTCCAAGCTCTGTATACATACTAGAGTCTTTTCTTCTGTGCCGGGCTGTCCAGTAGAAATACACTGTGAACCACAAATGGAAATCCCATATGTAATTTTACATTTTCTAGTAGCCACATTAAAAAGAGTAAAAATAAACACGAGATTAACTCATATTTTACTTAGCTGAAAACTTTAAAATTGTTAGTTTTTACCCTGTAATCATATACAAATTATTGATAAAGTATTTCACAGTTTTTTCCTACTACGTATTGGAGGTCTGGTGTGTATTTTACACTTACAGCATGTCTCAATTTGGACAGGGCACATTTTTTGTGGCTAGTGGCTGCTATATCGGATAGCAGAGTTTGTATCAAAAGCAGGCATAGACAATATGTAAACAAATAACTGTGGCTGTGTTCCAGTAAAGCTTTGTTAACAAAAATAGGTGGCAGCACACATGCCATGGTTAATTTTGTGTCAACTTGACTGGGCTAAGAGATTCTTATTATTCCTGGGTGTATCTGCGAGGATGTTTCTGGAAGACATTGGCGTTTGAATCGGTGGAGTAAATGTCACCCTCATCAAGGTGGGTGAGCTTTACCCAATCTCTTGAGGACCTGAATAGCACAAAACCATGGAGAAATGACAAATTCCCTGTCTCTGAGCAGGTATATCCATCATTGTCTGTCTTCAGCTATCAGAGCTCCTGGATCTTGGGCCTTTGGTCCGACTCTGAAGTGGGACTTACACGCCTGTCTGTCCTGGTGCCATGTGCTCCAGCTTGCATATGGCAGATCGTGGGTCTTCTCAGCCTCCATAATGGCCTGGGCCAATCCCTCACAATAAATCTCTTTCTGTATATCTATATGTGTCCCACTGGTTCTGCTTCTCTGGAGAAGCCTGGCTAATATACCATCTTTGGCTTGTAGGTGGTAGTTTCCCAGTCTCTGTTCTAGGCTGTTCCTTTTAGCTCTGTTCTGTTTGCAACAGAGAGGATCTTCTCTTCCCTGCAGTTGCTTGTTAAGGTCTATTAGCTCCTTTGCTTACTTCTAGTGTATTAATACGTCTGGCCTCTGGGAATGTGTTTTGTCTGCTCCTTCTGGCTTTACTGTCCCAGAAATGAGGTGGGACGAGGAAGAATGATTCAACTCTTAGGGGTGACTTCTGTGGGTAGATGAGAGAAATAAAAGAAGCTCTTAGGTGCTCTGGCTTCAGGGTACAGAATATAAAACTTACTGCTTACATACAACTCTTACGCTGTGAAGATTCGCCTTCTAGTAGTATACCTCGTGTTCCTTATTACTCTAAAACAGTCTGTGAATCCTTCCTATCCATAAAAGACCTTTTGAGGTCTCCTAGCTCTGGAAGATTCCTGGCTCCAAGAGGGAGCCATGAGGAAATTAAAACTGAAACTTTAAGTTTCTCGTGGACATGTTTACTGTATGTAAATTTCTGTATTTTCAGCAGACAGGATATTTTTTACCTATATGAGATCCTCAATATATATTTGTTGAATGAATGAAGGAATACATGAATGAAATAATATCAATGCAGCTCCAGTTCTGGACTCCGGTCACTCGCGTTGGTAATCATCTAGTTGCTAAAATCTCTTACGTTCTATAGCTCAAAAATGCTATGCACAGATGCTTTAAAATGATGCTACTTGATTCACTCACCTGCCATGAGCATCTGAGCAGTTAGTTCCCAATGACCTAACATGCCTTGATTTATTGTTCATTTGATTTCATTTACTGAAGGTGACCTTACTCTATTTTCCTGCCAGAATTCTGGCTGGATCACGGTTGGTGGTCGTCCCCAGGGAATAAATCGCAGGCGATGACTCTCAGTCATTTTAGGGTTGCCTGTTCAGTATAACTTTCATGTGGCTGTCTTAGTGAACACAGGCCTTGAGGCTGTTGATGGCATTTTGGAGATGGGCTACAGTGACCTATAGTTCATAGAACTGTAGCTGGATTATCTACAAGATAACAACATTGACACTTGTGGGTAAAATGTGTCATTGTTTCTGGAAACTTTGGAAAAGAAATAAAAATCCATACCTTGATTTCCAAAGCTTTGACATTTAACTGGGATGTTAGAGTAGAGGAATTCAATTTACATGAGATGGCGTAAAAAAGAAAAAAATTGAAACTATTTAACAGATTTTCATGTATCTAAGAAACATATATATATACACTAGAAATATAGTGTATATATAGTATAGTATGCATAATATAGTACATATATATTAGAAATATAGTGTGTGTGTATATATATATATATTAGGAACATGAAAATCTGCTAAATATTTCTAATTTTTTCTTTACATATATATAAAGAAATAAATATATTAGAAATATAGTGTATAGATATAGATATATACTAGTAATAAAGTAATCAACAAATGTTGAGGTTGAGACACTCAGGCAGAGTTCCATCTTTTGGGCAATTGGGCATCTCTGATTTTGCATTCCTCAGGATTTGCTAAAAAGGTTTATAGCGAAGATGGCTCTGGGCTCTGGGTGGTAACCTGTGAGACCTTGTGACTCTGCATATTCATAGAGGACTTTGAAAAAAGTATCTGTATTTTAGAGTGATACATTTTAATGACTTCCGTTTGTGTGTCATTAACAAGCTTCTCATGGTTACCAAAACTTTTAAACAAAGTCATTTTGCCAGTGCAGATGTATCTTTCTACATCTGAATATGACCTTGAATTACAAAAAATAAAAATAAATAAAAATAACTTTTGCTTATAGTCCTTTTTTTGCTGAACTAGAATAGCTTTTGAGATCAGGTTGAAGCATGTCACTTCTCTGCTCAAAACCCTTTACGGGCTCCTTATTTCACTCTATGTAAGAGCTCAAATGTTTTATGATGGTTAAGGAAGCCCTTTCCATACCCAGGATCCATACTCCTCTGTTCTCCTACCATTTACTCACTGCCTTCTCTTCTTACTTGCCATCAGCCACATGGGACCCTTCCTGTTACGCAAAAGGCCTGCCCTAGGGCTTTTGCACAGGCTTTCCTCTTTGAAACTTTCACCTGGGGGGCTCACAGCCTGCCTCTTCTTTAATGTAACCTTTTCAATGAAACTACCAGACCTGCCATATTTAAAATAATTCCTGTCTCTCCATCTTCCTCATCCTTCTGAGGCTGCTTAATTTTTTTCCATTTGTCCTTAGCCTTTAACTGTCCAACATAATATTTAATTGAGTCACTTATGTTTATCGTTTATTATCTGCTTCCCCACCGCTAGAATCTAAACTCTGTCAGTTTGTCCTTTTTGTTCAGTGATGTGTCCAATAGAAGTTTCTGTGATGATTAAAATGTATATGGTAGACATTAGCCACCTGTGCTAATTGAGAACTTAAATGTGGTTAGTGCAAATAAACCCTTGAATTTTAATTTTATTTAATTGTAACTAACAAATGTAAATAGTCACATGTGGCTAGTGACTACATACTATAAAGGACATTGCAGATCTTGAAAATTTATTGAATGAATGAATGAACATCTCTTTAGAGCATTGCTTCCTAAACTTCAAAGGAATTACCTGGGGTTCTTGTTAAAAATGCAGTTCTGGCCAGGCACGGTGGCTCACGCCTGTAATCCCAGCAATTTGGGAGGCAGAGGCAGTGGATCACATGAGCCCAGGAGTTCAAGACTAGCCTAGGGAACATGGAGAAACCCCATCTCCACTAAAAATAGAAATATTAGCCAGGAGGTGTGGTGGTACATGCCTGTAGTCCCAGCTAATTGGGATGCTGAAGTAGGAGGGTCACCTGAGCTCCAGATGCAGAGGTTGCTGTGAGCTGAGATCGCACCAGTGCACTCCAGCCTGGGTCACAGAGTGAGACCCTGTCTCAAACAAACAAACAGAAATGTAGATTCTGATTCAGGTCTAGGGTGGAGCCCAAGAACCTGAGGTTTTAATAAGTTCTCAGATGATAGTTCTTGACACTTTATATAGCAGGGCTCTGGAAGACTAATACAGCCTTGCTTTTAGTTTGTATGTTTATTAAAATAGATCAGGCTGTTCGTTCCTCTTTTCCTAGATGAGAAATTACCAACAATAACCTGTTAGACTCAAATAAAAGTCTGTAGGCCCAAAAGACCACCAAAAGAAAAAAAATTTCTTTACCTCCAATAAGAATGTAATTCTCTTCCTACCTTTTTTTTCTAATTTGGCTGAACTCAGTTGTGTTGCAATTAGAAATTTTTTTGTTAAATGCTGTTTTTCTATACGCCAGTTTGTAGCTGCCTAATGTGCCTACCTGATTTGCAATCCATTTTTTTTTTTCAGATCACTGAAGATGTGTCCCTCACAAAGAATTTTTAAGTGGTGCTGGATGGCTTAGTACTGCATCCTTCTATTATCCGAGCTAGCCGGCTAAATCAGATTTCCACAGTAAAAAAATCTCATCAATCTCTTCCATTGTTATAATCACATTGTTCATCTACAGAATAAACATCACCCAGTTATTCCCTCGGGGAGGAGTTTAAATCTTGTTCATTCGCCTTACATTGCTGCAAATCCATGGTCGTTCCTCTTAATTATCATGTGCTCTTTCCCAGGTGGATTTTTGTCAGAGCGGTAAATCTTGGTGCAGATCAATTTTAGGTGGTGTTAGTATTTAACAACAATTAAGGTACTGATGAATATGTGTAATATTGCTTGATTTATCATTCCCTTATAGGCTCTTCACAATATATCAGAGGCACTATTTACAGTACTTGTCAGAAGAAAAAGGGTATCATCTTAAAAAGCTGATTCTGTTTTGTTTTTCTCAGAAGAATGAGGAATGGATGTATATTTGAACTGTTCTGGAAGAACCTTGGTCTAGCCTTGTGTTCTTATTTATTATAGCTATACCTGACCTAGACCTCCAGGAATATTCTACTACCTCTGGACTACTAAGTGGCCCCTGAATGTTCTCTCTGTTTTTTTGCTTATTTTCTTCCATCTGCCTGGAATCCCTCTGTCCAGGTCCTATACCCTCCTAGTCCCCCAAATCAGCCTTTTCAACTCTGAAGGCTATCAACAGCAACCATCACAGGAGCAGGTAATGTTCATTGAGTGAGCACTTTTGAATTATGGGGCACTGGGCTAAGTGCTTCACAGATGTTGTCTTATTTGATCCTCACTACAGTGCTCTGAGTCAGGAGTTACTATTCTCCTTTTTGTAGATTAAGAAGCAGAGGCTTAAAGAGGCCAAGTAACTTGGCCGTGTTCACACAGTGAGTTAAGGGATCTGGGTTTGAGCCCAGGCTGCCTGATTCTAGAATCCTTCTTCCTATTACGCCATACTTTATGGATTTCTCCTTCTTCTTGGAACCTTCTTCCTTGCTCTTGCTTCCTACAAGGCAAACGAGACTGGTGCCACTAACCAGGACCTGGAGTGTAAACTCATGGGATATCTCCCTTCTCATCACATAGCACATTATACCTATCAGTGCTATTCCTTTTATATTTTAGGTTTATGTGTTTGTCCTCCATGCTCAACTGTCTTGGAGGCAGTAAGGGGACATAGCTTAGTTTTCTGAGTGTCTCCATAGTTCTTGTGGATTGTAGAAAGCTATCTTGAGTTTTCCTAAGTTGTGTTTCCATATAGTAAATTTTTCTATAATAATGGTGGAACTTGAAGCTCTGAGCTACTTCATTGTTCTGCAGGATAGGAATTGCCAACACAGTATATTTAAATATGATAATCTCACTTGGTATCCTCAACTGAAGCAAAAACCATGTGTAACCCAACCTTATTGATTCGAAGATGACGGTAGGTCTCTGCCTAGGAGCTTCTAGGTTCCTTTTAGTTTAAAATAATGGTAAATTTAGTAGTATGCTGGTAAATGTTTAATAACTGGCTCTCAAGGAAAAATATATGTGTGCACGTGCACGCATGCACTCATGTGCATACTTGCATGTGTGTTTATTAATTTTACTGATATAAAGGACATGTAACATACAATATATAAATATGGATAAAATAATCACTACTTGTGATTGTAAATTCTGGATAACCAGTAGCTTCTCACACACTGCTTTTGTTGATTTTTGCCAAATTCTTATATCCATAGCCAGACTAGGTTTGCAATTGATGAACAAGCATCTTTCTATCATACATATTATATAATAGTTTTAATACTAGAAGAATAGGTTCTCCATTTATATGGGTATGTTATTCAGAATATAACAGCCACAGACATGGCACATTTTAAGTTAATCTGCATATTCTCCATCACTCTCAAGTCAACAAAATAATATTGAGTCTTGATTTGTGGCATTTGCCAGTTTGGCTGACTTCAAGCTACCAGTGAGAATTTACTGAAAGTGAATTGGGAAGAGATACATGTAGCACTCTATTACATAGTGTTTCCACTCTACAAATACAATAGGTGCGAGTAACCTTAAAGAGTATAGATAATAAAAGTATAAGGGCCAGCGGCATGGTGGCACACGCCTGTAATCCCAGCACTTTGGGAGGCTGAGATGGCTGGATGACCTGAGGTCAGGAATTTGAGACCAGCCTGGCCAACATGGTAAAACCTTGTCTTTACTAAAAGTACAGAAATTTGCCGGGCATGGTGGCAGGTGCCTGTAATCCTAGCTACTCAGAAGGCTGAGGCAGGAGAATTGCTTGAACATGGGAGGCAGAGGTTGCAGTGAGCCAGGATCACACCACTGCACTCTAGTCTGGGTAACAGAGCCGGATAACAGAACCAGACTCCATCTCAAAAGACAAAAAAGTATAAGGACATGATGAGCTTTGTATATTTATTCCTTTAAAATATTTTTATTTAGTTGTAACTATTATATTTTAATTTATATAATTATATAATAATTTAAAATAATATCTGTGTTTAACAGCTGGCACGCAGTTTCTGAAATTTAGCAATTGCAGGTAAGCCTCTGGGAGGCAGCTCCAGAACGCAACTGTTTCAATCCAACTCAAAAGTGGTGTTTGGTTATCAGACCTGGGATGTGGGAAGATGTGGTTTGAATTCTAGCTCTGCCTTTTACTATCAGTTTAAAAATTCAATTACTCTTTGTTAAAGCTCATTGTAAGCTTTAGCAGGGCTTCCAACCTTTTGGCTTCCCTGGGCCGCATTCAAAGAATTGTCTTGGGCCACACATAAAATATGCTAACACTGGTGGCAGATGATGAGCTAAGAAAAAAAAAATGCAAAAAAAAATCTCATAATGTTTTCAGAGAGTTTAGGATTTTGTGTTGGTCTGCATTCTCAGCTGTCCTGGGCTATGTGCAGCCTCTGGGCTGCAGGTTGGACAAGCTTGCTTTAAAGTATTTTATAAATCTTAAGATTTCTATGATCAGGTAAGGCAGGTGAAAAAAAGTGCAGCAACATTTGTTGGGTATTCTCTTTGAGCCAGCCCCATGCTAAGAGCTTTCCATGCATTATCCTGTTTCTTTTTGACTTCTTGTAAGTACCATTATTACCCTCATTCTATAGAAGAGGAAACCAAGGCCCAGAGAGAATTGGAGGTACACTGGTCAGCGCTGGAGCTAGCCTCAGACCTAGGCCCCTCAAACACCCTTGGCTTCTAAGGAAAGAGAAATGAGAGGAAATAAAAACAACAGACAGAGTGTACAAAGCAGAATCTTTTACTGTATTTCTCTTTTATTACTCTTCATTCTTTTTCTCGAAGTGGGTGCGGTGGAAGGCGACGGCTTTTTTCTTCTCGTTGAGCATAAAATCATTTCATGCTTGTTGCAGAACAACAGAAAATGCACAAAAGCATAGAGGTAAAAATAAAAATGATGTGTGATCCTATCGCTCAGATAGAAGCAAGACTTTAACATTTGGAAATACATATATACCAATAATTTTTTGTGCATATAACATATAACATGTAAATAACATAATAGGGTAAACATCAACATACACTTTTATTTATTTAACAATTATTTCTTTCCATTGTTATTTTCCAAATATAGAAAGGGTAACTCTTTTGAGAACTGCAGTCCTTAGCTATTTGGAAAATAAAACTCGGGGCTAGAACTACAGAAACAAAAGCTGTGTAGAATCATCAAATATTTTCCTATTGTTCCAGTTTTTTCCCACGTAAGATAGTGACCAGAGAGATTAACAAACACTACCTGAATAATTGGAGCTTAACTTCCATTTCTTACATTTCTCCCTCCCTTGATAGATGGCAAGTAGGAGAATCAAAAGTTTAGATGATTCAGAAATTCAATATTTATTTCTTGGATAATTTCATATTTGATCTAACACGGAGAACATTTCCCATATTTCTGTATCTGATCTGTAAATCTGAATTCTGTTAGTACCTTGTTGATAAGGATGCGATAAGATTTTCATGTCCATTGTGCTTATCCATTCCAAAGGTAAAAGCAAACTAAAATTCACTCCTTGGTTCAAGCTAGAGTTTCACACATTTAGCACTTTGGAGACATTGCCCATGAAGAACAAAAGCATATAGAGTGACATTTGGTCACTGACCTAACTAAGGGTACTTTTGAGGCCTTTAATCTACTGCAGTAACAATCATATTTGACCACAATCAGTGAAACGTTTCCCCTTTTACATTCAGTTGTGTGATCAGTGAAATAACTTAATAAGCTCTGTCCCACAGCCCATAACATATAAGTCCTGTGTGGTTTGGCCTAATGAATCCTTATCCCTGTCTTGATCTTCAGATGTCTAACAGGTCATATTACTCTGAAAGAAATGTTTTCAGATTTTGCACATAAGACTATGTTGGTCATTTTTTTGTTTAAGATGGCCAAGCTACATAGGGATGAAAACACAATGTCTAACTGGGAAATGGAGAGGGAGAGAAGGTGAAAAAGGGGTATTTTTTACCGACAGTTCATAGATATAGACAAGGTAATGTCTAAAAGGTAATCTTTACAGCTTTTATAAATAGTGTCTGGAAAAAAATGACATACTGTAAGGTTAGTGCTCAAAAAAGAAAAGCTGTCACTGGTACATTAATCAGAGTTGCTCTGTAAAGAATGTTTCCTGAGAAACTAGTGGTTACTAACAGAAGCAATGTTTAGCATATTTTATTTTACAGCATATTGTTAATAGCTGTGATCATATTTCATTTTGAAGATAAACTCTAAAATCATAAAATGTGTTCTCTTTTGAAATATTTTGGCAGCTTGATTTAAATTACCGTTTTGTTATAGTATGTATTCCCCTGGCATTGTTAGACTATCCCATCTTTATGTATTTAGTGATAACCAGCTTCTTGACAATGTTTTTCTTTCTTAACCTGTACTTTGCTCATACATGTAAATGTAACCATAAACTTATAATTATATAGTTTTTTTTTCTTAAAAAGAAAAAAGCCAGGCAGAAGCTCTTCCCTTAAGAAATAAAACAGTCTTTGCAGAAAACATAAAGCTTAGGAGAATTCTTAGCTTAGCCTCTTTGAAGACCTAATCTTATCAGTTTTCTAGTGTTGAGTGGAAGAAAGTTTGTATTTCAAGTTTGCCTCTCTATTGTTTGGTTAGGTTTTTTTTTTTGTGAGGGGAGAAGTGGAGAGAACAGAGTTGTATGTCATATGAGAGTCTTAGTATTATAAATTTTTTAGAAAATCCTTTGAAGTTTTGCTTTCTCCCTTCTTTTTCCCCTTACCAGCAGATTTTTAAGAGTTACTCCCTGTAGGATATTTTGCAAAGATGCAAAGTTATATTCTAGGGTGACAAGAATATAAGTCTTGGTAAGCCTCATGTGTAACAAAATCTCTTCTGCTTGCATTACAAATTTTCATTTTATAAAACATACTATTATTTTCCAATTTGATTGGCTTTTATAATACTGTCCAAGATGAAAATCATATGAATAGTTTAATTAGATCCCATTTGTCAATTTTGGCTTTTGTTGCCATTGCTTTTGGTGTTTTAGTCATGAAGTCTTTGCCCATGCCTATGTCCTGAAGGGTATTGCTTAGGTTTTCTTCTGAGTTTTTATGATGTTAGGTCTTATGTTTAAGTCTTTAATCTATCTTGAGTTAATTTTTGTGTAAGGTGGGAAGAAGGGTTCTAGTTTCAGTTTTTCTGTATATGGCTAGCCAGTTTTCCAAACACCATTTTTAAAATGGGGAATCCTTTCCACGTTGCTTGTTTTTGTTAGGTTTGTCAAAGATCAGATGGCTATAGATGTGTGGCATTATTTCTGAGGCCTCTGTTCTGTTCCATTGGTCTATATATCTGTTTTGGTACCAGTACTATGCTGTTTTGGTTACTGTAGCTTTGTAGTATGGTTTGAAGTCAGGTAGTATGATGCCTCCAGCTTCTTTTTGCTTAGGATTGTCTTGGCTATATGGGCTTTTTTTTGGTTCCATATGAAATTTAAAGTTTTTTCTAATTCTGTGAAGAAAGTCAATGGTAACTTGATGGAGTTAGCATTGAATCTATAAATTCTTTTGGGTGGTATGGCCATTTTCACCATATTGATTCTTCCTATCCATGAGCATGGAATGTTTTTCTTCCTGTTTGTGTCCTCTCTTATTTCCTTGAGCAGTGGTTTGTAGTTCTTGAAGAGGTCCTTCACATCCCTTTTAAGTTGTATTCCTAGGTATTTTATTCTCTTTTTAGCAGTTGTGAATGGAAGTTCACTCATGATTTGGCTCTCTGTCTATTACTGGTATATAGGAATGCTTGTGATTTTTGCACATTGATTTTGTATCCTGAGAGTTTTCTGAAGTTGGTTATCAGTTTAAGGAGATTTGGGGCTGAAATGATAGGGTTTTCTAAATATACAATCATGTCATCTGCAAATAGTGACAATTTGATTTCTTCCTATTTGAATATCTTTTATTTCATTCTCTTGCCTGATTGCCCTGTCTAGAAGTTCCAATACTATGTTGAATAGGAGTGGTGAGAGAGGACATCCGTGTCTTGTGCCAGTTTTCAAAGGGAATGCTTCCAGCTTTTGCCTATTCAGTATTATATTGGCTGTGGGTTTGTCATAAATAGCTCTTATTATTTTGAGATATGTTTCAGCAATATCTAGTTTATTGAGAGTTTTTAGTATGAAAGGGTGTTGAATTTTATCAAAGGTCTTTTCTGCATCTATTGAGATAATCATGTAGTTTTTGCCATTGGTTCTGTTTATGTGATGGATAACATTTATTGATTTACATATATTGAACCAGCCTTGCATCCCAGGGATGAAGCTGACTTGATCGTAGTGGATAAGCTTTTTGATGTGCTGCTATATTCGGCTTGCCAGTATTTTATTGAGGATTTTTTTCATCGAAGTTCATCAGGGATATTGGCCTGAAATTTTCTTTTTTTGTTGTGTCTCTGCCAGGCTTCAGTATCAGGATGATGGTGGCCTCAAAAAATGAGTTAGGGAGGAGTCCCTCTTTTTCTATGGTTTGGAATAGTTTCAGAAGGAATGATACCAGCTACTCTTTATATCTCTGCTAGCATTTGGCTGTGAATCCACCTGGTTCTGGGCTTTTTTTTTGGTTGATAGGCTATTAATTACTGCCTCAATTTCAGAACTTATTATTGGTCTATTTAGGGATTTGAATTCTTCCTGGTTTAGTTGTGGGAGGGTGTATGTGTCCAGGATTTTATCCATTTCTCCTAGATTTTCTAGTTTATTTGCATAGAGGTGTTTATAGTATTCTCTGATTATAGTTTGTATTTCTATGAGATCAGTGGTGGTCTCCCTTTATAGCTTTTTATTGTATCTATTTGATTCTTCTCTCTTTTCTTTATTAGTCTGGCTAGCGGTCTATCTATTTTGTTAATCTTTTCAAAAAAATCAGCTCCTGGTTCAATTGATTTTTTGGAAGAGTTTTTTTGGTCTTTCTGTCTCCTTCAATTCTGCTCTGATCTTAGTTATTTCTTAACATCTGCTAGCTTTTGAATTTGTTTGCTCTTGCTTTTCTAGTTCTTTTAATTGTGTTGTTATGGTGTCGATTTGAGATCTTTGCTGCTTTTTCCTGTGGGCATTTGGTGTTATAATTTTCCCTCTAAACATTGTTTAACTTGTCCCAGAGATTCTGGTACATTGTGTCTTTGTTCTCATTAGTTTCAAAGAACTTATCTTTTTCTGCTTTAATTTCATTATTTACCCAGTAGCCATTCAGGAGCAGGTTGTTCAGTTTCCATGTAGTTGTAGAGTTTTTAGTGAGTTTTTAAATCATGAGTTCTAATTTGATTACACTATGATCTGAGAGACTGTTATGATTTCCATTCTTTTGCATTTGCTGAGGAGTGTTTTACTTCCAATTATGAAGTCAACTTTAGAATAAGTGCAATGTGGTGCTGAGGAGAATGTATACTCTGTTGATTTGGGGTGGAGAGTTCTGTAGATGTCTATTAGGTCCTCTTGGTCCAGAGCTGAGTTCAAGTCCTGAATATCCTTGTTAATTTTCTGTCTCATTGATCTTCCTAATATTGACAATGGGGTGTTAAAGTCTCCCAATATTATTGTGTGAGAATATAAATCTCTTTATGGGTCTCTAAGAACTTGCTTTATGAATCTGGGTGCTTCTGTATTGGGTACATATATATTTAGGATAGTTAGCTCTTCTTGTTGCATTGATCCCTTACCATTATATAATACTTTTCTTTGTCTTTTATGATCTTTGTTGGCTTAAAGTCTGTTTTATCCGAGACTAGGATTATAACCCCTGCTTTTTTTGCTTTCCATTTTCTTGGTATATATTCCTCTGACCCTTTATTCTGAGCCTATGTGTGTCTTTGCACATGAGATGGGTCTCCTGAATATAGCACACTGATGGATCTTGACTCTTTGTCCAGTTTGCCAGTCAGTGTCTTTTAATTGGAGCATTTAGCCTGTTTACATTTAAGGTTAATATTGTTATGTTTGAATCTCATCCTGTCATTACGATGCTAGCTGGTTATTTTGCCTGTTAGTTGATGCAGTTTCTTCATAGAAACTTTAAATTGGGTATGTTTTACATACAATTGGACTTAACAATTTGGTATGTTTTTACAGTGGCTGGTAGTGGTTTTTCTTTTCCATATTTAGTGGTTCCTTCAAAAGAAAAGTATCATCAGAGTGAGCAGGCAACCTATAGAATGGAAGAAAATATTTGCAATCCATCTTACAAAGGGCTAATATCCAGAACCCACAAAGAACTTAAACAAATTTACAAGAAAAAACAAAGAACCCCATAAAAAAGTAGGCAAAGGATATTAACAGACACTTCTCAAAAGAATACATTTATTCGGCTAAGAAATGTGAAAACAAGCTCATCATCAGTGGTCATTAGAGAAATGTAAATCAAAACCACAATGAGATACCGTTGCACACCAGTTAGAATGGTGATCATTAAAAAGTCAGGAAACAACAGATGCTGGAGAGGATGTGGAGAAATAGGAATGCTTTTATACTGTAGATGGGAGTGTAAATTAGTTTAACCATTATGGAAGACAGTGAGGCAATTCCTTAAAGATCTAGAACCAGAAATACCATTTGACCCAGCAATCCCATTATTGGGTATATACCCAAAGGATTATAAATCATTCTACTATAAAGATATATGCACATGTATGTTTATTGAGGCACTGTTCACAATAGCAAAGACTTGGAACCAATCCAAATGCCCATCAATAATAGACTGAATAAAGAAAATGTAGCACATATGCACCATATACACCATGGAATACTATGCAGCCATGAAAAAGGATGAATTCATGTCCTTTGCAGGGACATGGGTGAAACTGGAAACCATCATTTTCAGCAAACTAACACAGGAACAGAAAACCAAACACTGTATGGTCTCAATCCTAAGTGGGAGTTGAGCAAAGGGAATACATGGACACAGGGAGGGGAACATCACACACTGGGGCCTGTTGGGGTCAGGGCTAGGTGAGGGATAGCATTAGGAGAAATGCCTAATGTAGATGACAGGTTGATGGGTGCAGCAAACCATCATGACATGTGTATACCTATGTAACAAACCTTCATGGTCTGGACATGTACCCCAGAACTTAAAGTGTAATTTTAAACAGAGAAATAAAGTCATATGAATAAATGATGTTGTTACCTTGACATTCCTTTTACCATTGTGCCTGGAGGCTAGGTAGTCTGACTTGAATAGAACAAGAAATGACAGCTTTTCTCAGAGAGCTCTGAGTAGGAATGTGAAAGAGGTTCATGGGAGCTGGCTCCTGGGTAATGTTTAAAGCCACAGAGAAAAAAATCTCTGTTTGCATTAAAACACTGAGGGATAAAGAGAGCTAAGTGTGCTATATAGCGTTACATTACACAGAGTCTGAATGTGAAAGAATCTACAAGTCACTGAATTTTTGGAACCTCATTAGGTGCTGCTAAAACAGCATTTTCTCTGTTTCTACATATGGCAGTCTATTAGACTTTTTATTCACAGTGATGAAGAGACACAACATATACTTATTGATTGGGCTTATTTTCAAAACATATTATTGGCTAGCTTTTTCCTTCCTTACTCCCACCTCTTGCATGCTCCTACCAGCCGTAGAGTAGTACCTTGTAACATTCAAAGACAAGAAGAAGAAAATAACACAATGAAACCGTTTTATACTGGGAAAGTGCCAAAAAAAGTTTTAAACCCAAATAATATACTTCTTTATAACCAATCTTAACTCCTTGAACTAACCTCTAATATATATTATAAGATAGTGCATATAATAGAGAAGACATACATATAGTTAAATATGAGCTAAATATGGGTACATTGTTGCTGATGTATCAGATGTTGTGATAGATTTTAAAATGAGCACATATTCTTTCTAAGGAAGATTTTTCCTAAGGAAGACCAGACAGCCTAGTTTTCCTACTATGTAAAAACAGGAAAAGCAAACTTTAAATCATAAATTGTCGTTTAATGTAATTATTCATGCTTCATTTATTCCATTACTGTGAGGATGCCTGCCAGTCTATCTCGTTTAGAATTTCAGTGCTAGTCTGTCCAGTTTATTATCTTTCAGGTTTATCAGTTGCGTGATTGAGTCGAACTATTTGTGTTTTACTGAAGATAGACACATTAAAATAGAATGGGGACCCAGGGGACAATGGAAATAGTTTCAACAGAGGTTTAAATGAGAATGCGTATCTATCCCATGTGTGAAAGAAATGCAAAACTAAAACTAGAACAAAAATTAACAAAAATACAGATAGTGATTCAATTAGAAATGCTGTGATTTATTATTTAGTAGAAGTTAGTCTTTTCTAATTTGGTTTGATAGCGAAGAGAAGTATATTAGAAAGATTCTATTCCATTTCATCTCAGTAGCCTTAAAAGTCTTTCCTTCGAACTTTCATTGCTGGGGTGATAAACTGTGTTGATGTTCTACACAGATTGTTACTTATAGGCATCTGACTCTCCAACCATATCTGAGAACTACAGAGAGTTTTGTTTCACGGTCAAATCCCTTTTGGGCTTAAATTTAGGAAAACTAGAATAACTGTTTAGAGAAACTAAAAATTGGACATTTACTTCTCTTTCAAACTAACGTAAATGGTAATGTGCATGACATTTAAATTCCCAACAGCCGTTAGCTATTTGCTTGGAAGTGAAGGTTCTAGAATTCTCCTTCATCTTTTCTAAATTGGAAAAATAAACAAACATCAAAACTCTTTTTCCTTGATTAGTCACATGCATGTTAGTGTTGTATTGATTAAGGAGTCAGACAGACATGTTTTAAAGTTCTGGTTCCATCACTTATTAGGTGGATAACTTTGAGACAGTTACTTACTTTTTATCATTCTGTTTGACTAGTGTGTATAATGAGTATGATACAAGTACTTACCTAAATGAATTGTTATGAAGATTAAATTAGATCATGCATGCACAGTGTTTGGCACATAGTAAATGTTCAATAGATAATTGCCATTATTTTCATTTTTTATCAGTTTGTCTTAGACCTCAAGTCCTATTGCTGAATTTCAGTGGTCCTGTCACTATAGACTTGTCTCATATCTTCTTTTTCTCTTTTTGGTAGAGCTACCCAACTTTGAAATTTGCTTTGTTACTATCTTTTCCAATATTTTGTGGGATTTTTTTTCTCTTTAGTCACTTCTGCATGAGGCAGGTGTTCCTTTTCTGTATCAGCTGATTATTTTTTGTGATTCTGAATGACACTATAGAGTAAATCAATGTCTTTATAGAGGAAGATAATGCTCCTCCCCATTGCCAAATTCTTCACAACATTATCTCAGCATATCATTTATTTGTTCACTTATATCTTTCCTAGAATTTTATGAAGCATATTAGACACCCAAGTGGCAACATTGAATGAATTTTGGTCCCTGTATTCAAGGAGTCTAATGTGAGCACAGATATGTCCCAATCATGGCTAATAGGGGTACAAATTGTATGAATGATACATTTGATTCACAGAAATGAGAAAAACAAAATTGTCCTGAAATAGGGCCTAATTTTTTCAAAACTTGTGTTACCAGCCTTCAAGTTTCTTAAATGTGTCCTGAAGTTCTCTTAATAATCTTCACAACTGCCTTATTAGCAGCTTGTCTTCTAACTAACTTTGCTTTCCTTTGAGCACTAACATTCAAAATAATGAAAGTGCACACACATAGTCATCATCTTCTATTTTATTATTTATTTATTCATTTATTTATTTGAGACGGAGTTTTGCTCTTGTCTCCCAGGCTGGAGTGCAATGGTGGAATCTCAGCTCACTGCAACCTCCGCTTCCCAGGTTCAAGTGATTCTCCGGCTTTAGCCTCTTACGTAGTTAGGAGTACAGGTGCCAGTTACCATGCCAGCTATTTTTTGTTTGTTTGTTTTTAGTATAGATGGGGTTTCACCATTTTGGCCAGGCTCGTCTTGAACTCCTGACCTCAGGTGATCCACACACCTCGGCCTCTGAAAATGCCAGGATTACAGGTGTGAGCCACCAGGCTCAGCCTCTCTATTTTATTTTCAATTGTTCTCATTACTACTCTTGCAATAGGGTCGCTTTTGTGATATTTTGCCCTTGCAAGTATACAGATCATCTTTTGTAAAGAAAACTGGACATCTACACCCATTTTGTTATTTCTGTCTGTATCCCTATCACTGTGCAGACTTTTAGAACCGATTGTGTTTATAAATGTATGCTTCACATGAATTTGCTTTTAGTTTGTGCACACACATAGGTAATTCACACATGAAGTTCACATGCTCTGGGGAGCCAAGTTTACACTCAATGTTTGCTATGAAAATCCAGGACTTGTTTCATTAGTGATGGAGCCATGGAACCGAGGGTTCTTGTGAACTCTGATGCTGTAAATCCGACTTCCCACAGAAAGAGATGTTGAACAGACACAAAGGCTGGTGTGTGTATACCTGGGTGGCTGCAAGCTCTAATCTATTAATGACCGTTGTCATAATTAACTTTTAGGAAACCAGGCAACATAAAATTTATTTTTGTTTAAACAAAACTGCTAAATGGTAATTTCCAAAATCCCCTATGTCTTTAAAATAAGGTCTGTCCTGAAACCAGCATTTCTTTGCCTTGCTCTGTTTCTTTGTTCTACTCTCTTATTTTACTGTTTTGACAATTTGGTACTTATTTTTGTTGTTCCCTGTTTTCTAACCCGGGGATATACTCTTTATTACTTTTTAAAATCTATGTTCCATTAATCACACGATTTCCATTTCATCACTTATCACCTTCCTTTTCCTCCCCTTCTCCTCCCTCTGGCTTTATTCTACCCACCTGCTCCTTAAGTAAATTATGGTTAATGTAATGAGAGGCCTTGCCTAGGAAATCAATTGGCTTATGAGCTTCAGATAATTTCTTAAATGTATTTACAACTTTTAGAAAAACACATCCTTTTTGGGCCTGTTAGGAAAAGGCCTGTACACATGGCACAGATGTTCACAGAGGCCTAAGAGAGTAGCCTAGTGAAGGAGAAGTCTCAGATTAGTTATGGTTATATTGTTGAACACTTTAGCAAATAGTCTTTAACACTTACTAGACTGACAAAGTTTTTTAAAAAGGAAGTAAAAGAAATGAATTTCCTCTGAAGATCTGCATGGTTTCTCTGTGCTTTGACATGTGCCAGGCCTTGGACTGCCCTGGCTTCCTTTCCCTGCTTTTCATCCCATTTGACCCTCAAGTAAACAAGTACATGTTTGTCACTATGCTGTGCTCAAACTCAGAGGCCCGTAATTACTATACTAAAATGGAATAGAAAGGAAGAGAAAGAGAGGAAGAGAGGAAGAGAGACTGAGCCACATTGCTTTATGTCCTTCACCTGATTTCTCATTCTAATAACCAGGAGTTACATTTTATTTGACTGAATCCATAAAATTACTAATCTGAACCAAGTTCCGGATTGCTGGTTTGCTTTAAAGCAAACAAACAGAAAGCTGTAGTGACATTCCTGAAGGCATGCCTCCAAGTTCTTAATGTAATTACTTCTTGGTTCCTGAGATGTAATTAATTAGATAAAAAGAGATCAAGCGTAATCCAAAAGGATATAGAATATTTTCTAAATGGGAGTGACTGTGGGCTTCAGAGCCGTGAATATAAGTCATTAAATCCAGGGACACAGACATTTCCCTCAGCCCCTCATTGTGCTGGGAAAAGCTCTTGAAGGCAAGAACCACTGGAAGTTATAAAGAGGCTAGTCAAAGGGATGAAAAAATTCCCCCCTCAAATCTGTAAATATTTTCTTATTTTTTTTTTCCCAACATAGTCTGTCTCTACCTGGGCCTGGGGTTGTCTGCCTTAACTAATATCAAGGACATTTTATTGAAAATTGTTCAGATTCTCGATGAAGCACTTAGTCTGACATACTTTGTCTATTGTTACTGTTAAATTAAGTTTCACTCTGACAGCTGACCACCAAATCAGGCCCCATTTTATCTAGGACCTTCTTTGATTCAGGAAAAGTACCTTATCTGGCCACCTCATCATTTTTTTACCCATATCTTTGAACAGACTTCAAGATGAGAGAAAAGAGCATCTTTTAGAATGTCATATATATGGATGGGTGTGTACACATATATACATGTGGATGTGTGTGTGTGTATCTATATATTTACACATATATACACACATATAAGGATGTATGTATATATATTTTTAAGCTTGGAGAGTTGTGAAGTCATAAAAGTTTAAAACTACAGATTAATATAGCTCTTCAGCATCATAGCTACTGCAAATATGTCCCTCCCTCCATCTCTCCTTTCACAGCCCAGGCATATACCTCATAATCTTCTAGGCAGCAAGGAGCAAATAGTGATGCTTGCCGGAAACAAAGGACAGGAGAGAAGGGAAATACATGAATATCAATAAGTTTTCTAGTCATAGCTGAAGAATCATGGTATCTCATTACTGGAAAGGATCTTTAAAGTTAGACATTGTGTTTCTGGCCATTTGTCCTCTGCCAAGGAGAGAACACAAATTCCCACAGCTGGAGTTCTCAGCATCCATAGGGATAGAGGTGCAGCTTGAGTAGGAATCTGGGAAGTCCTGCAGAGTGCGGGTATTCTGTCAAAAATTCACGCCGCCTTGTGATCCTTCTCATCTGCCCTCCTTGCCCCCTCTCTTGCCCATCCTCAAATAACTGGTTCAAACCAACCTTCTTATTTTACAGATAAGAAAACTGAGGTCCATGGAAAGGTCAAAAGAGTTGTAAAGATTATTAGATATTGGGAAATTCATTTTTCCCTTTGTTTTATTAGGGTATTTTTTTTGTCTCAGACAGAAAACTGTGAAAGAATTCAGACTGATATTGCTGTTGAGGCAGGAACTATATAAAGCAATAGGTATGTTTTCAGATGTAATTTAATTCATGTTCTAATCCTATTGTGAATTAGTAATAACATTTAGCCATCTTCTATTTGAAAGGGCCTGCTGCTTTAAATTATCCATCTCCTTCTCTGATATCATCATTGCCTTTCATTACCTCCTTTTTTTTCTCTCTCCCTTCTTTTCTATTTATCTTTTTTTGCTGTGTTGGACTAGATAACATATTTGTAAAGACACTTAAAAAGGGATTACTCTAAAAAATCTGCTACAGCATCAAAGCAATGCATTTGTATTTTAGACTTAAAAAAATGAAAGCCTGTAAATAGAATGGAAAATGAATTTTTATAGTTGTAGAACCATATTTCAAAAGCACTGGAGGAGATTGTTATTTGAAAGAATCCTGTAATGAGTCTTAGGGTAAAGCAAATAATTAGTATCATATTTGTTTGGGAAGTTTATCATATTCACAATTCAGTGATCTGGAGACCTTCGCTATTCAGAAATCCAATTTCTAAGGGGAGAGTGGATCAAAGAGCAAATCTGAAAGTGGAGCCAGGAAAGCATATCTTATAATTCCAGAAATAATAACAAGGCAGGAGAAACAAAGCAGAAAGCTCCTTTTTTTTCTTCTTTCCTTTTTTGCTTCCTGAACCTTGAAAGACTTCTGGAAAAACTATAGGCTTTCAATTTGTTATAAGTTTAAAGAGTTGCAAAGAATATAATTTCTCGTTTATTGATGTTTAAAAATTGCTGAATAATTTTTAAGTATATCTATTTGGAATCTAAATACTATAATGAGCTGAGTCTCACAATTGTCAATTTAACAATATAAAAACAAATTCTTTATTCATTGAAAACTGTGTGTCATTCCTTTCTCTCTTTTAACTCATATTTCATTTATTTGTCTCATAGAATTTTATCAATGTAATATGTTTGAAATATTTTATGTATCATCATGTCTCAGAACATTACATTTAAAAAAATTTTGAATTTATAATTCTCTATATTTCAAAAATTACATCTGGATTGAGCTTTTATAACTATTATTATTAGCACAAGATTGATCAAAACAAAAAATATATAAGAAAAAATATATATAAGAAAAAAATATATAAAAATATATTAGAAATATAGATGAACAGTTATTAAGTATAAAAGTTAAATTGATTGAACCTTCATCTAATCATGAGATGGTCAGGACTTTTTAAAATTTTTAAATCAGTTCCTACATCAAGTCAAATATTATTTGTTTCTAAACAAAACAGGATTTAGCACAATCCAATTTTTCAGTTTTCTAGATATAAGCATTGAGAAATCTTTCTCACATACATAAGTAGATGAGATTGGAGGTATTTTTATGTCATTGAATATTTTAAAACTTCTTGCCTTTTTATTCCAAAAGTCACACAGTAATTTCTCATCAAATTATTTTTTATGATTCATCTTCTGACAACTCAATTAGTTCTCCTTTAATTTTGTGGAGAGAAAAACTGTCTTAAAAAAGAACTTGTTGCTTAGTCACTTAAGATATTCAATTTCTCTTTTTCCTGGGAAGTACACCAAAGACTTACCTAGGCTTTTCAAATGCCCATTAATTATACCTGTTCCTCTTTCTTTTAGAGATACCATATTGAACCTGATAGACTCAGAGCTGGGAAAACTGAAATATTCCAAAATTCAATACACCTCTGAAAATATGATTTTAAACTTTTGGACAAGATTCTCTTGCTTATTGCTTTATATGTTCCTCCAAGCCTTGGAACTGCAGAGTTAACTCATTAGGTTTATGAAAAATAGCCACTCTGTAGTTAATTTTGAAAAACGTATTTGCTTAATCAAGCAGCTAGGTCAGGCCTACTTTCTTTCAGCTTGGGTTTTCACATTCAATTAAACTTCCTTGTGGTCCTTCTCATGCCTATCATTTCCCTTCTGATTTCTCAGAAATACATTGGCCGTTATGGTAAGGAGGTTTGCAATGAGTCTGTTCCTGAGAGAAATAAGGCACCACCCCCGTTGTATTTCTTAAAGATTCCCATTTTGCTTTGCTCTCTTGGGACTTTTTCTCAGGAGCAATGTATTTTTTGACAATTGCTTGCAGATTAAAAGGCAAGGTCTTTAAACAGAAATTGTCTTCCCCGTGACTCCTCAATTGCAGATACATTTTCAGACCGATCAATTTTAGGAAAAAAGTTGAGGATCTGGAAATGGATTCTTTTAAGAATATCTGATTCCGTGAATTTCAGTTGGAAGACCACTATCATAGACTGTAAAAAGTAGAAGAATGAAGGTACCTAACAGCCTAAGATAGGGCCATTTAGTGTATTGGTGATTAGTGTTAACCCCCTTCATATGTTCTGAGGATTCCAGTAACTGATATTCATAGCGGTGATCTGGATTCATTAAGAATTTATGAGACCTGGTTTCTGACTAAAACAGCATTTTTGATCAATTTTCACATGAGAGTAAGCTAAAAATGAAAGGTAAATTCTTTGATACTGAAAGTGGTAAATCTTTGGAATCTATGTCTTTTGTACCTAGTTTCTACCGTGAAATGTATAACTTGCCATAAATAGGAACCTCTTCACGTTCAGCATTGTGGAATTCTACAACCACAGCTGCAAAGTATTTGGAAAATTCTCTAAGCTAACACAGAAAGTTTCTATAATTTAAAACTAAGAACTGATCAATATGCCAGTGCATAAAATTTCTCTGGTTTTTCAGTAACCCAGTACTTCAAGATTTCCACCTTGTGGAGAGAAAGGAAGCATTATAAGGAATTCTTAAGCCAACAGAAATTTCTCATGTTAGAGAATGTGAATTAATATTATTTTCCAAGAATTTATCATTAACATATAATTATGCCAATAATATATCATTATGTCATTACTCCTACATATACGGAGAGTGCAATGGAATTATTTAGGTTATATTTTTTCTGACTCTTACTTTCTATAAAACATGGACCAGTCCACTCTTGATATTATCTACTTCTGCTTGCACAGTTCTGCTACAATGAGAAATATTCAAATAGACCTTAGAACCAATTAACTTATTTTGTGTGCAGTTAAACTGATGATATAAGAAATAACAGAAGAGACTTTAGTCCTGACAGGACTGAAAGAAAGCTTGTAGTCTAAGGACAAATATGCAGGCATTTGCATGGTATCTTCCTTGGCCATCACGTGAAACAGAATATCAAGCCTGACCCCTGTTCACTGGTTAGTCCAGACAGACCAAGCAGCGGATAAACCCAGATGCTGTGTGGCTGTGCATGATACTTAACATTCCTAAATTTTAGTTTTGTTCTCCATAAAATGGTGATGGTAATAGTACTTATTACATAGGATTGTTGACTCACATAAATGATTTAATGCATGTAAAGCATTTTGTGAGAGCTTAATATTGTTAACCATTATGATTATCAGTGGGTCTGTAGTAATACCCTAAGTGAAAAATATGGACTGATGGACTAATAGTAGGTCAGTTGAATTAAATATATTTTCAGTTTGATATAAGTTTAAGATCACCCAGATCCAGATCCAATAAATTCAATCAGTTATTTGCCATTTACTTTTTTTTTTTTTTTTTTTGGGAATCAAGTGTATATTAATATACTTTGTCAAGTATATTAATAGCATATACATTTTTGTTAATAGTTGAAGATATGCCCAGAGATAGCATGCTTTAGGTGATATGATTATTCTTAGAACATTGAGGCTTGTTGTTAATTACCATCTCTTTCTAGTTTCAAGGTGCCACTTAGGTAGATGGAACTTCTGGCCGTATAAAAGATTTGTTAATGTAAATTTTCTGCACTAATGATTGTAAAGGTAGGTCTGAAATGTCACCTTGTCATAGAATTCTCTCCAAAACAGAAAGATCTTTAAGCTCTTTTTGTTATTTCCTAAAGGGTATTTGTAACCACACTGACTGTGAAAGGCTACCCACATATTATATTTTCCCATTTTTGTCAAGGATTATGTTGCTTTCATGTTGTAATTTTAATTACTTATTTATTCGAAGTTCGATCAGACAGGATATATGTCTTTCTTAATAATAGCAAAAAGGAAATGAATTAATCATTAATCTTGGATAGATGAAATGTTTTCAAACATGTACTCCATTCTCAAATGATAATAAAAGAAGTCCTCGGCAGTGACTGTTAGGAAGCACTTCTTCAAGTAGGTTGATTTGGGAGCAGTGGGGCAGGAGTAGGCATTATTGTTCATATGTAGTATCTGTATAATGACGCTATTATACTAATTTGGTCTGTATTTTAGGAACATGATTTTACAGCAACCAGTTAAAAAGTAATTTCATTGACTTTCACCAAGGCAACAATTTAATTACCATTTGGCCAATTGGTCAAATTTGAAGACTCCTATTTCTTAAGATCAAATTTCATATATGGTAAAGGAGGAAAGCACTTTACTATTTCAGAGAAGAAAGCACAAAAATAAGAACTAAGAATGAATTAGGGAACCCATAAGAAAGAGAACCACAACACACATCACGTGGCCTTCTGACACTGAGTGAAGATCAAGCCTGCACCCCTGTTGCTCTTCCCATTCCTTGTCAGTATCAGCCTTTGTTTTGAAAAAGACACAGTGGGACCCTGTCTGTTGCTTCTTAAGCTGGGGCAGAGTTTATGTTTTGTCTGATTGGCCACCTCCTCATTCTTCAGAGGGCCCAATAAAATATGTTAAATACAATTGGTGAGTAAAGTTGCTGAGGGAAGGAACACAATTATTGGATAGTGTTTGTTGGGAGTTTCAGAGTAATAGAGCAGAGTTTGGAAATAAGACCACATGAAATATCGAGTAGCTGTTATCAGATTGTGGAATTAATTTACTGAGGAGGTTAGCTGCCAGTTTTCTGCAAAAAAATAGCCCAAATTCGTTCCATTATTTTAGTAATTATTATTTAACATGTGCTAAGTGCCCACAGCATGTTGGTGTCTTCACACGATATCAGAATGCACTATGGAAAGAACTGAACTTGTTATTGGATTTAATTAATCTCTCAAGTTAATTGCCAATGTGGGCCACATTTCTTATGTGAGTAAAATTGGAGTGTGAGAAAAGATAATGTCCCTCCCTCATTAAACTGTCCGCATTAGATTTACAGGGTGACAGTGAGGCCCATTCAGGCTTATTTTTGATAGCTTTCATTACTGACATCACAGAGTAAGTAGTGATCTGTCCTTTCATTATTAGACTCAAGCCAATAACTGTTGCACAAACACAACCACCTCTATCAGGGAAGCTTCAAAGAGCTGTTTGTAGTTTGATGCTCAGCTTGTCATTCTTTTTTCCTTGCTAGCCCCAGACTCCTTTTGTTCTATCCATGCACGGAGAATTGTAGTGCAGGGCCCTGCCTGACATCTGTCAAGAAGGGCAGCCCTTGCCAATTGCAGCCTTCGCAGAGTAGGAATCAGTTAGTGACTTCTGCAAGTGATGTGACTTTGTAGATCTTAGGAACTTCTTTTCACACAATTATATGGATGTGATTCCCCTCCATCCCCAGCTTGTGATTATAAAACACTGTGGACAGTACCTTTTAAAATGGCTGACATATCATTGATTAATTACCTGCAAAAACTGGAAGACCATTTGTGTGCCTGTCTTTTCTTCAGTGTTTGCTTCTACAGGGTCTTTGATTGGATTCTCTAGAATTGGAGATGGGTGTGCAGGTGACTAATAAGAGAAGGCTCTTGGGAGAAACCAGGAAGGGAATGAGGGAATTAGGATAAGGAAGTGGAAGAAGCTACCAAGGTATGGTTTCAGGTGAAGTTAACCTGATCACATGGGGAATCTCGGGAGCGTGAAACATGCTACAGGGTCAGTCCCACCTTGAGACTGGGGTGTAGGCTTTTGTACCTTCCCTTCCCAAATTCAGTCATCAGCTATGGACCCTGAGTGGGGGCCGAGTTTGGTGATATATCTCCCCAGCACCTCTGGGTGTGGCTCTGGTCACTCAAGGGCAATTCTTTGGAGAAGACTTGCAGCAACACCTGTAGGGAGGAATGGGATGCCAGGCTGGTAAAAGGGATCCCACGGAGAGCTGAGTGGAGCATCGGCAGCTTTCGAAGCGTAGGGAACACATTCTGTAGTTGCATAGGGCATTTGCATGCATAAGGGAACCTAAGTTTCCTTCAAGTTACACAATTTTGTGGCAGATTGAGGAAGCATTGTAACTATTGACTCCTCATTTTGTGTTGTGACTCAGTCTTTAATAGGAGATTAAAAACTGGTAAAAAGATGAAAATCACATATATTTTTTAGGTTTATGGAAGATGAAGTTAGTTGTTCTCAAATAGATATTCACTTGAGAAAAAGAATATGAAACTTCTTAACTCCACTGACTCAAACGAATTTATTGTTTCTCCATTGATTTCTAGTAAACTGTTGTTAATACCTGTAAAGGTAATTAAACATGACAGATGATAAAACGATTACACTCCCAGGCCAAAGAGGGAGTAAGTATGCGGAGTGTCTAGGGGCTACGAAATACAGCCTCTTATTCCATCAAATGACAGGGTCTAACTTTGTGATGTAAACACATTATTGCAAATGTCAGTGCACAGAGAATTGTTTAGACAGACTGCAAAGATGATTACTAAAGAAGAAGCAAAGCAATAAAATTTAAAACAACAACATTACATTCACCCAGTTATAATTCCCACTTATCTCTTCGGACAAACCATTTCATATAGAGACTTTTCTATGAAAACCTTTTAAAAAATAAGACAGCAAGATGAAGGAGGCAACAATTGATTTTAAAATATTATGCACATTAACAATTGATATTAAAATATTATGCACATTAATGTAAATTATAAAATATTTTATATCTCAAACTGCAAAGAATATATTCTGTGGTTAACTTTTCTTTCTCTATATCCCCTCCTTCTTTCCAATCAAAAATACCCACAGCTTAATATTATAAATCAAATTATGTAACTTTCCACTACGTAAGTTTCTGAACTTAGTTAGCCATGTATGTATTTGTATCTAGATAATTTCTGGAGCATGGAGTAGAGATGCTTTATTTATTCCATGTATTTTATTTTAAAAACACTTTTTAGCAGTATAAATTACTTTGCGGTATAAATAACTGCAAAGTTAACGGTTTATAAAGGTTTTTCTATAAAGAGAAAATTTGTTGTGTATATTTTATTTAAAGGTCTGATGCATTTCTCCAAATCAATTAATTGTAAAAAGTATATATATTTTTCAAATCAATGGGGGATTTTCTTTGGTACCTTCTTTTGACTTTTCATACTTTTTTTTTTAGACAGGAAATTTTATACATAAAAGTTGGTAATGTCTTGTTATGTAAATCTCAAGTGTCACCCTAGTATATTTGTCACCTTGGGTTTATAAAGCATTTTTAATTTCATGGATAATTTTGCTTTTTAGCATTTGTTATCATTGACGTTGCTGTTTTTATGACAGAATAGTTTTTGATAACATTTTGGTTCAGCTGTGTTCAAATGATAAAAGAAAGAAATTTCCTTAAAAAATAGTGCTTGAGGTTACCTTCTGAGTCTTCTATTGGCAGATTAATGTCAAATCCTGTATTTGAGAGCAGTAATCCATATTAAAAGAAGGTTCAAAATGGAAATTCTACCATTAATCTTGGGCTTTTCCTAGTGAAACTATTTTACAGATTCTCTTTGCCATCAGCATGTTTACCAAGCCCTTTATTTTCAAATGTAACTTAGGCAATTTTTATTTTAAAAACCTTTGCTGCAAGCATGGTGGTAACTGCTCTTCTTGCTCCCTGCTTATTACTCAAGAGCTGTTTTCCTCTGCTGCCTCCCTCTTCCCTTGCCTGTTCTTCCCTCTTTCACCCTCAGATTCTAAACTGTAGATGAGTGGAGTGGGTGAGGACACAGCTGGTGAGGAGGAGAGGGGCCATTTCCACTTCTGGGTCCTTTCCTTAAAAGAAGACTTGCCAAGAGCCCAGCCATGTTGGAACTAACCTCCCCAGTAGTAAGTGGCTACCTCGACCTAGTGTTCACCGTGCCCCTGGCTCTGTTCCAAGTGTCATAGATGCTTTCATTCTTCGCATCAGCTCTAGCACCACACATATAATTACTGCATTTCACAGACAGGGAAACTGAAATTCACAGTGACCCAGCCAATGCATTGCACAGCCTGCTCTGAAAAAGCTTCTTCTTTTGTTTGAGTGATGAACAAATATTTATCAGTTTCACTACTTCAACTACATCCTGAAACCTTATTGAATGAATTCTTGGTGTCAGTTACAGAAGTTTTTGGCCTTAAAGTGGGGCGGTTCTTATCATCACTATTACCACCATCATTTATCACCACTGCCATCATTATCATCATCGTCATTATGATTATCATCATTATCACCATCACCATCACCAGTACCATCACCATCACCAGTACCATCACCAGCACCAGTACCAGTACCAGCACCGGCACCAGCACCATCACAATCATTATCATCCTGCTCCCCCTCCTCATCATATATAGCAGTTATTGACTATCTCTTCTATGGCAAGCCCTAAGTTAGATGCTTAGCTTTTAGCAAGTTTTTCCTCTAATTCCCCTCAACTTGATAAAACAAAAAAAAAGTATCTCATATGGACAGGTAGCCCATCTCCATAAAATAATGGAGAAATCATTGGCTTAGGAATTTGACAGATCTGAGTTCCTAATTGTAAGCAAGCTGGGCAACATATCTGAACTTCATTTCTTCACCTTTTCCAAGAGCTTAATAATTCCTATCACATATTTTCTAGGGAGAATGAAATAAGATAGGACATATAGCAAATGCTTGGCACTCTGCTGCAATCATACTATCCACCCAGGAAATGTTGGTTCTTTTCCCTCTCTGCTGTACCTCTCATGTGGGGAGAAAATGCTGAGAGGCACAGATAATTGCTAAATTGAATTGTATAATGAAAAAAATCCCATATTATATATTTAAAAACTTACATTGCTCATTTACTTCCTATGTTTGAGGTATGTTTGCATGCAAAATGTGCCTTACATCATTTAGTTTTCACAGCAGCTCTCCATGGTGGGCAGCTGATTGATTTTCTGAATACCAGGAATCAGGGATGCTATCCTTTGCCACGTATTGACCTACACATTTCATCAGTTGATTTTTTTTTGTCTTCTGGCCAATGAGGGAACCCAAACAGGTTAGTTAGCCATGTATGGTAGGATGGTAGGGTAGTGAGGTCAAGGTATTAGTTGCCCTGGATCCCTCCCTGTGGGGTCCCTTTGAGCTGGCTATATTCCTCTGTCAAAGGAGATGGCGCTTCTTGAGGTTAACCTCTCCACCAGACTTTCTCATTCAAGTTCTGATCAGTGCCCCTTCCGCTTCTCTCTTTATGTCATGCAATGATAACAGCTCAAGTGTTGGATGTCCCTTATGGTTTTCCTACATACTACCCAGGGTTTTATACATAGTCCCTTTATTAAACCATCCTCAAATTATTCTCATTTCAGTGGGTCATCTGTGTCCTGCTCAAATCCCACCAATACAGAAGATGAGAAACCAGGCAACTTTTTTTTGAAACTGCATGTGGACACTGGGCACATGGTTTATTTGGGGTGGCTTGGGTGGATACTGGTAGAGTTGATTGGGGAGCTAAAGACACCCAAGACATTTTTGCCATTACCATTAGTAGATCTATTTTTATCAGTCTCAACTGATATTCAGAACTTTTGTTTCACCATGGACGTAATCTGTGCTCACCTTCTTTCACTTGCACAATATCTCTGTGGCTCCAATACTAGATTTTTCACTCCTTTAGGGTAGGGATTCTTATTCATCTCTGTGCCCTCAACACAAGTACACCACTGTGCTTAGTAGGCACTCAGCACAGTCGTTATTTAATAATCTATCTGCCCACCCCCACGCATAAAGGATGACCTGAAATAAGTGTACAAGTATACCACAGAACATGTTTTACTTCCTGATGTCAGCTTCCATAAAAACCCAAACTGATGTATTGCTGATGTGTTATGTCTATAAACATTATAGAAATGGACATGCCAGAGTTCTCTCCTTTAGCATCTGCTATGAGAGAAAAACTAGACAGATGCCTGGAAGGCATGGGCAATTGTAACTTTTCAGTAAGATAGACTGATCTGGCTTTAATTTGAAGTAATAAAGCACAGTTTTTTCTTCTCTTTGGACTTTTTTGTCTATTAAAATTTGTTCCAAAATGTTCTCAATTACTGGATATTTATATTTCTTACTTTGAAAGCCTGATTGCAGATACCCTGGTATTGTATTTTACCTTTTAATTAATGATAAGCACTGGAGAACTCAGTACTAGAGCAGTCGTAGCTTCAGCTTTTAAGGGACATAAATACAATGTGGGAACGAAATTGATAGTATAAATGAATATTAGAATGATCAAGATTCTTTAAATGAAGGCTATCATCAGTAACGTTTCAGTACATTTAAATAAAAGAAGGATAAAAGCTTGGTAGTGCTTGGTCAATTCAGTGGCTATGTTTTAAAGTCTAATTTGTAGAAGAATAAGAATTCAGTTACCTTTTAAATTAGGATAAATTTCTTAATCTTACAAAGGAATAACAGTGTGGCGTGCCCCTTCAGATTGCTTTTCCTTTGCAGATGACAAATAACTGTCAGTGTGCTGAATTTACAGACAAATGGTATGGGTCTCAGTGGAGAGACACTTGCTGCAGACTGACTGGGATTCCTCTCGGGAGAATTTATATTCAATAAATTATTTATATAAAAACCTAAGGTTCTTCTCCTTGCTTTAGTTTTAATTGTATATCACTGCAAAATGCCACAGGTAATCAGAATCGGTCTGTGTTTGATGGGAGAGAACTACAACAAAACCCCTTCAGCAGCATTCTTAATGCAGCAGACCTTGAGAAAGGGATTAGAACAGAGGTGGGCTAGGGTTAAGAAAGTGTTGAAGTGCAACCCAGGAACTGGCATAGAGTTTGCTAAGCCATTGAGGGGATTCGAGCCAAGCAACTATGCGAAGGGGTATGGAGGAGGAAATTGGGTGGGGAGTAGAAGTTAATGGAGGTGTGGGCATCTGAGGTGGGTTTATAGTCCACTTTCCAATGATAGATGCAGATGCTGTCACGTTGCAAAGGAGGAAATACTTAGACTTTTATTACGAATTCTCACCCTGAGCAATCAATGGGCATAATTTTAAAAAAAGAAACAAACTTTAAATTTTGTCTTAGAAGTAGTGGGTGGAATGGTGGTCACTAGAGGCTGGGCGACAGGGAGAGGGAATGGGGAGATGTTGATCAAAGGTACAAAGTGGCCAGGTATAGTGGCTTATGCCTGTAATCACAGCACTTTGGGAGGTCAAGGTGGGAGGACCACTTGGGCCCAGGAGTTTGAGAACAGCCAGGACAACATAGTGAGAACCTGTCTCTACAAAAAGTAAAAGATTGGCCTGGCATGTTGGCACATGCCTGTAGTCCCAGCTACTTGAGAATCTGAGGTGGGTGAACTGCTTGAACCCAAGAGATCAGGCTGCAGTGACCTGTGATTTTGCCACTGCACTCCAGCTTGTGTGACAGAGCAAGACCTTGTCTCAAAAACAAAAACAAAAACCAGGGACGAAGTTTCAGTTAGATAGGAGGAATAAGTTTTTGAGATCTGTTGTGTAGCATAGTAACTATGGTAAATAAAAATGTATCACGTATTTTAAAATTGCTGAGTATAAATTTCAAATGTCTCACCACAAAAAATCATAAGTGAGATGATAGATAGGTTAATCACCTTGATTTAATCATTCTACATTGTATGCATATATCAAAACATCACATTGTACTCCCTAAATATATACAAGTATTATTTGTCAATTAAACTTTAAAATTTGAAATAACAGTAGATAAACAGAAACTAACAAAGAAATGGACAGGGAGGGCCTGTGTATCCTTTTTTTTTTTTTTTTTTTTTTTTTTTTTTTTTTTTTTTGAGACGGAGTTTCACTCATGTTACCCAGGCTGGAGTGCAATGGCGCGATCTCGGCTCACCACAACCTCCGCCTCCTGGGTTCAGGCAATTCTCCTGCCTCAGCCTCCTGAGTAGCTGGGATTTACAGGCACGCGCCACCATGCCCAGCTAATTTTTTGTAGTTTTAGTAGAGACGGGGTTTCACCATGTTGACCAGGATGGTCTCGATCTCTTGACCTCGTGAACCACCCGCTTCAGCCTCTGTGTACCCTTTATCCAGCTTTCCCCAATGTTAACATCTTGCCTGATTATAATACAATATAATATCTTGCCTGAATATAAACCAAGAAATTGGCTTTAGTACAATGGATATCCATAGAGCTTACTCAAGTTGACCAGTTATGCAGGCACTCATTTGTGTGTGTGTATGTGCGCATGTGTAGCTCGATGCAATTTTATCCTAAGTGTAGCTTCATGAAACCACAGCCACTATCAAGATACTTCACCATCCCATCATCAGAGACCCCCTCTTGCTACTGCTTTATAATCAACACCTATTCCCCGCCCCATTCTGAACAACTAGCCACCACTACTCTATTCTTGATCTCTATAATTATCATATTTCATGAGTGCTATATTAAGGTAATCAGATACTATGTATCTTCTTGCGATTGGCTTTAATTTTTACATAGCATAATTTCCATGATATTCATCCATCCAGGTGTGTATCAATAGTTCATTCCTTTGTATTGCTAAGTAACGTTCCCTGTTATGATATATCACAGTTTGTTTTACCATTATCCATTGAAGGATGTTTGGGTAATTTTCGTTTTTTGGCTGTTACAAATAAAGCTGCTACAAATATTCATATTTAAATTTCTGTCTGAAAATGGGTTTTCATTTCTCTGTGACAAGTGCCACTTCTGGGTCATGTGGTAAGTTTATCTTTTGTTTTAAAAGGAACAGCTGAACTCTTTTCTAGAATAGCTGTATCATTTTACATTACCATCAGCAATGTCTGAGTGATCTAGTGTCTCTGCATCCTCACCAGCATTTGATGTTATCATTGCTTTTCATTTTAGCCTTTCTGATAGATATGTAACAATGTTTTTGTGGTTTTAAATTGCATTTGTCTTATGACTAATGATGTTGAACACCTTTTCGTGTGCTTGCTACCTGTATATGCTCTTTGGTGAGCTGTCTCTTCATGTTTTCTGCCCATTTTCTAATTGTTTATTATTGTTGTTGTTTGGGTTTGATTTTCCATTGAGTTTTGAGAATTCTTTATATATTGTAGATAATAGTTATTTGTCAGATATATGGTGGGGATGGGCTAGGATGTCACTGCCCATTGCTGCTCTAGTGGTGGAGTAGGGGCTGGGGCTGAGGCTTCCCCACTAGGTCTGTACTAGACTTCCCCTTTACTGGTCATTTGACCAGGGGGAGCAGGCTCTCCCTGGTCAAATGACCAGTAAAGGGGAAGTCTAGTAGAGACTAGACTGTTTTGGGGTTGCAGCCCTTGCTGGAACCCAGCTTAGGATATATTGGAAATAAAAAGGAACCCCCAGGGAACTTACCAGGTTGTTGTCCTCTAAGTGCTGAGGTCCCTAGTCAGTTTCCATCTCCTTTTTTTCCAGGTTTTAGAGTTCCTTCTCACTTTCTGTTGAATAATTTCCAGGATATTTAGAGGAACAGAGTAGAGAAAAATGAATTCACACTGTCTTTTTTCAGCCCAAGCCATTAGATCTGATATCTAAGAAGCCATTTGGTATCAAACAGCCACGGGACTGATTTTCATAGAGATGTTACCTGATGGACAGTAAGACCATTGTAAGCTTTGACCTCTTAATGTCTTACCATTTTGTCTCAGATGACCTTTGTATTATGATGGCTGTCTAAGATGAAAAGCTTAAAGGTTGTTGTCCTTAAAGCCAGAGCTTAAAACTATTTTACCTAGTCTGGGACAGAAGTGTTGCATGGACTCTGTAATGCATTCCCCAGGCCCTCCTTTAGGAGCTAAGGGCTTACCACTCCACTTGCTGGGGTTGCTGCCCAGAGACAGCCCTGTCCCAAAGGCATATCTCCTTCATGAGGTGGCCTGCTTCCAGTGACTGATCACTCCAGGGTAAAAAGGCCCCTGCCTTCTCACCCTCACTCAGGACACCCTGTGCTATGATCTGACTGTTTGTGTAGCCCCAACATTTCTATGTGGAAATCCTAACCCTCAAGGCGGGCCTTTGGGAGGTGATTAAGTTGTGATGGCTCCACCCTCATGGATGGGATTAATGCCCTTACAAAAGGAGGTCCCAGGGAGCTTGCTAGTCCTGCCACTGTGTGAGGACAGAGAGAAGCCATCATGATGATCATCCCATTCATTATCATAAACCAGAAGTGGACCCTTACCAGACATCAAATCTGACGGCACCTTGATCGTGGACTTCCCAGGCTCCAGAACTATGAAAATACGTTTCTGTTGTTTATGGTATCTTTTTTAACTGCCAGAACGGGCTGAGACACCCTTCTTCATTATTCTCCACAAGCTGCCATTGGGATTCCTCCTTCAGCTCACCTGCTTCCTCCTGTCTTTCCCTTCTTTCTCCAGGCATTGATCCCCAAAGAATTCTTTTTAAACCCTTCTTTAAACTAAATGCATGAGGAATATGCTTCCCAGGAACTTAACCTACCTCAAAAGTGCTTTGCAAATGTTCTTTCTCTAAATAGAATTGTTCATTGTAAGGAGATCATATACTTCCTATTTCTTCCAGAATAATAGCGTGTTATTTTTTTTTTTAATGTAATGATGACCATACTAGATAGTAATCCTATTTACTTTCAGAATCTTCACTTTGGATAATAAAAAGCTGGGATGTTATGCATTTCTCTCCAGTGTTTGAAATCTGTAACTGGAGTACTGTAGCTTGGAATCCTGTTAGATTTCTTGCAACGACTTGTTTTTATGAAGAGCCATCACCAAACACAGCAGTTTTGTAGATTATTGTTTCAGAAAGTTTACTGAAGTCTGCAGTGGGATCTTCTGCAGTTGCTGGTAATATATAGGCCCTGAATGCTAAGTATATGGTCCCTAGCATTGTATTCTCCATCTGGCTCTCTAGTCTGAGTTTCTTTGCTTAATATGGAGGTTCAGAAGACACATGGCTGTGGCAGCGTCCTTACTTATCTCTAAGGTTTTTTCTTGGCCGCTAGCTGATTGCAATGTATAAACAGTAGTTTGCATATTACTCAGTCACATACATGTCCCACCAAGAGCTGGTAACTCTTTCACATATCTCCTTATTTATTTCCCACAGTGCTTCTAAATTAACTATGTAGAAATCTCCCATGCACTTAAAGTCGCTCATCTGACCTCTGCTTGTTCATTTAGACTTTTCTCTAACTGTATATGGTGAACCATGAAAGAAACAAATAAGTCCACCTCCTCTTTTTTGAAAAAGTTACTATAATGGTGTTATATATTTGACTTTATGCAGTAAATGTGTACCTAAAGACACCAATAAATCACATTTTTGTAAACCTAATAAAATGTAAATGCATTAAAAGAGCTTACTGTTCTTATGGAGAGTCTGTTCTTAAAGGTAAATGATAAACCTTTAATTCATGTTTAAATCAAGCTTTTAACTGTATTAGGTTCTTTCTGGAAAAAAGTTAATGTGACAATGAGCCAGATGAGTTATTATATTTCTTTCTGAATGGCACAGTGGTTCAAAGGGGCTCAATTATGGGTAGGGAGGAAATTAATAAAAGTAGACTTTAATAAAATTAAGGACATTTGTTTCTCATAGAAGTTACTTGCTGATGACAATCTCTAAGAAAATAATGTAATGTTGACAAACATTTAATGAGAAAGTAGATCCTCAAAAGCTTTAACTCTACTATTTTATTAGAAGTCCAAATGAATATCTATTACAAATATTTACTTAAAAGATTTCCTTGATATTACAACATGTAATACCTTTTAAAAAGTGTTGCTCTTGAAAAACAAGCAAACAAAGCTCAAAAAATCTGTTACTCTTGATCCAAAGTTTATCGTTGGAAAATAATGACTCATCTTATTGGTTAGTGTTTCATCATGTGATGTCAGTTGTTAATTGTGTCTTCATAGATATTAAAATTATGGGAGGTATCTTGAAAGTTGACTTTTTAAAAATGTCAGCATTTGGTGATGGGGCAGGTCCTTTGGTCCTTTTCAGCCTGTTTCTTCATCTGCAAAATGGCTAAAGTGATGTTTATCTCAGAGGTCACGTGAGATTTAATAGTACTTTGTGATCTTTACGGTTAATAATCAGATACAGGCTGTTATTTTTGATTTTCTAGATACTTCTGAAAACATAATTCCGATAGTAGTATCCCTTGGCCTAATGCTTTCTGGGTTTGGAAACCCCTCCATAGATTTCTTTTTGCTGATTTGCAATTCTAGTGCCAGAGAAGGCCTGTTTTGTTTTGCTTTGTCTTTAATCTTTTTTTTCTTTTTTAAGAGAAAACTGGGGCCCCAAGGTGTTAAGCAATTCATGGATTCATGCTAAGTCGTATATTTAATAAGCAGCAGACAAAGGGCTAGAATCAGGCTTTCTGACTGCTAGTTATTTCTTGCAGGGTCCGAAATGTAAACACTGTATGCAAGGACAAAGTAGGTAATGGAGATGAGTGCGTATACAACTATAGGGAGTGGTGGGAACATTGGCAAACTAGAGCCAATTTTGACCAGAGATGACTGGGAAGCATGTATCATCCGCACCTCCCTATACCGCCACCCTACAGCTTCGGTCAGTTGTTGCCAAGTAGTCTTTCTGGTCCAGTGTGCTAAGATCTTCTGATTTCTTTTAAAAGAGAAGTCAGAAATTTAGATCTTTATGCAAGATATTGACACCTACTAAAAAGAAGAAAACAAAGAGACAGGCAGACAAACACACACCAGGTAGTACCAGCACTTTGCCTTTCTCTGTTGCAGCTTGTGGCTGTGAGGTATGCCTTCTCCCTGGTTTTGGTCCGTGTATGCTGTATGGAGAGGGTAAGGTCCCTGAGGGCAGGGATTCTGCCACATGTATTGTTGCATCCCCAAAGTATAGCCAGGTGCCTAAAATTAGATAGTGCACTAGGAAATGCCTTTGAATATAGAATAAAGAACAGCAACAGCAGACCAAAGAATTCCCATAGAACCCTTGGGAACTTGAGTCAGCATGCAGGTCTACAATGTGGAGTTAGTTTTACTTGATAATGCTGAGAAGCACATTAGAAATATTCAGGCAGTTAATAATTTCTCTTGTTGTTTTTCAAATGGAAATTTACGAGTGGCAAAATGAGGGTGAAATTGTAATTCATTTTGTGAATTACTAAACACTATTGATCTCTCTAAATACAGCATATGCCAAACATATTTTCATTACGTTTTCTATAATGATTTCTATCTGAATGCTCATAACTCTCAGGCATAGTGGTGTGTGAAAATGATAACTTTATTCCAAGGATTCTCACTTCAAATGCACGCCTACTTAAGCGGGAATTCATTTATCTTAAAATGTTTCAAAGGATCTCCTTATTCTAAAGGAAGAAAAAAGCCATATGACCCTTTGGTTGATGTTGGTTATATATATGTGGGTCGTGGATTCAAACACATAATTCTAAAATGTTTAGAAATGCTGCACCTAAAATATTATGGACATTAAGATTTTTTCATGGCCAAGAGCTTGCCACACTGTTTTTCTTTAAACAAGAAAATTAGAAGTAATAGTATTTAGTTTGAGTCCTCACAGGAACAACAAAATGCCACAATTAAGAATGAAATCATAAGGATGGATGATAGGAACTTGTATCCTATCTGTGGTTGGTTTGACAAGGTAGAGTTATTGATTAATGTAATATTTTATTCCACCTTTAGAACATTTCATCATCCCATCTTAATTGAGATTAAGAGTTAGAGGAGCACGCATCTAGAACCATGCCTTGCACCACATTTTGCTTCCAGGCTTTGAATAACCTGTTGAAAGCAAAACAAAACAGTCTACTGCCAACCATCTCATCACACTCTGACTTAAAGTTCAGCTTCACAGTTAAATAACTTGCCAACTTCGAATTAGCAATAAACAGCAACTCAAGACCTGTAGGGCTTATAAGCAAGTGAGAAGTGGTACTTGGAATGATTACATTCCTAAGCCCACAATTATCATAGTTCAGAACTAATTTTTATGCCTTAAATAAAACCAAAAGAATCTACACAAAGCACTTCATTTTCTGGGAAGGTTAAATTAAAATTAAAGTGTTCACTGGAAAGTCACCCTCTTTAAAATGCATTTGCTAAGAACCACTTACTTGAAGAAAGAGTAGCTACTGTAATTTTAATTTTTCAGGTGTAAATCCTTTTACTCCTTGCAATAGATAGAGAGAGGCCACTAATGTTTATTTTTTAAGTGTGATATTTAAAAAATCCTTTTTCCACATTTGTGTACACATTTACACAATATGATCATTTATTAACCAAAATGGATAGCAGTTGAGAGTGCATGAAATGGAAACAAGACAGTATTCCAGAGAGACCTAAAGTAGGCAATGAATAATAGCCATCCTAGTACCTTGGATTATGTCATGTGTCTCCTGCAAAAAGTCCTAGTGCTTTTGCAGCTATCTTTGAAACATTCTGCATAGCATCCAGGTCAGGGTCTGGGGAGGGGGAAAGACCACTGGGACATCTGCAGCCATAGTAACTGTGTGCCTGCCGCATGAAGAGCTGGGGAGGGGGAAGAGGTAAATCTCCCTCTGGCAGCTCAACTGTTTGGTGGCTTGTGGGAATTTCATCTGAGATCCCTGTTAACTTTCATATGGGAGAAATCAGACAAGTTATCTTGTTGACCTTTGAGGCAGCAGAGGTATTAAACTATTTTCCCATGGGTTCTCTCTGGAATAATGAATGCTTTTTAATTAAATTAAAATTTTAAAAAATTCCAAACATTTAAAAAGCTGGATTTCTAGACTCTCTTGGAAAACTGGAAAACCTGGCAATACTGTACCTTTATTATTCCCTCATGGTAGCGACTGGCTGGAGCTCAGCTGGAGCTGTGGCGTTTTCATGAAGTGTGAGGGGCTTACGTGACACCAGCTCCCTTCCTGGTTTTCGTGTTTTCTCACCTGTCTGGCTTGCTTGCTAGGGCACTTGCATCTACCCATCTTTTTATTGGTCTCCAGGCTCAGATTCCCATTGTCCAATGGACATTTCGGTCTCAATGTCCCTTCCGCTCCTGGTTGAACATCTCCAGTACCAAGATCTTTATTCCCAACAGTGCCCAGTGTTGCTTTAAGTGCTCAATCTACATGATCTTATTTAATTCTCTAAAAGGTGAGTATGCTTATTTTCCATTTTACAAATGGAGAAACTGAGGTAAAAGGCAGAATTCAAATTTGAAATGGTTTGATTTTAAAGTCCATATTCAGTCTCATTTCTGTCTCAGGAAAGTAAGGGACCATGCATGTTTTTCTTCTTTTGTAATGTGCTTAGGAAAATTCAAGTACAACTAAACAAATAATACACTTGGTGATTTTATTGCTGCCTCTTCTCCCACATTCTCCATTCTTTAAAACATGTATAACTGTTAGGATTGTAATTCCCCATTTCCACAAGGAGAGAATCTTAGCTCTTATAGCAATTCAAAATAGTCTAGATCATTGCCATTCAAATGAACACGTGAGCTACATACATAACTTAAAACAATGTTTAATAACCACATTAAAAGTTAAACAAAAGAGGTAAAATAAATTTAAATAGTATATTTTATTTAACCTAATATCTTAAAAAATATCATTTTATCATGTATAGCATGTAATTAATATTTGAACGTTATTAATGAGACATATTTTATATTCTTTAAGTCTCTGAAATCCTGTGTATATTTTCTACTCACGGCACATCTCAATTCAGACTACTCACACTTCAGGTGCTCAGTAGACATGTGGCTCATGGCTATTGTCACTGGCAGCCCAGGTCTATATCATTAGCCCTATATACAAAGGGAGAGTTAGACAGAGGAATCTGGTTCCTGTTATGGCCAAGGCATAACTCAGCATTTCTAGGCCCTGGTTCAAATCTCCTCCTACAAACCAATGTTATGAGCCTTGAGATGTGCAAAGAAAGAGTTTTGTAATGAATTATTTATTCCTTTTATGGATGCAGCTGCCTGATGTTTGGTAAGCCAGAGAATTGGTATAATTTTAGTATATCTTTCCTGCTTATAGCGCAATTTTAGAGTTTTAATGGAGAGAGTTAGGATATGATTTCATAGGAATATGTTTTAGCTCCCTGGGTGGTGTATATTGCCTTGTAAGCCTGAGGTGAGATCATAAGTCTAAATCAGTTCCCTTCTAGAAGTTACTTTTTGCCTACCATCAGGGACAGTGAGTAAACGCACAGAAAGAAGGAGGGTGTAACATTGTTGGGAATATGAGAACTTCACTGAAGAAGCAACTGAAGAACAACGCAGTAAAGTGTGCAATAAAGGTGCTCAAGCCTTTTCAGGCAGTGCCAAGATGGACAGCCTGAATCCCGAATAAAAGCTTGTTCGATACTTAGTAACTGTGATTTGTAATACCCAGAGACAAAGACTAAAGGCAATTAATTATGTATGGCCTGTTATTTCTTTGTGAAAACTGGCCATGAATTGTTTCATTATTTGATAGTGTTTTTCCAGGAAAATAAGGTTTCCTTTGCTGCCATTTTTCACTGAGATAGATGCAGAAAAACTCTGAACCATACTAGTGAGCATGTATTTCTAGCTAGTTCACCAATTTGAATTTCAGGTTGTGATGGTATGGTCATAAAAATCTGCCCCGGGCGCATTTTTGGCTGATCTTAGCTCAAAAGCATTTTTTAATGCCACACGATGGGGCTTAATGACTGCATTGTGGGTTGGGTCACTCTATCAGGAAAATGAATCCATTCGGATCCTGTTCTTATGCTGGAAACTCTCAGAGTTTCCTTTATTGAAATACGAGAAAATGCTTTTTAAATACATGTTCCATACTTCAATTGTCCCATGGCCTCCTGTTGTTATTTTTATTCTTTACAGAGCACACAGATACTGGAGGTATATTTCTTTTTTTTTTTTAATTTTTTTTTTTTTAAAACAGGGTTTCACCATGTTGGTCAGGCTGGTCTTGAACTCCCGACCTCAGGTGATCTGCCCGCCTTGGCCTCCAAAGTGCTTGGATTACAGGCATGAGCCACCGCGCCCGGCCACTTGAGGTATATTTCTAATATTGAAAAGAAATGATCCTGCCACCTTGAGCTTCCATTTCATGCAGACAAATTCAGCACAATTGAAAGGGAAGACACTAAGCAGGCACTGTCAGTCACCAGAGAGGTTTTGGGGAAGTTGGTCATGGCCCCAGATTAACATGCTTGCGCATTGTCCTGCTGCTAAGCCAAGCTTTCTCATCACCTGTCTTGCGGTTCGTTGCCATTGCTGTGGCTGACAGTATGGGCAGAGCTGTTTAATATAGAAACGGGAAATCGCTTTGGAAATTCACTGGCTCCTGAGTTGTCCTGAGGTCAGTTTTCCTGGAGAGAGCAGTTACCATTTGTTTATTTATGTAGCTGACTTTTTGATCCCCTGAAATAATTTTTTAAATTAAGGTCTAACACATACATCAGTAAAAGTTTATAAAGTATGCTAATTTAATTATATGGTTTGATGATATTTTTACAGGTGTATATCCACATGTAACTGCCATCTAGATCAAGTTATAGAATACTTTAAAGCACACTGGCAGGCTCCCTTGTGCCCCTTCCAAATGTTTTCCAAATATATTCCCTTATAATGTTACCACTGCTTTGATATCTGCCAACACTAGTTAGTTTCACCTGTTCCTGAACTTCATCTCAATGGAATTACGCAGGATGTAGTCTCTCCTGTCTAGTTTTTTTCAATCAACGTATTTGTGAGGTGCATCCCTGATGTCAAGATTCATGTTCCTATTGGTGAGCATTTGAATTATTTCCAGTTTTTCCAAAATTCTGTTTTGGTCCAGATTCTACCTAATGTCTTCAGGACATTAAAGAGGTGACATTTATCCAAGGGCCTAGCGCACAGAGATGCTCTATGCTGGTGGAAACCTCCACCCTGTCTCCCATAAGTCTGTATTCTCCCCTGAATGATCAGGGTAGTTGCTTAGCGCTTCACCTTATGCTTCTCTTTCTTCTTCCTAATTTTAATAATAATAATAATAATAACAACAACAGCTATTATTCCCTGAAGTTGTGTCATGCGCCAGGCACTAACACTACTCTGTATTATGTGTTTTGTCTCATTTAATTTTCACCAAGAACCTGGGAAGAATTATTATAGTTTTTACATGAAGACTTTAGTAAGTTTAATGGAGACCCTAACATCACATAACATATTGATGGCAGAGCAAGGATTCAAACCTAGGTTTTCTGACTATGTTTTTAATCGCTACCCATACCAACAAAGACAGGGCCTTACCATCTGTAAGGGAAATGACATCTTGGAGTGGAACACAATTTGGTCCACTTTCTTCCCCCATGACCCCCAGACAGATGTAATTTTTTAAATGTCAGTTGGAATCTATCATTTCTGAGCTTTGAACCTTCAGTGGCTGTCCTTTCATGAGTATAAAATCCTAAGTCCTCATTAGGCCTGCAAGACCCCACCTGATCTGCTCCTGCCCCCACTCCCTGACCTCATCCCCCATCCACTGGGCCCTCCTCAACCCCCTCGGGTCATTGAACTTCATGTGTTCTTGAACAAGCCAGGCTTGTCCCTGGCACTGGGTCTTTGCATTTGCCATTCCTTCTGTCAGGAATGATCCTCTCCAGATCTTTTCATGGCTGATTCCTTCTTGTCATTCTACTGGTTGCTTAAATGTCACCTTCCTGGAGAGTCCTTCTCCGACTGCCCCCCGACATGAGGAAGGATCTGTCTCTCTATCACATTGCCTTACTTCATTTCCTTCCCAGCACTTACTACTAGCAAACTTATTTTATTCATTTGGAATGTTATTTATTGTCTGTTTTGCCTCATTGTCATTTTCACTCTAGAAAAGAGCCTGGCACTTAGTAGGTACTCAAACAGGTATTGGCCGAATAAACAAAGGAAGGGAAAAATGCATGTTTCCAAAGGTCTCTGTAAGAAATTTCCATATATATATATATATAAATTAATATAAAAATAACGGATTTTTTTTTTTTTTTTGAGACGGAGTTTCACTCTTGTTACCCAGGCTGGAGTGCAATGGCGCGATCTTGGCTCACCACAACCTCTGCCTCCTGGGTTCAGGCAATTCTTCTGCCTCAGCATCCCGAGTAGCTGGGATTACAGGCACGCGCCACCATGCCCAGCTAATGTTTTGTATTTTTAGTAGAGACGGGGTTTCACCATGTTGACCAGGATGGTCTCGATCTCTTGACCTTGTGATCCACCTGCCTCGGCCTCCCAAAGTGCTGGGATTACAGGCTTGAGCCACCGTGCCCGGCTCCTTATATATTTTATAAAGGAAGAAAATTTTATTTTAAAAATAAAATAACTTTAAAATGACTTTGCATGCTGTGGGAGGTCCAGTCTTCATATAATAACATGAAGGCGGGAGGGCAGCTGGGCACATTATTAATTTTATGTGTGGAAGATGCTTGCAATCGCAGGAATTGACTTCTGGCAATGAAGCAATTTCCCTAATGTCACAACTAATCATATGATCCTGGAAAGTGGTTCTTTTTTTATTGTCATTGTTTATTGTTTATTTATTGCTCATTATAAAATACTAGAATGGGGCCACTGTTTCCTGCCCAGCCCTGGAGCATAGCATGTGACACAAATCATAACGATTAACACATATTTTTATATTGGAGTTTAAAAATAAGAAATGTCACAAGGAAAGCATATCTAGATGCTCTTTAATCATTGCCACCCCAGTCTAACATCACAAAGGTAGGAATCGTTAATGATCCTTTGTTCTGCTCAATGCGTGGGGTTAACGTGGATAACTTTAGTAATAAGCTGCTCCTTATCATGAATAACAAGCTGCCACTTTACCATTTGGAGGCTGCAGACCAATTTCTGTAATATGACATTCACTCCTCTCTTAGCTGTGGTTGTGTTTGGTAGGAAGTTTTAAATTTAAATATCTTTGGTCCTAGGACGTAGATGAAAATTCCTGGTCCCCAAGCAAACTTTCTCAAAGGAACTTGCAACCCATTGCTCCTCGAATCATGCATGCCAGGCACCCTTGGGTGTACATAAGGGTTGTAGATGTGATGGGCAGGGCTGGGAATTTTATGCCCTGTGGAGGAAAGAAAAGCAGTATTAGGAGAACTGTAACAGCGCAGTTCAGGCTGGGAGTGGTAAAGGATTGTGTTTCTCTGCTAGCCCAGGCAGAATTTCTTATTACCCCACATCAAATTGCATCCCTTGCCTCTGATTCAAGCCTGCACATTCATCTCTTCCTCCCACCTCAGGCTTTTATTGATGCTTCCACCTCTAGGCAGTGCACAAATGCAAACTTCTGTTTACCATCTCTGAGTAATGATATTAATTCCACTGCCCAGGGATAATGCATTGCTTATTAAACACTGTAGCAATAACCATTAGGTGGTAATTCAAAGGGAAACAAAAAAAGAGTCAAAAGCACCCCTAACCCCTTCAGCAGAAAATGATCAGAATTTAACAGAAGTAGAGTTTTCCTGGTTAGCAGTGGGGAGGGATTAACAGCCTTACTGCTGACTTGCTGTGTGAGCCTCAAAGACTTACGAACCTTTCTGAACTTCAGCTGACAACGTTGATAAACAGAATAGTAATTGTGCCTACCTCCTTGAGTTGTTGTGAAGGTTAAATGAAAGATATGCATAGAACCCTAAGCAGAGTGTCTCATATGTAGTAAGAGCTTGATTAAAGTTTCCATAATAAGACTTCTGAGAAGACTTTGGGAGGCTGAGGTTGGAGGATTACTTGAGGCCAGGAGTTATGGACCAGCCTGGGCAACAGGCAACAAAGCAAGATCTGTGTCTTCCCAAACAAACAAACAAACAAAACAACAACAACAATAAAAAAACAAATTAGCTAGGTGGGGTAGTATACACCTGTGGTCCCAGATACTTGGGAGGCTGAGACACAAAAATCACTTGATCCCGGGAGTCTGAGGCTGCAGGGAACTGTGATCACGCCTACTGCACTTCAGCAAGACCCTGCCTAAAAAATAAGTAAATACATTAAAAATATCTTAGAAGAACTGTGTTGTCATCTTCATGGGGATATGCTGTCCATGCACTTTGCAACAAACCTAGGAAAGATATCTTAAAATACAAATGCTTCCTTCCAACACTAGGGATGTATCCATAAAGACTTCAATAGAAAAATCTGTCATGTCTCTACCCAGTTACCAAATTTTCTTTTAAAAAATTATAATAATGCCATGCCTATTTGAAAAAAAAAACCTTTTAACAAGTATTGTTTAGAATCATGGTTATATTCTACACAATGCATTGAATTTAAGGTTCTCAAAGCTGTCATCCGTATACTCTGTTTCATAAAGAGCAGCCGCCTCTCTAGAAAGTTGTTTAGATCTAGATGAGTTGAAATGCAAAATGCTGAGAGATTCAGCTCAAACAAATATATCACCTCTTCCCCTTTACCTTGTCAAGGTTGAACATTCTTGAACAGGCCTCCAAGTTCCCAGCCCATTCCCTGCCACTCTCCCTTTGTCTATCATGACAATCAAATGCTAGTTTCCCCCTCTGTGCAGCTGGTCAGCCTCTCATTCACCCTTAAAATATCAGCTGGAATATCATCTCCTCTGGAGAGCCTCTTGGGTCCCCAGGTAGGCTCCATACTTGGCTCTATGTTCACATTGCCCTTGGAATTCCTTCATTTTATTCTGTCCTGTGATTATGTACCAATTATTCATAATTATTAAATATCCATCCTGTCTACTAGACTGTTGGCTCCATCAATGTAGGGATTCTTTTGTTCATCACAGTATCACACAGTCCTTGGCACATGTTAGGTACCCTATCAGACAAATGGGGCATGTGCTAAAACTTATTCTTTGTAAGGATTTATTTCCATGTGGCATATAACTAAATGGTTAAAATATTAGATTATATTTTTTCTCTTATGTTGCAACAATTTTTGTCTGCTATATTTAGTTTGCCTTTGTACTATTGAAATGATCATGTGCTGCTTTTGTAGGTTAAGATTTAATAGCATCTCAACCAACAAACTTCTGAGTTTTAAGGAAGTAACCGTTTAATACACTAGTTTTATAGTACAAGGTGACATTCCCTCTCTCTCTAAGAACGCTTCAGTCTTCAAAGCACATCATACAATTTCATAAATTAATCCTGGGAATAAGCGTCATAGTAAAGATATTGATTTTAGAATCCGAATGGAAAAGAAGGCAAGCCTAATGTTTGAACTCTGAGTTGCAATCAGATATAGTAAATCACCAAGAACAAAGGACAGATACCTGAACACCTAGAATCAGGGGAATGGAAGAGAACTTTATGGACTCAATTTTAATCACCCTTGTCTCTTCGAAGAATCATCCCTCCTAGAAAGCCTTTGGTCCTTGTCTGATTGTTTCTCTGTCAAACTGGAGACTTACTGATTTGGCTCTATGAAATGATTTTAGATTTATGCTCTTGGTTAAGCTTTCGCAATAGCTCTAAGATGCCTACTCTATCATGTTTGAGTTCTGCCTGCTTTTCAAGGCAATTTGATGTTAGACCCCACCTCAACTTGACTGACTGACTTCCCACTGCTCACACATGGTCTCATCTCTCTAACATTTTACTGCAAATGTAATGTGACATACAAGTGACGTAGTTTCATCCTGGCAACAAGATGATGAATAAGACCCATCCCTCCCCTCAAGGAGCTTATGGTCTACTGAATGAACTGGGAAATGTAGAATGTATGTATGCTATATTTAAAGCACTATGGAAGATTTTTTTACAATAAACAAGACAAGAATGAATAAGAATTAATGAATAAGTGCCTGCAGAGGACTCAGAATGTTGCCAAGCACATACCAATTGGGGAATAACTGTCAGCCACTATTCCTATGATGCTGGTGAGATTTCTGGCTTGAGTGTGTGGTGAAGCTAATCTCTGAGATCCAGAGCCCATGAGATAGAGCTCAGTATGGGCTGGCCAGCTACACAAATTTGATGTGAGAAAAATGGGAAATAACTGGGGGGAATCAAAATGGCAACAGATATCAGCAGTAGAGAAATTTGAAATTTGGGAGCATAATTAGGTAGAAAGATTTACTATTGGCAGTAAGGAATCCAGATAATCCTATTAACCAATGTCCTTCCACTTTGAGCTTCTAGCGTCACAGTTCCTTGCTGTCAGTATTTCAGACTGTTTACCTATTTCCCCAGTTTAACTGAAAGATGTATTACCAGTATTCAGAAAAGAGAATGTAAATAGAGTTAAAATAATTTTTAAAAGGGCCAAGATCTAACCCAGTCTCCACACCCTCTCAATCTGGTGAGAGGCAAACAGATTAAAGAATAGTTAAAATACAAGTCTGGCTTTGGTAGTGATAGTAATTCAGTGGTTTTCAAATCAGGACCAGTATCACTTGGTGTGATAGACTGAGTAATGGCTCCTCAAAGTTGTCCAAATCCTCAGGCAAAAGGACTCAGGCATAAGCTACTTCTTATGGCAAAAGGGACTTTGTAGATTGATCAAGTTAAGGATGTTGAGATGGAGAGATGATTCTAGATTATCTCAATAGGCCCAGTATAACCACAAGGGTCCTTATAAGAGGGAGACAGGAGGTGACAGTTAGTAGTAGAGGTGGTGATGATAGCAATAAGAGGTTAGAGTGATGATACAAGACAAGGGCCTTGAGCTAAGGAATGCAGGCAACCTCTAGAAGCTGAGAGAACCAAAGAATGGATTCTACCCGGGAGCCTCCAGAAGGAACAGCCCTGCCAACACCTTGACCTATTTTGGACTTCGGACCACCAGAACGGCAAGAAGATAAATCTATGTTGTTTTGAGCGACTAAGTTTGTGGTAATTTGTTACAGCAACAGGAGGAAACTGATACACCTGGAAATTTATTTGAAATGCAGAAGTCTCAGGCCATAATTTACATTTATCCAATCAGAAACTCTGGGTGTGGAACCAACCTGTGGTTTAGCAAACCTTCCAGGTGATTATTATGCTCGCTGTACTTTGAGGGCTGTCGTTAGAATTCAGGGAAGGAATTGTACCTGTCTGTACATGAGATAGAATATAATGGTCTGCTGTAGGTCACATGTCTGTTTTTTCAACCAATCACTGTATGTTTATCAAAGAGCTTCTCATGTGGCCACAGGCAATGGGGCATTATGATTGACCATAGAACACCTGAAACTTCAGGGAGTTTCTCAAAGGAAAGGAAATCATATTACCAGAAGGAGGATGAGATAGCTTGCTGGAGAGACAAAACAAATGCTGACCATTATAAGTATATGAATTTAGTGGTCAGATAGGGAAGGAAAGACATTCCGGCATGAGGGAAGAGTTTGTGTAAGGGTCCAGAAGTAGAAAAATGCAGAACATTTTCAAACACAGAACACATTCAAAATGGCAAAAATGATTATGGCGACAGTATGGCACCAAGAAGGTGTGGGAGGGGGTGACGAGTAGAGCTTGGATTACGTTCTGTAGTGATGGGGGCACATACAGTGGTTTCTGAGCAGAGAGTAGTATGAGGGACACAGGACTTAGAAAGCAAACTCCGCATTCTCACCATTGCCTGAATATCAGGCCCCCTTAGTACTAATCTCTGCTATCCTGTATATATATTGGATGTTGATTCTGCAGGACTCTAGGGATTCTCTATACATAATTTTTTGTATCATTATGTGTTTGAATGATGCTTTTCCCCCTTTGGAAAACTTTGGCTTTCAAACTGTTAGATCACCCACAGTAAGAAATACATGTACACCCACACACCCACACACCCACACCCACACCCACACACCCACACACACAACTCCTTCATGAAACTATACCTTTTATTATTATTTCAGATATATTCTACTATATCTATTCAATTCTATTGTAGTTTAAAAAAATTCTCATTATAATTTCCTAAGTTGATGTCATGACCCACTATTGGGTTCTGTCCTTCAGTTTGGAACTTACTATTCTAAAGGAAATGGGCAGTGTTTTATTCACTTCTGCATCTGTCAGTTCTTAGCACAGTTCTCTGCCTATGTTAGATCACCACTAAGGCTTAAATAACAGATCCATGAAGTTTTAGCAAGAGCTGCAAACATTCTTGACACCATATGATAGCACATTTTACTTGCCAAGTATTAGAGGACAGATTATTAAGACATGTATACAAAGCTCTGAACATTTGCGTGGGTATATTTGGTGGGTGTGGGTGGAATGAAGGGTCAGTAGAAATGGTGATGAATTTTCTCTGTAATTAATGTCACAGCTTAAGAAGAAGAACATTAGCAAATCAATTCCTTATAACACTGCAGTGAAACATTTTCCCCTGATCAGAACTGCTTTAGATGAACTAAGCTTTGATCTGTGAATTGGAATCATTTTGAGATGTGAAATCTGCAAACTGTCATCAGAAACAGAACGATGAGAGCTATTTTGCTAGGATGTGCATAGAATTCCAGTTCTGGGAAAGATGTCATTTGAATGGCATTCTCTTTTTCCTCAGTATCAAGGAGATCCACAGACACTGATTTCTGGGCAATGGAGCTGGGTTAGATGGAAGATTCTCTGGAAAGACTTCCCTTTTGTGGATTTTTCACCTTGAGAAATTGTCCGTTTTCATTAGCTTTACACTGTTTTGTCTTTATCATTCCAAGTGTGAATTATAATTTTTTAATCTTATGCTGTCCTCATTTGCATTACTGTTGTGATTCTCCTTTCTAGAGTCTCATTTCTGTCTTCCAATATATGTTTAAATAAAATAAAATTAATGAAGAGAACAGGAATTAAGAAATGTATTCTTCTTGTTAAATTAACAAAATTACTGTATGATTCTCAGTAATTTTATTTATGAGTTGCAGTCTGTATTTATGGTCTTGTGTATATTGGGTCATTACTGAGCCAGATGTCAGAAAATTTTAGTTTTCATCCATGCTCTGACAGTGTGTGGTGACAGAGGACTGCCTCCACACCATTTACTCCCACCAAGTCTCAGTTGCTTGTTTATAGAGTAGAGGTTAATTATACCGTCTGCACTGAATCTTGCAAATGTGCAGAGATCAAATTAGTTAACATATAGAAAAGAACTTTTTTATTGCAAAGTTTCCTCCTGGAGACATAGTGTGTTATTGAATGTAGTGGGTGATTACAGCTATGTATGAAGAGTTGTTTGGAGGCCGTACTTGGGCTCAGCCAAAGTACAAGGATGTCTGCTGTGAGTGCGGGCTTCAGGAGTGGTGAGCTTGTATGTCCCATGCTTGCCATCCTCAAACGATACATTCAGACAGTCACCACCTTCCCACCTATCAGTATGAAACTCAATTTAGGCCCTACTCCAGATCTGTCTGCTTGCCTGGTTTGTGCTGCTCTTGTGGTTACAGAGCCAGGTCACTAATGCTGCTGACACTGTTTCTGCCAATGGCCAAAGGCTGTTACAATGACTGCTCCTATTCTCTCAAGTCAGCCTGTCATCTCTCCCCAGGGCTCCCATGTTGCCATTGAGGCCTGCAATGCACTAGATGGCTCAGCTCCCACAAATGTGCAACCTGGAATTCATCTTCTTCTTACCCTGACTTAGCATCCAAAGGAGCTGTCATTCACACAGCCTGTCTCAGAAGATGGGTCCCGGAGACCTGACCATCAGTTGTGCTAAGTAACAGTGGCAGCCAGCTCAGAAATAAACCCCTGTATCTGCTTGTTCTCCATCCCTTCCACATTTCCTTCTTTTCTCCATCTTCCTTCCCTAGATGGCACATTTGAATAAATTAGGAGTATGTAAGATTTTGCCTCAGGCTGTGTTTTCTGAGGACTCTGGGCTAAGCCAACATCTAAAGAAGGTAAATCAGATTGAGCCAAAAGGAACCGTCAGAGGTTACTTTGTTAAGTATCTGTCCAAGGGGGCAAGGAGTCCTTGAAAAGAAGCTTATATGTACTTTCAGGGGAGTGGGGGAGGCTGAGCTAGTTGTGGTGTTTTCTTGCAACCCAGCCCTAGAGAGTTGGTCTGAGCTCCAGAGAAAGAGGACCCTTTAAGTAAAAGTCAAGTGGAAATGGACCATGAGATGAGATATTAGTAAGATCCACTTCCTCGCTATTCGCAATTTAAATAGTGATAGGACTTCATGGAGAATCCCTGAGTCGAAATGATGTTCTAGTGCTGGAATTCAAGGGTAATATAAAGATGAGAGTCTCATGGAAGAGAAAGACAATAAGCAGTGAATGGCTAAAGAAAGAAAATAATGCCAGTTCATCACAGCATACAAGTGATAGGAAGGAAATGAAGAGTTGCCATAGAGGATAACAGACTGAGGTGGGGAGAGTCCCCATGGAGATGTTAGTCAGGGAAGGCCTTTCTGTGGAAGTGATACAAAAGGGGAGAAGGAAGAGCGTTCTGAGCAGGAAGGACAGCAAATGGAAGGCCCTCGGGTGGAAAAGATGTGTTTGAAGAAATGAAAGCAGATCACGCTGATTATATTTATGAAGCATTTGCTATTGACTGGCACTGTTCTTAGCACTGTACATGTTGTATCTCACTTTATTATTGCTAATAATCCAAGGGATGTGTAGCTTTGCATGTGTAGAAACTGAAGCACAGGGAAGCTAAGAAGCTGGCCCAAAGCTCCACGGTTCACATAGTGAGGAGAAGACTCGGAATTCTGACCCAGGCTTCATATGGGAAGCAGTGAAGTTTGCATTTAGAACCTTCACTGTACAGTCTCTTGTAGAGAGAGGCTGGGGCTAAGCCCCAGAAGGCCTTGTAGGCCAGGGCCAAGAGCTTTGACTTTATCTGAGTATATCAGGGAAGGCACTGAAGTATTTTAAGTCCAGAAAGATATGATCCATTAGTGTTTTTACAAGATCCCTCTTGCTGCTATGTGCAGAATGAACTGGAAGGGCAAGAATGGAAGCAGGACATTAGGATGCTCTGGAGGAAGCCCAGGTAAGAGGTCATGGTAATTAATAAACAGCCGACAGGATGTCTGCTGAGATGGAGAGAAGGGGAGGACCTGAGGGATGTTTTGTAGGTAAAACTGACACATCTTATGGATTAGAAGTGGAAGGTGAGGGCCCAGCATGGTGGCTTTAATCCCAGCACTTTGGGAGACCAAGATGGGAGAATCACTTGAGTCCAGGAGTTTGAGACCAGCCTGGGCAACATGACAAGACCCCATCTTTAAAAAGAAAATTAACCAGACGTGGTGGTGCACACCTGTAGTCCCAGCTACTCAGGAGACTGAGAAGGGAGGATTATTGGAGCCCAGGAGTTCAAGGCTACAGTGAGCTATGATCATACCACTGTACTCCAGTCTTGGCAACAGAGCAAGACCCTGTCTCAAAAAAGGAAAGAGGGAAGGAAGGAAGAAAGGAAGGGAGGGAGGGAGGAAGGGAGGGAGAAAAAACCTGGTTAGAGATTCTTCCTTCGGACCTGAGCAATAATCTTTCACTTTGATTCAACCTAGGCAGTAGAGGGTGACAGCATTGGGCAGAAGGGTGTTACAGGGTGTTACCTGCATTTCTGCATGGAGCATCCCAGGATGGCTTTCGAGGCATAAGTACTGAGGCAGCCAGGGCTGCTGCTGCCTTGCAGAGCCTTGGCTGTGGCTCCCTGGAAAGGAAATAGCCTTCTCCAGGAGGATACTAGAGACAGGGTCCCTGGCTAGGCACTGTCCGCAAGAGGAAGACCCTCATAAGAGAGGAAGAGCAGGGTGCCATGGGAGAATGTGTGAGTGACAGCATGCAAGAAACTGCTGAAGTAGTCAGTGGGAGGCTGTGAGATGTTAATGTGGCCTCATTTTTACCTGAACAGGTATTTGTAGTGTGCTTAAATTTATGTCCATTTTTGACTATTGGCAACTGCTCAGAAAGGTTGAAATTCAGAATTAAAAGGAATCATGAAGTCAGGAAAAGTGCTAGGCTACCAGGTGGCTGCAGTTTATGTTGAGACACACACCATTAGATTTTTCCCACTCTCCCGTGTCATGCTGAGTTCATCTAGACAAAGAAAAGCATCCAGTGTAAATGTCCCCATTCCCCCATCTTTTCCTGAGATGGACCCAATAAATGAGCGGGAGTGGTCTGAGACCTAGTGGGCATACATTTCTGGGACCGACATCTGGGAGTTATGAGTAGGCAGAGAGGCGATTTTCATTTTCTGTGATAACTTCCTACAGTGAGTAGGTGGGAGGGTGAGGTGATTGATGAGCTAAATTAGATGGAAAGTGGCTCAAATCAGATTCCAGGTGATTGCTCCTGCCTCTCGACTCACTGCACTTATTTTCCATTCCACTCATTTAGCAAATGATCATGGTCTGTTTTGTGACATTCTTTATATTGTTGCTTCAGTCTTTACGTTTTTGCGTTTTTTTTTTTTCCCTTTTCTTTCTCCAGCTATGTCAGTTACTCCTTAGGGGCAGAAAAGATGTTTTGTTTATTTTTTTTTCCTTCTTATGCTTTATACAGAGTAAATGCACAATGATTCCCTGTTGTTTGACTGATAGTTGCTGTTGGAGATGGGATGTTTTCTAAAGAATGTTGCTGAATTTATCTTGTCTTAGAAACATGGAAAGTAGGGATAAGGAAGACAGTACATTTCAGTTTAAAATATGCAGCATTTGAATAGATGAATTTGAGATAACTCTGTTCTGGTCAGCCTAGCTCAGCCACAGAAATTGTTTAGGTTTTTGTAACAGTGAAACCTCCTTTCTCTAAACAGCGGATGAGGTGGAATCATATGAAATTGCCAGTATTTGAGCAACAACATGGCAATACCATGAGGCTCAATCTATAAGACACATGAGCTGATAATAATGTATTCCTCTGATTAAGTCTGAGATGGAAATGAGCTAATGGGAAGCAGGCCCCTCTTCTGCTGTCACAGCCTGGAGGAGAGAGACCAGTATAGTTCGGATCCTGGGACAGAGGAGGTGATGGCAGGGGCAGGAATCCCTGAATGGGAAGTGATTCTTGTCATGAGTTGGCACCTCTGTGGTTGGCACATCCTTCCTGCTCTGATGGTGCCCCAAGACCCTTTAGTGTCACCTAAACAGAAGTCATGACAGGAGCCCAGAAGGGTCAAGGCATGATCCATAGGAATTATAACACCCGTCCACTGCTAACCCCATCTGTCCTGGAGAACTGCCAGAGGAGTCAGGCCATGGCAGCTAATGTCACTACCTCACAGTTTTCTTCTACTTCCTTCTTTGTAGGTCTACCTCCTTTTGTCTCTTTGTTAAACCCTGAGTTTTGAGTGCTTGGTTCAGTCTGCTGTTGTGAGAAGGTTAGAGAAGGCTGGCGTTAGCTGTTTTCCCTTTAATTCCTCTGGTTAATTCTGAAGTAACTTCTAGAGTTCTTTAGAGAAACTCAGATTCCCCATCTGGACCACATGGGAATGAAGGGGCACCTTTGCCTTATTTACTGTGGGAGCAAAGGGAGCCTGACTTCAGGTCAGAGGAGAGAGACTGGGAGGGGCAGCTTGAGAACAAGGGGAATCTGTCATTGGAAACAGGAGCCAGAGAAGTCCAGAAGAGCAAGTTTAAGAAATGAATTAATTGAGGGCAAGAAAATAATCAGATATATTTTTATCGTTTGATACAGCAAGAAATATTTTCAAAAACCCAGTCTATTCTGGATTTTGTCTTTACTAAAAGCATGATCAGAGAATGACTTTCTGGAGTCAGAAAAGTATTCAAAATGGGAAGAGATGCTTGACTTAATGTGGTTACAACTCTATATAACCCATAGGTGTAGATCTAAGATAGAGCCAAAGTCATAGTATTAAGAATAATTAACACTTTGAAACACTGTCACACCCTACCTTCCTTTTTATTATCTGTGGATAGAACTATTGTGCTTTAGGCTCTTTAGTCATTCATTCCATAATGAATGTGAACCTGCCTGATGGTGCACATGATCTCATTTGTTCCTTGTAGCAGCACTGAGAGTTTAAAAAATGGCATACCCAGTTTATAGATGAAGAAAACGAATTTCAGAGGATTAAAAAAACTTACTTGTAACCACACAGATTACAAATAAATTGCAAAATTGGAATTCCAACTCAAGTTTGTTTGATTCTAGAGTCAGTTCTTTTCAGACTATGCCATGCTTTGTTTCTCTTTACTGCGGGCCCTTGTAAAAAGGAGAAGGCGTCCAGTGAAATCCCTGTAAAGCAAAGGCCCAGGATAGGCCACTGCCCCGATTCAAAGACTCACCCTGAGACTTGGGGTTCCCTAAGAGCAGAAGTACAGAATCTGAGGCTCCACCCATAATTGGAAATGGCATTTTAACAAGATTCCCCAAGTGAAGCAGAATTGGAGGCCCCACTCTAGAATCAGAATCCACATTTTAACAAGACCCTCAAGTGATTTGTAGCCACATTAAAGTTCTGGCAGCACAGCTCTAACCACCCCGAAGTTGCTTCTGTCTGCTTCCTTCATCTTGGGTCCTTTAAGGACCTGGCTTAAGGAAGGCACATGGCTGATGATTGCCCTGGTGTTAATTGACAAGACAACCATAAACAACAGGGATCAGGCTTATTTTTTCTCTTTTCCTTTGACACCCCCCCCTTCTCTTTCCACTCTTTTTCACTTGCCTCTATGGCAATGAAGTGAGAAAAGAGTGAAAGAAAGAGCATAAAATTAAGGAATAGGCATTTCTGGCAAGGGTTTTCTGTGCCAGCATCATGCCCCCTTCCAAAATTGTGCTAAGCAACATGGCTAGCAATGACTCTCTTAACAGAACATGCCAGCAACCCCACTGCTCAGCACACACTTTTCTGAATTATTACAGCACCTGCAATTGTTTGGAAAGGTGAGTACATTTGCTTGTTTGTTCAATCCAGACAACAGCTCTGTAGGATTTATTTGTATTTCATACACACTCATCCACTCAAGTTTCTTAAGGGTGGCTAAGCAGAAGTATGATACATTCCAATCTTTAAGGATAAATCTGAGAAAACCACCACTGTCTGAATCCTAGGGTTCAGAGTGGCACATTTTGGTCAGAATGCTGAACTAGCCACCGGTAATGCCCGTTGCTCTTCACCACCTAGGTTCACTCTTAGTTCTGAGAATTACGCCATTTGCTTCCACTTCCAGCACCAATGAAAATTAGCTTATATGATTTTCGCTCCCTCATTTTTTACCCATGTGTGATTATGAATGATCTGTGAAGCAGAAAGAAGACAAAAAAATTTAAAAGCTGGGTCTACCCTGTGGTCTCAACGGTAATTCAGTAATTGTGACATGGAAGTCACAGGAAACTCATACACCTATCATCAGACCGTCATGTTGAAGATGAACAACAGGTCTCATTTCTTTCCTGCAGGGCTTACTTTCCAACACGCCAATATGTAAATTCTTCAGCAGGAGTTAGTAAAGGACATCCTTTAATAGAAATCCAGGTCCCTTTTTAAAAATGTGAAAAAAAAAACAAAAAAACACAGGTTTTCAGAGCACTGGAATTTTCAGTTAATAGTGGATCTGGCGAGGAAGCATTTCTTTGCTACCTCTGCTTCCAGGGTAAAATAAAATATTAGTGGAAAAATGAGATTCAAGCTTTATGAAAATTTGGATAGCTAGGCATGGAATGAGAAACATTTTGTTTCATATATCTCATCTTTCATTCATCAAATCACTGTCTTCCTCAAGGGTTCATTAAGAAAACATGTTCTTTACAGAAACAGTAATGAAACAACAGTTGATACCACCAGGTAAAACAAAACAGATAATGGGACTACCTCTTTGTCTTATTAGAATATCACCCAGTGGCATTATGTTTCACTCATTTTTATAGAGATGTGGTTTTTTGTTTGTTTTAATGATAATGTCATCTTTGGATCTGGATTTGAGGTGGTGAGCTTGCATGCAGTTGTTTCAAAGTGTGTTCTGAGGCTCGGTGTGGTGGCTCACACCTGTAATCCGCACACTTTGAGAGGCCTAGGTGGGTGGCTCACTTGAGGCCAGTAGTTCAAGACCAGCCTGGCCAAAATGGTAAAACCCTATCTCTATTAAAAATACAAAACTTAGCCAGGCATGATATCATGTGCCTGTAATTCCAGCTACTTGGGGGGCTAAGGCAAGAGAATCCCTTGAACCTGGGAGGTAGAGATTGCAGTGAGCCAAGATCAAACCATTGCACTTCAGCTTGGGCAACAGAGCAAGACTCCGTCTCAAAGGAAAAAAAGAAAGAAAGATGAAAAATACAAAGTATGTTCAGAGATACTGTCCTGAAAAAAGTACCTCACTTCAAATGCTTTATTTAGTGAAGTTAATAAATGGTCTAAGAATTTCCACTGTGTAGAAAGAGTTTATTTGATTTCATTTTAGAAAAGTCTTAATCTGAAATAGTGTTGGTAATGATTTGAATATGTGTAATTCTCTTAGTCTAGGATGTGGAGGATATGTCAAATTTTATGGTTTAAATCAACTTGTAAGCTACCAGTGAGTTGTGAGACAATTTAGGATTGCTTTTAGTGAAATTAAATCGAATAGAAAATATGAGAGTTCATTTAATTTGGTAAGAGTTTTGTAAATGTTTATGTATACACAGTCATATTACAGGTAGATATAGAACTACTTTTTACTGTGGGTCATATTCAAAAAAAGTTTGAAAACTCCTGCCTTGATGAATTTTAGCATGATCAAAACATGGTTTCAGACATGATTGGCACACTAAAAATTTTAATTTACATAACCAACAAGCTTGTCATTTTTCTTTTGATTTCTCATTTATTTGGGGATTTTGAAATGGCTATACTTCTTTGGAAATCTTTCTCTGTTTAGTCTGTCCCTCCTGGAGAAAGTGATTAGTTTTAAATGAGGGAAATAAAGCCATACTTCAAGGTTCAGCATACATTAGCAGGGCATATTTTCAGGGGAGAAAATATTTTACATATTCTTTAAAATTAAATTCTGACATGTGCCTGCCTCACAGCTTTTCAGTTACCATGACTCACCTTAATTTTACCTTAATGCCACTGTTTGACATTAGATGCCTCTCCAGAGAGGAAGAAAATCATTCTGAAATTAGGTGCAGAAAGGTTATTAAACTAATATTTAAAGTTCTTGCCCTGTACAATTTACTTTCCTCCTAATTAAATGCCATCAGTAGAAATGTATGATCCTCAGTATGTGCACATGCTTGAATTCATGTCCACTTGAAGGACAATAAAGATGCTGAGGAATTCTCATTTTATTTGCAGTGCTTCTCCTGGGAACACTACTTATAGCTACCATCAGCAACCATAGCATAAAACCAAAGCAGAAGACAGAATTTTAAAAACATGAAACACGTAGAGACCTCCTTCTTTCTTGGAAACTTCTATAACTTACTCCATCCCCAAATAACTAAGCTCTGTGAGGAATAGGTAAAAAATGCCAGTAATACTCTAATTTTGGAACTTCAAGAATGGGGCTATGTTATTTGAGATTACTGATAAGTGTCAGGCCTCATGTCTGGGCATCCTGTAAATGTAGGTGGGAAAGTAAAACATCATCAGTGGACTGGAATACATCTTATCACCACAAAAAGGTGTTCCTAATGCTAGCGCATCTTTTCAGTCTTGTTCTTAAACCCGAGGGTTAATCACTCTTGTTGACGGACGTAGTTGCTGCTACACACTTTTTTGGTACAGCTATATTAGTAAGAACTCTTGTTTGCAGGACTGAAATCAAGTCCTACTAAACTGGCTTAGGCAACAAAGGGCATTGATTGTTTCATGTAACTGAAAAGTTTTAAGTAGTTTTGGCTTTAGTCTTAGGCAGGTCTTCTTTATGTGGTGATAACCACGTTGAATCTTTCATTCTATCAGTTTACCAACCCAGCAGCAATTCTCTTTCCAGTAGCATTCATAAAATCCAAGTACTGAGTCTCATTGGAATAATGTAGATCACATGCTCATTTCTGAACCAATAACTGTGGCCAGTAGGATGAATGGGGATTGGCCAGACCTGAGTCACATTCTTATATTTATATTCTAAAAGTGGGAGGAGGAACAGGTTCTCTAAAGGAAAAAAAATAGTGGCTATTATAAAGCTAAGGTTTTATGTACATTTTGGGCAAGCAAAAATGGGAAATGTTACTACAGAGGTTTTTTATTGGCTGTATCAAATAACTTTGATATCATTAATTTAAAAAAAGTGGTGATACCAACTCTATCTGTCCACCTGAGTTATCCGTTTAACAAATGTAGTGAGCCAGGCATAGACATTCCCTTTAATGTCTCTGAGCCTGTGAATTGTGTGCATGATTTTGAACAAGTGTCTGTAATATTTTATTAAATGATTTTCATCACCCTGGGTAATAAACAGGTAATTTGACTTAGCAGAATGCAGGTGCTATTTTTAATACTTAGTGCTCTCTGGAGGGCTTCCAAATAATAATAGCATCTTTAAAAGCTTTGGATTCCCCAAGGAGCAATAAAATTGTGCTGAGTATTGTCCGTGATAAATAACACATCTCCCTTCTCCACTTTTCCATATTCCTACTTGAGAAAGCTCCAGATTTCCTGACATCTGAGGGTTGATTGCCTAGTGAAGGTCAATGCTTCTTTGCTTTCCATTACTACATGTTTTTTGTGATTGTATTGAAATGATGAGAACATGACCAGCTTTTCAAATATTAAAAATCAGGGAAAATAAAAGCATAAATACATCAACAAGGAGCATAACGTAAGATTTTAGTTTCTAAAATTGGAAATAGCTTAAATTCTTTCCTCACCAGTGAAGTTCAGGGCTACCAAGAAAGGACTAGAGGAAAGAAGATCCCAGAGGAAAGGAACCACAGACTTAAGTTCAACATACTGCATGGAATTCTCCCTTGAGGCCTTTTTGTATACTTCCAGGAAGAGGCAACAAAATATAAAGCTTAAAACATCTGATACAAGAGTAAATGGCAAAAGAGACACTGTGGTAGTCTCATAGTCTCTCACAGAGTTCAGGGATTTCAAAGAGGTAGGACCATGGAAATACTCAAGGTCCTTGAGGCCCCTGAAGAACTACATTCTAGAATAAGAGCAAACTGGAAATATACCAGCCGCAACTGGATTAAGATGATTTTTTGATACTCTGTCTGCCAGAAGAAAATCAAATCATCTTTGGAGGAAGATAACGTCATTCAAAACTTGTACAATTTCCATACACAATGTATCTGTCATTCACTAAAAAATAGTAGGCCTGCCAGGAAACAAGACGAAATGACCAATAATCAAGAGAGAAAAATAGCTAAAAGTAATAGATTCAAAAGTGATTGAGATATTGGAGCTATAAGGTACAGATTTTCAAATAACAGATTAATATATTCAAGAAGAGACAAAGAATTTTATCAGAGATATAGATCCTATAAAAGGAACCAAATGTACAACATAAAACTTAAAATTACAGTAGGTGCAATTAAAAACTCAGTAGATAGGTTTAAAATAGATTTGACACATCAGAAAAGAGGATTCACGATCTGGAAAATAGATCAGGAGAACACATCCAGATTAAAGCAGAGTGGAAAAGAGAAGGCAAAAATAAAGAAAATTTTGTAAGAGACATATAGGTTACTGTAAAGGTCTGAGTCAGATAATTGGACCCAAGAGGAGATTTCAGAGAAGATGAGTCAGAAGTATTATTTGAAGAATAATAGTAACGAGTTTTCTAAAATTGATAAATAACATCAAGCCGTAGATTCAAGAAAGTGTAAGAAAAAAAAGTCAAATAAAATATGGAGGCATATTGTAGTAAAACTGCTTAAAAATGGAAGACAAATAAATGATTCTTAAAAGCATCCAAAGGAAAAAAGATAGGCATGATGAGACATATAGCTAATTTTAAAATCAAAACAATGGAACCAAGAAAACAATGGGATGCCATATTTAAAGTGCCAAAAGAAAATAATTGCCAATTCAGAATTTTATACCCACTGAAAACATCCTTCAAAAAAGAAGTTTTTAGACAAATTAAAACTAAGATAATTATCAGCATATCTATAGTGAAACTATTAAAAGGAGCTCTTCAGTGAGAGAAAATATTCCCAGTTGAAATCATGTAAATGAAAGATGGCATGAAGATCACCAAAAAGTATAAGCAATATATAAAAGTATAAGTAATATATAAGTAAAATATATAAGTAAGTGTATATGAATATGTGTTGTTTAAAACAATGTTTAATGGAGTTTAACTCCTGTAACTAAAGATAGAATAATTTAAACACTAACTGCATCAGATGTAAATGTATCAAATATTTTAAATCCATGAGTTCATAATGTTAAGAATAATAATAACCAATTGGTTACCATGTAAATATGTTAATGAACCAAATTGTTATTTTAAAAAATGTTATGCAAATATAAAAAAATCAAGCATTTGTTCCACATCTCTTATATGACTAAGTAAACATAAATGGGGTGATTGTCTCTTGACAATAGGATTCCTGCCAATAAATGTTTCAAAAGTATAATATTTTTATTTTTTATTATAATGAATTAATGGATCCAGGCCATGAACATTAATAGGAAAAGGTAAAAGAACATATGCCACTAGCCATGAGGTAATCTTACCAAAAACAAAACAAAAATGAACTTGAATCTGATCACACCTCTAGATCTAACTGCAAACTAACAGAAATTATACCCAGGAAGCATCTTATTTAATACAATACCATAGGGGAAAAAATCAGAGTGGAAAACTTCATTTCCAACAAGCCACCTTCTCCAATGCATAGATAGCAAGGGGGAAAAAAAGATTGTGGGAGAATCAGTAGGTTAAATTAAGCTTAAAAGACAAATCAACCAATCACAGTGTGCAGAATGTATTTGGCTCTTGATTTCAAAATACCTATAAAAATAGTTATCACATTTGAGACATTTGGAAATGTGAGTATTTCCAGAGTATCTGATGGTATTATGGCTTTATGTATTTATTTGTTGAGACAGAGTCCTACTTTGTCACCCAGGATGGAGTGCAGTGTTCGATCTCTGCTCATTGCAACCTCCTGGGTTCAAGTGATTCTCCGGCCTCAGTCTCCCGAGTAGCTGGGACTGTAGGCATGCACCTGCATGCCCGGCTAATTTTTGTACTTTTTCAGTAGAGATGGGATTCACCATGTTGGCTAGACTGGTCTTAAACTCCTGACCTCAAGTAATCTGCTTGCCTCAGCGTCCCAAAGTGTTGAGATTACAGGCATGAGCCACTGCACCCAGCTCATTATCATTATTTTTTTTGTATGTTTGATAATGACATCATAGTTATATGTTATAAAAAGTGTACTCATCTTTTGGATACACATACTGAAATAGTCATAAGAAATGTAATATGATGTTTGGAATTTGTTTTAAAATAATATAGTTGGAGAGAAAATGGATGGGGATAGAGATGGAACAAGGTTGGGTATGAGCTTATGATTGCTAAAGCAGGATGATGAATATGAAGGTTTCATTACATTATTGTCTATTTTTGTATATGTTGGGGATTATCCATAATAAAAAGTTTGAAAAATAAAATATATGTAGGATTATAATAAGGGCAACAAACAATAACAGGTAGACTGGGAGTGGATTAAATGAAGTTAAAATAATGTGAAATCCTTATCCAGACAGCATAGAAGTATCAATTATGGTAGATTCTAACAAGTCAGGAGATCATATTTTCGTTTCTAGGGTAACCACTTAATGAATATATAATTACTAAGCTGATAAAGGGGGGAAATAGATAATAAAAAATATATTTGATTAACTTAAGACAAAAGGAGAATTTAGGAACAAAAAACTGAGACAAATAAAAAATATATTAAGATAGTGATATGAATATAAATATAATAATAATTATATTCATGCAAAAGACTACTTCAATTTAAAAACAGATTATCAGGCTGGATTGTGAAAACAAGACAACTGTAAGCTAACTATGTGAGGTACAATCTAAATGTAAATTCATATAAAGTTTCAAAGTTGTAAATTGTACAAACACAATAGTCCAAAAAAGCAGATGTAGCTGTATGTATAGGTACACATAGTATGGTTTCAAAATATTCAAAAGCAAAAAACAGCACTAAAAAAGAGAAATATACAAATCTTCACTCTTAGTTGGGATTTCATCATACCTCTTCAGGTAGTTAATAGAATATGAAGACAAAATGTCAGTAAATGGCTGGGCATGGTGGCTCAAGCCTGTAATCCCAACACTTTGGGAGGCTGAGGCAGGCAGATCGCTTGAGTCTAGGAGTTTAAGACCATCCTGGGCAACATGGCAAAGCCCCATCTTTACAAAACAAAAAATCCGGAAGGTTGAAGTGGGAGGATCACTTGAACCCAGGAGGCAGAGGTTACGGTGAGCTGTGATCATGCAACTGTACTCCAGCCTGGGCGATTGAGGGAGACCCTGTCTCAAAACAAAACAAAATGACAAAACAAACAAAGTCAGTAAACATATAGAAGGTTCAAACACCACTTTTAACAGACTTAATCTAATATATAGAACACCGCAATAACCAAATAAAGAATATATACTTTTAAACATTTAGTAAATATAATATTTACCTAGACATAAGCACTTAACAAATTTCAAAGGCTTAAAACCATAGAGTTTATCTTCTGTTACAGTAGTATTAAGGTGGAAATCAGCAATAATAAAATGATAATGATAGAATTCCAATATTTGGAAATTAGGTAATACTTTCTTCCCTATGTTTCAAAGAAAGTAATCACAGTGAAAATTAAAAATATTTTTAATAATGAAAATACAATATACCAAGCTTTGATATGTTGCAGCTAAAGCAGTTTTATATGGAAATTTATAGCTTTAAATTCTTAGAAAAGAAGAAAGCCTGAAAATCAGTAATCTGTACCAAGGATCTAAAACAGAAACAGAATAAATGAAAAGAAAGTAGAAGAAAATAAAAATAAGAGCAGAAATTATTGAAGTAAAAATCACAAATAAAAAAGCACTAAAAAAGATATTACTAAGATTTTATGCCAATAAATTTGAACATTTAAATGAAATGGTTAAATTCTTTAAAAACACAACTAAATTTGAGATAATGCATTTTTAGGGAATCCGAATTATCCTATATCTATTATAGAAATTAGTTTCACAATTAGGAATCTTCTCACAAACAAAAAGCGTATTTAACTTTTTCCAAACATTTAAGGAAGAAGCAATATCAGTTATAGATAAACTCACATTATTAGACCAGCATAACCTTGACCCCAAAGTTGAGGGGTATTAAATGAAAAGAAATCCACAAATCAATTTTTCTTATGAAGATAGAAGAAAAAAGTCTTAGCCAAAACATTAGTAAATAAAATCCAGTGATATATAAAAAGAATAATATATTATTATCAAACTGGTTTTGTTCTAGGAATACTAACTGATAATTTGAAAATCAGTCAATGCAATTTACCCCATTACTAGAGTAAAACTGAAAAACCATATCATCAACTCAGTAGATAAGGGGAAAAAATTATAAAACTAAATACCTTCATTCATGGTAAAAGCTCAGCATTATGGGAATAGAGCTGAGCTTCCTTAATCAGATATATATTTATTATAAAAAATTACAGCAGGGGCTGGGCACGGTGGCTCACGCCTGTAATCCCAGCACTTTGAGAGGATGATACGGTCAGATCACGAGGTCAGGAGTTCAAGACCAGCCTGACCAATATGGTCAAAGCCCATCTCTAATAAAAATACAAAAATTAGCTGGGCATGGTGGTGCATGCCTGTAATCCCAGCTACTTGGAAGACTGAGGCTGAAGAATCACTTGAACTTGGGAGGCGGAGGTTGCAGTGAGCTGAGATCGGGCTCCTGCACTCCAGTCGGGCCGACAGAGTGAGACTCAGCCTCAAAAACAACAACAACAAAAATACAAAAATTAGCCGGGCGTTGTGGCCTGTGCCTGTGGTCCCAGCTACTGTAGAAGCTGAGGCAATAGAACAGCTTGAACCCGGGAGGCGGAGGTGAATGGAGTTCACACCACTGCACTCCATCTTCCAAAGCCTGACTCTGTCTCAAAACAAACAACAAAAATACTACAGGAAACTTCCTACTTAATTTGAAATATTAACTATTTTCTTGTTGAGATCATAAACATGTTTATTACTTCCATTTTTATTCATCACTATATTGGAGACCTAGTCAGTTTAATATAATCTTGTGATGGGCAAGAATCTGTGTTTTTAACAAGTCACGAGGTGACTTTTATGCATACTAGTGTGGTATGACTACACGGGCTAAGATGTGATTTGCTTCTTATTTTGAAGTGACCGCAGCCTAAAAGTTGGAAAGGTGCGAGGAGAAGCACATTTTTGCTCTCACTTGGGGCTGCTGTTCTGGCAACACCTTGGATCAGATTGGACATAGATCTTGCCACTTTTCTTTAAAAATTGTTTTTGTTTACCAGCACGGTGGTCACCAGATTTCTTGCTAATATTTTTTTTTAGTTGATCAGAAACAAGTAATTCCACATGCATATTGGCACAACTTACGTTTATTTACCTACAGTTGGATTTTAAATTGTAGTGGTGAGTTAGCATATTTAATTTTCTTTTGTATAGATGGTATTCAAATACGGCTGAGCCCTTTTACAATGTCAGTGGTTAATTTGTAGATTATATACCATGGGCCAGTCTGATCATGGTCCTAGAAAAATAATTATATATAATGAAAGTCTAGTGTAATGCATTTAGTGTCCATGATGAATGCTTCCCCTCACTAGCCTGGCATTACCAAACAGTGACACTATTTTATTGACCTTGTTTTTCATATCTGCTCTTTTTTCTATTTTTGTTACAAAATAATACCTGCTCCTAAAACTTAAACTGCATAAGCCTAAAAAAGAATAGCAGAAATCCCCTATACTTGCACTCAAAACCATTTCTTCAACAGTCACCGCTGACACTTTTGTCCCATCCTTTTTATCTATATATTTCTATATACCTTTTTATATTGTTTTCAAAGAGTCATCAACTTGCTGTCTAGTCTTTCAAAATTCAAGTGTAAATACTGAAACCAAGGTTAATCCTTCTTGTCAAATTTGACAGATAGGCAGTCAGTACACCAAACTCTTAGATATTTTCAATGCTCGCTATTTCATGTTGTTTCATTTGTTTAAGGGATCAAGCAGTGCTTTTGGGAAAGAATGATCACCACCAATGTGGTATAACAGCACTGTTTCTTTTGTTCCCAGAGCAACATTCATGCATATTCCCACAAATACATTTATGTTCCTAGCCAGTGACTCATTGCCAGGAACAGGAAGCATATAGACTAGTGCTGATGAAAAATGGCCAAGGAGGTGAACAAAGCAATTTGCAATGTATCAAGCTAAGAGTAACCGTAATGTATTTTTATAAGAAGATACTATTTATATTTAACCTAAAATACAGATTTGAATTTTTTATTTCTCTGTTCTATAAGGCATAAACATCCCCATACTGACCATTGTGGAATACGATTAAGAATAATGATAGTTTTTGAAAGAGAAGGTTTACATCTTTTGAGATAGATCACTCTAACTATAAAAGCATCAGCTAATTGGGAGTACAATTTATAGACCAAATCAAATACTGCACCTGAAGTCTTTATCTATAAAATGTACCACAGTTCTCTTACCCAATTAATCACCAATTCCTAAATATGTCTTATATTTGTCACATTTTACCATATCTTCTGTTCCAATTGTAGTTTAAATTATCATCATTGCTACAGTAGCCTCTTAACTGATACCCTTGTAGCCACTCTTGTCTTGTTCCAATCCATTTTCCGTAGCTTGAAAGAGATTTTTAAAATGGTAATTGGATCATGCAGCTGTCCTGGTGGAAACCATTCACTTCTACCATTCAAAAGCCTTTCTTGATTCTCCTGTCTTGCTCCCCTAGTTTCTGCACTCAAACTACACTGCCCTTTTTCTTCCTCAAAATCTCTCTCCTCCCGCCTGCCACAGAGCCTTTGCACATTCTTGTTCCCTCAGCCCCATGGAACTTTGTTTTCTTCATCTCCAGTGGCTTCATTTTCTCTCTTCAGATTTCAACTCAGATGTTTTCTCCTCTCCAAATTAGACTAGCCCCTTATGGGCACCTGCCACTGCTGTGTATTGCTGTTCCATCACTGCCTGTCTCCCCAACAAGCCAGTCAGGTTTATGTGTTCAGAAACTACATATAATATGTTTTGCCCAGTTACCAGCTCAGTTTGGCATATGCTGTTTGTCGAACATACAAAAGAATGTGTGTAAATTTGTAAATAGAATAGAGATAAGATTATTGTAGCTGATGATGTTATGACCTGTGACTAATTATGGGAAATGACTTCAAAGGGTGTCAAGGGCAGAAGTTCTGATGAAATATAAATGAAAAGGCTGATTTTTCAGATAAGGTAATTGAGGCTTATGAGAGTTAAGAAATTAGCACATGGAATTGCAGCCACTGACAGAGCCAGAATTTCAACCTAGGTCTGCCTGATAGCACCATTATGCCCAAGAGTGGTTACATGTATAAAGCCTTTAAATAAGCATGATAAATACTGCATACTCTATTCTTCTGAAAATTCGTGAGGACAATTATGAATATTACAGACAGACAATTCCTGGAGTAAGGAAACCTGCTTAAGTTAATATAACATACAATCCTTTTCATTTGACAATATCCCTGAATGGAATTCACCCTGGCAAATGCGGCTATCATTCTTCGTTCATTCCTTTGTCTTTAGCTTGCTTTTTCTGTCCTTGCTACATTGATTATAATTCCATTGCTAAATAATTTTTTCCAAAGAAAACATTGGCCAAATACTTCTACCTAGCTGGAATGAGAAGACAAAACTCCCCTGTGTTCAAGATAAAACATTGTCTTTTAATCTGTCATAACTTAGGGTCAAGTGTCCAAAGAACATGGACCTCGTTTAAACTTCTTTCTGTCTCAGCTATCCTTACTGCCATGAAATTATGCTCTGTCCCTCCCATATCATTTAGTCTACTAAATTTCACATGATGGAGGGCCACCAGACCTGGAATGGCAGTCAAAATTGGAACATTGTAACTATTTTTCATGAGTAAAGGGAAGCATTTGGTCAAACTCGAGTCCAATTACCAATGATAAAACATTCCGGTGTAACCTTTAATAATTGCTGAAGAGCAAGACTTAACTATAAGTAATACTACATCTATTTTATTTTTAGCTTATTTCGTTTAAAAATTAATTCTTGCTAAACAGTTCTTGGTGCTAGGGAAATTTGCCAAGGCTCATTTCTTTAAAATGGAACATAAGTCTTGCTGGACATGCATATACTGTACTTCTCCAGATTTCTCATTAAGTTTAAATCTATGGATTTTATGTCTAGGTAGAGAATTTTACCATGCTTTATTCTATACCCAGTATATTTATATCTATATCAATACAGGTATATTGGGAAAATCCATGCATATCTACAAGCTGACAGGAGGTGCCATGAAGGATTTTTAGACTAAATATGAGTATGGATTCTCAAAAGCCCCACAACTATATGATTTTGAGTTTGTAGTAATTCAGTGTGACAGATGTAGTTCTCTTCTGAGTAAATGATCTTAAGTGTTTTACTGAAAACTTTAAAGTGCATACAAAAGAATAAGGAGGAATCTAGTCTAAATTCAACGTTTTTTTGAATTAGTAGCTAAAAAATAAAAATAAAGTTTTTGATGTGTCTAACTACAGAATGTATTTATTTAACAAATAAGCATTAAGGGCAGAGAAGGAGGATTCGACAGTATCTCTGCTTTCTGCAAACTCACCTGTGTGGAAGAGATAAATAGACCGTTGTGCACATACAGTGTCAGGGTTAGGCACCACAGCAAGGGGAACAGGTGCTTTGTAAAGGGACACTTGCCTTATACAAGATCAGCGACTCAGGCTGGGTTTCTGAGAGGGAGTGACATTTAAGCGAAGACTTCTGTGTCATAGTTCTATATGGTGAAGTAATTGACACAGGAGGGCCTGTGTTACCTTTAGTTAACTGAAAAAGGAATCTGTAGTTGTTTTGTAAAAAGTGGTCTTTTGGTGGCAGCATTTTTGGCTGTGGATAGAAAAGAAGAAGATGGTGCTGTGTTTTTCTGGGTCTAGTTTGCTTTTGTGTGATTTCTTTGTTTATTAAGGCTTTTTACTATGAACCCATACAGAGCAATATGATGATTATCTCTGCCCAGCTTAGTATCTGATTTTGAACATGATATTTTTAGAGGTTTAGCTGGAACACAAGTTGGTTTTTGTTTTTTATAACTAAATGGATCTTAACTAAGAGGCTTACATATGGGTTTTGTGATATTTTTGTTTGAGTGGAGAAATGTAACTTAGGTTTCCAATGATTTTTCATGAGTACTCTAGTTGGATTAGAACAAAATCTTGTAATTAATAAATAGGATATATGAGTTGACTGTTAGACACCTTTGGACTATTCTAGTTGCATTAGAACGACAAAATCTTGACCTCTGGGCTTCAGTCTTCCCTAAGTAGTTGTATCTATTCTTGAATTGCCATATTGAGATTCAGCTGTGAAGAATTCACTCAAAATAAGCTAAAAAGTTTCCTTCCTTCTTAATCTTGATGTTTTGAGAAAAGTAGTATATAACGTGTTGTATTTATAAAATAATATGCTTGGAGTATAATAAACATCCATCAACCACCATGTACCTTAGGAACTATAGCATTGCCGTCTGCTGAAGTGTTCTTCACCTAACTCTCTTCTTGCCTTTTGTTTCCCACAGTAACCATCATACTGAATGAATGCATGTACTGGATGAATTTTCTATTCATGTTTTTTCTTTTATCATTTTGAAATAAACTCGCCAAATGTATATTTAACTATCCATATATATACATA
>NW_022436963.1:12254082-12282996 GCF_009761245.1 Sapajus apella | reverse complement strand
TGTGTGTGTGTGTGTATGTGTGTGAGAGAGGGGGAGAGAGAGAGAGAGAGAGAGAGAGAGAAAGAGAGCACAGATCTGTTTTAGTTTTTGAGTATTATGAAAATGGCTTTATCAGTGCTTCCTAACTTTTTTCATCATGGCATACATAGAACTCGAAAATGTTGTGGAATCCCTGATATAAATGCTCATGACTTGCCACAAGACTTTGGCTACTCCAGGTACTATCCACCCCCAGAGCTAAGGGCATTGGGAACCCTTGTAACCCACTTACTGAGGCACACTATTTAGAAAGCATTGCTGTATTAGTCTTCTCCATGTACTGTTTCCACTTGGATTTTTTGGTTCTAAGATTTATTCCTATAGTTGCATGTGGCTGTAGTTCATTCCTTTTCACTGCTGTATAATATTCCTATGTGAACATATAAGCATTTTCATCTTATCCTGTTTAGATCTCCTGCTTGCTTTTCATTTACCTTAGGGGTCATTCCAGCATGCCATGACATATGGAAAACTACTGGATTTGGCTTAACTTTTTCCTAGGAGTCAAAGATGTGACTTTAAATTTTGGATTTAAAAACCTGTTTGATTTTAGATTGAATCTTGGAGTATATGGTAACAAGAAATAGAATTAATTTGATCAGTAAATAAGATACAGCTTTCTATGTTTACATTATTACGACAAGTCTGGTTGGTTGGTGGTGTTCGCCTGGAGTACTGTTGGAAAAGTATTTTGAGCCATGTCAGGGCTCTGTGGTTAAGAATTCGGTAATCAGGTGTGGATGTCTGCCTTGGGTGTATAATGTGAGTGAAGTCATACTTGCTACATATGTGCCTTTCCTAATCTATCTGCCTCTCCTTCTGTGATTATTTCAAAACTATCTTATCTGGATATTACCTAATTTGTAGCTAATCTCTTTTGGAAAATGAAATTCGTGATTAGATTTAAAAGTCAAGGAATATTACATAGTTGTGCTCTTCTTTTTATGATTAGTTTGTTATGGCCTCTAATTACCTTCACCACAGTTGATGCTCTTCTCACACGTATCTGAAACATTCCGTTTCTTCTGTACAGCATATTTTACTATGATTAGTGAGATCCCAACTAGAAAGTAAATAATTTTTGGTATCCTCAGTTTCAGGATTTTGAACTCAGCATTATGTACATCGATCTTGTGCCCTGTGATTTAAAATAACTAGAGTAGCAAACCTTCTGTAAACTCTCCAGAGCCTAGTAAACATTATTTTTAAGATAACATCTTTCCTTGTTCTTCATTTATGAATGTTTGGTCAGGAAATGGTCGTAAAAAGCTTCAAATCCCAATTGAATAATGTGTTCTTAAAAGTAGCTGCCAAGTGTAAATACTACTGATATACATTCATGCATATGATAGTATATAAATAACCGGGGAAAGCATAGCAAAGGTCAATCAATTATGTATAGGTCAGAATGCTTTCCATCTGGATTGAGTCATTTTAGCAAATGACATCATGTGTCCTATGGAGTCTATTATGAAATGTGGCTTGAGTCATTGTAGATTGGCTTCTTCTCTGAGTTACCAGGATGGCACTGGTGAGACTCAATAAATAAATGTATTGGACTCTGCAGGAGCAGATTTATATAATTAGGGTGCAGTGATGAAGGCTACTCATTCTGCAGAAACCCTTTGGGCTCCATCAATTTCTAGTTGTTTATCCTTCTTGGTTGATTTTTTTTTTAAAGGAACTTGAAAACAAAAGAGTTTAAACTGAGCCAAATGCTCTTTATAGAATTGTAATGGACATCCTTCCATGACATTAAAAGACCTGCAGGGAATCAATAGTAATACATCTGGCACCCTTCCAGTCTCTTCTGACTTCATCATTGCTCTTCGGGATGGGGCTACTTTAAGTTTGGTTTGTAATTTATATTTTGATCTGATGTGGAGTGGTCACACCAGATTGCCAGACCCTAGAGTCATTGGCGGGGTGCGATGTTGTATGAGATGGGAAGGACTGTTGGCATTTTTCAATTGGCACAACAGGAGCTGAATTTAGCTGATAGACCAAGTGATAAAAGGAGCTGCCAAGTCCAGTCGTTTCCGATTAGTCAGGGTTTGAGGAGGTAAATGTTACTTGACAGAATTTAATGTGTGATTTTCCCCTCCCTTGAGGATATTTTGGAAATGTTAAAAAGTTGACTTTTTTTTTTCAAGTAGGATAGCTTGGAATGAAGGACTTTTGGTCAAAATTGCTGTCATATTTTATAGACTTTTGTAGTTGGAATCTAGTTCAATTCTGAGTCCTTAGAAAGAGAAAGGCTTGGGCATTCTCAGCAAAGATGAAAGGAAATGGTCCTTGCCTTTAGTGAGCTTATAGTTTAGTGGGAAGACAGACATGCAAACAGATTACCACAGTACAAAATGACAGTTACTTGAATAAGATATGTGTGAATCCGGATAGTGTTTATATTTTTGGCACTTATTTTATATCATCCTTTACTTATTTGTTTGGGTTAGGGATAACTGGCTAAAAAACATTCCCCCACTTGTTCTTATTCCTAATGCATTTGGAGAGTGGACTTTCAGCTTTCAAGATGGACACTGTAGGGAAGGCAACATTTTTATACTCTTTTAGAGTTTTCTTTTCAGATGGGCCTGAGACTTAAACTAATATAAGACAGGTTAGTGGGAGAAAAGCACACAAACTTATTTCATATAACTTTTATGTGACACGAGATCAGAAGGAAATAAAGACTCAAAAGAAGTGGCAAACCTAGATGGTTTTATATTAGTTGAACAAAGAGAGGCAATTGTGGAAAAGTAACTAAACTTTGTGGAAAGGCTAAAGGAAGCTAAGAATTGTTTTAACAAGATCTGTTTGTACAGACTTTTCTCAGTCTTATTTTCCCATCCTTGATGATAATAATGGGACTTTCCTTCTGGTATAGGGGACATCTATATGGAGGTTTTGTCTCCTGCTTTCAGGAAGAAAAGGGGGAGGGTTAGAGCACCGTTCTTGCACCTGCTGTTTTTTGTTGTTGTTGTTGTTGTTGTTGTTGTTTGTTTGTTTTTTAAAATGTGCCTTTACCTCAACATAATGCTTAGTCTAAAGTGGCATATTTTGGGCTGGCATATTCTGCGATTCCTTACTGCCTTGTATTTTGGTCATTCAGAGGCCATGTGGCTCCCCTTCTCCTGGAATAGTACTTGTGATTCTACATATGATCCAAAGCCTTAACTCCATTTCAGTGAAACTCCATGTATTCTTAGGAACTGTTCTTTGATTGTGACTGCGCAGACACCAGAACAAATGGTTAAAAGATGAATATATAGGTCAAGTTGTCATTTACTTGTCAAGTTGCCTTTGGCATCTAGCAGCTGATTGCACTGCTGTGTTTTCTTTCCCCACTGTAGTGGTTGGCTGAGATTACAATCTGTGGTCAATGGATTGATCGACTGACTCAGTGTGGCATAGATAAAAAGTGGAACCTTTGTTTTATTTTATTTTTGAGTCAGAGTTTCTCTCTTGTCACCCAGGCTGGAGTGCAATGGTGTGATCTTGGCTTACTGCAACCTCTGCCTCCCAGGTTCAAGCGATTCTCCTGCCTCAGCCTCCTGAGTAGCTGAGATTTTTTTACAGGTATGCGCCACCGTGCCCAGCTATTTTTGTATTTTTATTAGAGATGGGATTTCAGCATGTTGACCAGGCTGGTCTCAAACTCCTGACCTCAGGTGACCCATTTGCCTTGGCTTCCCAAAGTACTGGGATTATGGGCGTGTGCTATCGCACCCAGCCAAAAATTGAACTCTTTTCTGCTCCATTCAAAGAGACCTTTCCCTTTATTTAGGGAAAACGACCCCGCTATTGCTTTAAGTGCTAGTTAATGAAGAAAAGAAAAGTTCTATCTCCCATGGTTTTTGACCTCATCTAGGTCATTCTCCATAAATATGCTCACCAGAGTTTTTCTTACATTTTTTAGCCAGATATTAATGCTTAACCCATTTCCCATTTGCTCTGAGAGTACTGTGCTGACAGCAAGCTGCACTTCTTTCTTCTAATTGGTAAGTGGGTTGAGCATATGATAGGGTGATGAAGGTCATTAGGAGTCGAGAGACGTGCGTTCCAGTCCTGGCTTCACCATTAACCAGCTGAGCAATGTTACGTAGAGTGTCTCCTCTAGTGTTTTCCTCTTTAGTTGTTACAGTTCCTTTTGGTCATGGGCTGGCTTATTGTTTGGATTCTTGATGCCTTAAGTAGTACTTGCCACCATAGTAGATCTCAAGTGTTCCCTGACTAGAAAAATAGCAGTACTAATGGCAATAAACAGTTTGTACTGAAAGGAATGAAAATATTAATAATGTTAAGCAACTCTAAGAACTTTATTATTGGCATGTCTTCTTTGCCTGTGCTCTTGTTCCTTGGATGATTTGGGACTTCAACTCACAGCATCTACATTTCTCTTGAGGAATACCAAAGACCCTTTTTCTTGGATCCAATATTTTTTTCTTATGATAAAACGCTACATACTTATGGTAGAAAATATAAAAGCCACAGATAAAAAAACAAAAACAGAATCTCCTGTGTATCAGGAATATGTTCAGCTGCAAAATAAAGAAAATCTAGACGTTCTCCAAGTCTTTAGAGGATAGCCTAGAGCTGATGTTTTGGAATTTCTCTTCTACTGTTCTTAGCATGTTGTGTTTTTTTTTTGTCTTTGTGGTCACAATGAAGTTGCTGTTCCTCCAGAAATCATGTTTTGATTGGAAAGGTAATGGAGAAATACAAAAAGAGACCTGTTTGATAAATCTGCTTCTTTTAAATGGACAAGAAAAAAGCCTTACCTAGTCTGGGCACAGTGGCTCATGCCTGTAATCTCAGCTATTTGAGGGGCCGAGGCGGGCAGATCACTTGAGGTCAGGAGTTTGAGACTAGCATGGCCAACATGGTGAAACCCCATCTCTACTAAAAATATAAAAAAAATTTAGCCAGGTGTGGTGGTGTGTGCCTGTAATCTCAGCTACTTGGGAGGCTGAGGCTGGAGAGTTGCTTGAACCCATGAGACTGTTATGAGTCAAGATCACACCACTGAACTCCAGCCTGGGTAACAAAGCGAGACTCTCTCTCTCTCAAAAAAAAAAAAAAAAAAAAAAAAAGAAAAGCCCTACCTCACAAACTTGCTTAATATCTTATTTTATAGAACAATTCCCAAGTGCAAGGAGGGAAGAAGGGGCTATGAATGGAAGATGGCCGACCAATCAATGTTTATCAAACCAATGGTATACAAAGATAACAGCTGTCAATAAATATGATATTACAGTACCTGTTTTGCAATGTGTTTCCCCCTTCATAGTACCACAAATCTTTTCCCGTGTTATTAAATATTCTACCACTTAATTTTCAGTGTCTGCATAAGCATAGTCATGACTCACTTAATGAGAGCTGTGTCATTAGACAATTTCATACTCATGTGAGCATCACTGTACTGAATACCATAGGCAACTGTAACACAGCGGTAAGCATTTGCATATCTAAACACCAAAAAGGTAATGTGTGCACTCTGACTTTATGACAACTACAACATCACTAGGCAGTAGGAATTTTTTAGCTCCATTATAATCTTATGGGATCAATGTCATCTATTCGGTCTGTCATTGATCAAAACTTTGTTATGTGATGCGTGACTGTATCCCACTTTATGGCTGTACCATAATTAATTTGAGCAGTCTTCTTTTGCTTGACATTTAAGATTTCCAAGTTTTACTATTATAAATAATGCAGTGATGAACATCCATGGAGATAGCTTTTTCCAGACTCTTTTGACCTTTTGATTCTGCTTTTCTTTAAAAAAAGAAGATCTGCAAATAACAATGACATAAATAAGCAGATATTTAGGTGCCCACTTTAAACATAGTCTGGGAAGAGGAATTTTTAATAACTTGGATAAACTTAGATTACATCTGCAAGATGCAAAATATCTTATTGATTTGGCAAAGCTGGAGAAACAATTGGTAAATTCAGAGACAGCGTAGGGAGGAGGGAAGTGACTCACTGACTGATTAAATCAGATTTAATCGGTTTAGTTAAAATAGATTAATGTCTTTTTCAGGTCTGGTTAAGTTGATATAGCAGTTTGCAGATACGTTAATTTTCAGAAACCCTCCTGCCTAAAAAAAAAAAGGTTTCCCCTGGTATTGTGTTTCTTTTTGTACAAAGGCTCTCAAATTTGAGTGGGAAGGTAGTGCATCTCATAGCTCGTCTGTCAGAAAGTATTACAGGCATGTCAAGGTTGAAAGCCTGGCATCCATGCCAGCTAAAAGCAGAGACTGCAAAGAAGCTTAGCCTCCAGGGGAGTGGAAGGGAAAATGTTGTCATGTGCTCCCCTCCTGTCACCGCTGGTGTGGTATTTGGTAAGGGGATTACTGACCCCTTCCCTTGCTTGAGACTAGTGGGTCAGCAAGGCCAAGCATAGTGCAGAGAGTTCTGGAACTTGCTGAGAACATTACCTCTTGTAACAGGGCTTTAAATGTCAACACTTTTTCTAATGTATGCTAGGAGTACTAATTGGGAAGCTGGACCGTGCGTTTCAACTATATCCAACCTTATGTTTCTTTTTTTTAATTTTGCAAAAGAAGGTTAATTTTTATGAGGAATATTTTATGCCCTGCTTTCTGTTATGTGCCAGACAAATTGAGGGCGATGGAAAACTGATGGGTGATGAAGATAAAAGAGTGGTGTTGACCTTTTGGTAAATCATTCATCATACTGTTTCATCTGTAAGTGGTTTTCCAGTTGCAGCTCATATTTGCTAATCACTACACTTGACTCTTATTTCTGCAGGGACTGATTGTCTTGTTGTGGATTGCCTTTTTTTTTTTTTTTTGTTTTTTTTTTTGGTATTTCATTACTAATACTTCCTCCACCAGAGGGGGCTTGTGAATAGAGAGAGTTGGGAATTAATAATTCAGTTTCTGTTGCTCTTCATTCTCCTTAGTAGCTGAGATGGTCTTTAAGCCATCCATTCGCCCACTCTGTTTCAAGTCTTCTTGTCCCCAGAGGAATCCAGTTATAAGATGACTGTCTTTGACAGTGGCCACAGACTAGAATAGTTAACTAGTGTTAATGGTCTAGCCCCAGGATATTTTTGGTTTTCATTTTGATCAAAGTCCCATCAGGGAAAACTAAAGGGGGAAGCAAGAATAGATTCTTAGTTCAACCCTGTGTCATATACTAGAAATTATGGAATTCATTATAGTGGAAGTGTAAATCTGTATGGACCCGAAAGGGATCCTAGGCTGGGCATCTGGTAGAATCTACCTTACCAACATTGTAGATATCTATGGGCTATTAGGTTCTTTGAGCCTTCTGCCTGACTTTTGCCAATCCTTGGAGTTCAGAAGCAAGGTTAATATATAAGAACCCCTTAGGGATGAATGAGCCTGTAGGACCTGGAGGCTAGGAAGGATGCCTAACAGGTGGTCCAGGTGAGGACACTTAAGGAAAACATGTTGCCTCAAGGATGCAGAGAAATTGACTGGGGAATCCACAAGGGAATCTGACTAATTATAGTGCTGGGCTGAGTAACCCTACAGAGGCTGTATCTTAATTATATGTTTTAGGATTTATTAAACTAGGAACACTCTCCCCTCTATGGGCTAAATCATATTTTGATATTTTGATTGCAATTAAATGGGAGCTAGGGACACTAAGAAACAGAAACTAACCAAAAATGTTTTATTTTTCCTTTATTCCCAATCAAATGCAATGTCAAGAAATACCTGGAAATGATCTGCACTTCACCTGTCCCCTGCTTGAACCGTTGAGTAAATGGTCCTTGGGTCTCAGACTGGCATTGTTCATTTGGTTAGCGGGTGCAGATAAGCAGCTGTTGCTTGTAACTTTGCAGCCAAGTTTCTGAGGGCATGACCACAACACGATTCTGTGTGTCTGTGGATGTGGTTGGGTGGGCACGCAGGTACAGGTTATGACCTTTTCTAAAATAATTTTGTTAAGGCACAAATTATAGGCTTGTGAATGTAACCAGTTAGAATAATTTTACTTCATTTGGGATATCAAAGAATAAATTTATTTGCAGTGCAAATAGCAAGAAATATAATTTCTAAATAACAACAAAATATTTTAATAGGGAATTTTCAAATGTTACATTTTTCTTCCTTTGTTAGATATAGAAAGATAGTCTTTGGGGGGAAGGGACACTTAGATTTTAGTGAAACAGGCGATAGTCATAGTCTATTAATACCAGATGCTTCTTAGGAGAAGAAATAACTCTTACATGATGGTGATATTTAGATATTTGAAGGTTTTTTTAAAGTGTCTTCCACAACAATATGGTACAGAATTTAGTCTGAGAGGAGACTGAAATGAATTAAAATGAATTTTTGGAATCCTGCCTATTGGAAATGCTGATGCTATTGTGCCGTTAGATGCTTCTCACCTCTTCCTGCTACAAATGTACAAACGTCCCTAGACTCATACCTGCCTTTGCCCTTTTCCTCAAGACTCAGAGATGAAGAAGAATTTTATTTTATTTATTTATTTATTTATATTGCATTTTAGGTTTTGGGGTACATGTGAAGAACATGCAAGATTGTTGCATAGGTACACACATGGCAACGTGATTTACTGCCTTCCTCCCCTTCACCTATATCTGGCATTTCTCCCCATGCTATCTCTCTCCAACTCCCCATCCCCCGATGTCCCTCCCCCATTTCCCCCCATCAGACCCCAGTGTGTGATGCTCCCCTCCCTGCGTCCATGTGTTCTCATTGTTAAACACCTGCCTATGAGTGAGAACATGCGGTGTTTGATCTTCTGCTCTTCTGTCAGTTTGCTGAGAATGATGGTTTCCAGGTTCATCCATGTCCCTACAAAGGACACGAACTCATCGATTTTGATGGCTGCATAATATTCCATGGTGTATATGTGCCACATTTTCCCTGTCCAGTCTATCATCGATGGGCATTTGGGTTGGTTCCAGGTCTTTGCTATTGTAAACAGTGCTGCAATGAACATTCATGTTCATGTGTCCTTATAGTAGAACAATTCATAATCCTTTGGGTATATACCCAGTAATGGGATTGCTGGGTCAAATGGAATTTCTATTTCTAGGTCCTTGAGGAATCACCACACTGTCTTCCACAATGGTTCAACTAATTTACACTCCCACCAACAGTGTAAAAGTGTTCCTATTTCTCCACATCCTCTCCAGCATCTGTTGTCTCCAGATTTTTTAATGATCGCCATTCTAACTGGCATGAGATGGTATCTCAATGTAGCTTATTTTTAAACTCGCTTCGGAATGCTTCCTTCATCCTTTACTCTTCTGCCCCATCCAATTTGTTAGCCAGTAGCCACATCTGACTGTTTACATTCAAATTCGTTCAAATCAAAGTAAAAAGTTTAGATCCTCAGACACACTGGCCTCATTTCAAGGGTTAAGAAGTACATGTGGCTACTGTCTATCTTATAGGATGGCATAGATGTCAACATTGCCATCATCACAGAAAGTTCTTTTGGATAGTGCTGTTTAATTCTCTTGGCAGTCCCCTAAGGAGGCTGCCCCATCACACTCTCCAATTGTGGCTGTTTTGTTCTCAGTGTCTGGCAGTGGATTTGGTGTCTTCTTGTATTGTTCACTGCCACTCCCAGACAGTTCCTTTTTTCTTCATCCACAGAGGCTTCTAAAGCACATGCCATAAAATTATTCTACAGCCTACTCCTCTGCATTTATTGAAGACATTCCCCTCAGCACCCTGTCTTTATACCCATCATTCTCAGTAAAAACATCCACAGAGAATACTCACACCTGGTCTATCAGGTCGCTGAGTTTTTCACTTGCAAATATCTCTCTCTACCTCATAGTCATACCCTAGGCCAATGGTTCACAATCTAGGAAGTACCATTCTCCTAGGGAATAATTGCAAATGTAAGGAGTGCTACTGGCATTTAGAGGGCAGAAGTTAAGGATGCTAAATGTCATTCAGTACATGAGACTGTTCTGCACGATGAAGAATTGTTTCCCCCAAATGCCAATAGTGCCCTCATTACGAAATGCCATGCTAACCTTCAAAGTATGTTTCAAAGCTTCCCACTCTGACCAACACCTCCTATCTTTTCAGGGCTGCTGCCTCATGTGATGTTAGCATCTCTACTCCAACAGTTTTTTGATCCTGTGGGGCCTCCAATCTATTGACTTCCAGCATTTATGTACAGTCCATCATCCTCCCATCCCCTTGCTTCCCTCCTTGCCCAGCTCAGATGCTTTGGTTCATCTCTTCTTTACATGCACACCGAACTCCTCTGCTCATCCCTCTGTCTTTCTCATCTGGCAAAACTCTGACCCTCATTCAGCTTTCTGCCTGCTTTGTGCCTTAGTGTGGATGGATGGAGGAGGATACAAAACTCATCTAAACGCGTGTCCACAAGTTTCAAGTGGATCCTCTGTTCTATGTGGTGATCCTGCATTATTTACCTAATACTTCTACTTCCTGAGAAAACTATTTTATACCTTCGCCGGTACCTCAACTCTCCAATGTCCACCCCTAGCTCTCCCAATCACTTGATTCTCTCACTTCATATTTCACTGGAGAAATAGAAACAATCAGAAGAAACTACCTTATTTTCTCCTGCAAACCTACAAGCCTATCTGTATCCATCTCCACAGTCCCCACCTCCCTTTCTGGTATTCTGCATGATCTGTATAAACCCTGTAATAGGGAGGCCGAGGCAGGTGGATCACTTGAGGATAGGAGCTCGAGACCAGTTTGTCCAACATGGCAAACCCCACTTCTACCAAAAATACAAAAAATTAGCTGGGTATGGTGGTACATGCCTGTAATCCCAGCTACTTGGGTGGCTGACGCTGGAGAATCACTAGAACTCGGGAGGCGGAAGTTGCAGTGAGTCAAGACTGCACCACTGCACTCTAGTTTGAGTGATAAAGCGAGATTCTGTATCAAAAAGCAAAAAAAAAGAAAACAAAACAAAAAACCCTGTAGTAAGTCCCCATTATCCTCAGAATTAAATTCAGTCTCTTTGCCATGGCCTCAAGGCCCTTCAAGATTCAGCCTTCTTTCCACCTGGTCTCATACTGTTCTCCTTTCTCTCTGCAGTCTGTTGACATTGGTTTTCTTGCTGTTCTTCAAGTATGTCAAGCTTACTCCTACCTCAACATCTTTGTGTTTGTAGTTGCTTTTGTTTGGAAATCTCCCTGAGATATTTGCATGCCTTTGCCTCCTGTTGCCCTCAGGTGCCTGCTCAAGTGTCATCTGCTCAGAGACTTCTCCCTTGACCACCTTGCCTACGGTAGCTTTCCTCCTCTCTCATCATCCTCCATCTCTTTGCCCTGCTTCATTTTTCTTCACAGGACTTATAACTCTCTGATACCATATTATGAATTCATTGTCATCTTTTTATTTTCGGAATATCACTTCTGTGACAAAAGGGAGTTGCCTGTCTTAATGACTTCTGTATTAAGTGCCTAGAACAGTGTTTTACACTCACTGTTCATTGATGAAGTATTTAACATACTTTTGATCAATGAATGTCGCATCAATAAAGTGCACTGACCGCTATGGCAAAGGCTCTTTTAATTTGGCATGCCTGTACTACTCAGAGCCACATGATGACTCAATTTTCTAACCACTTCTCTATTTGAAAGATTGGGAAACTTCCTTTTGCACAGTGTCCCATAACATCATTTGGCTTTTGTTTGATATAAACACATCATTTACATATTAATTCTGCCTTTGTTCTTTTCTCATTAGCCCATAACAATTAAAATAGACAATTACTCTACCATATTGTGAGTTTTTATGATGTCATATCAAAGTCTCCATTAATTAAATAACTTAATAAATTAAAGTCTTATCTCATGACAATATCTATTGCAAATTATCTTCACTGAAGAGCACAATAGCAGACACAGGACAAATTTAGCATTAGGACATGCCAACCTAGCAGCCAGATGTGCTCACTGACACACTGAAAGTCAAAAGCTGTCATTTTAAGTGATTGTTTGGTTCCAGTGACACTGAGAACAGAACAGTGTTGATGGAGGGGAAAAAAAGACAAACTCAGGCACTGCTGTTGGAAAGCATAGCTCAATTATCAGGTTGTCATTTAGATTCTTCAGGACATTAATTGGAATAAAACCACAAAAATTTAAAGCCTATTCTCATAGGCTGTTTGGAGTTATGAGGCTGTGCCCTTGGATTCAGTTTGAGAAACACTGAGTTGTAGGGTAAAGTTCAAATTTCTTAACTTATGCTGTGCAACCCTCATTTAACTGGAGGGAACATTGGATTGTTACGTAGTAAGATGAAGGCAGGGAGAGAAAAGATACTAATGCAATTGTCAAGGTAGCAGATGATGAGAGACTGGGATAGTGAAGAAGAAAGTTAGAAGAGACAGAATGAGAGTCATTCCAGATAGAAATTTTTTTAAATGAGAACGTTGAAGAGGAAAGTACAGCAACATTGGAGGTAGATGACAAATGGATTCACTTACTTTCATGTTACAGGTAGAGAAATAAGGCTAGTGGACTAACCATCTTAGTTGGGGATTTTCTGTGTCATTTATGTAAGTACTTATTCCCTTGAAGCTTTAAGAGAATATTATTTGTCAATGTATCTAAATTATTTATTGAGAATAGCTAAATCATGAGCTAGATACAGCAATGCCTGCTATGGTATGCAGTACTTGGTTCAGTTAGGGGCCATAATTACTGATTTTTAGGAAGCCGTAGATTAATTAGTTGAAATGAAGCCAAATAATCAGTAATCAAAGCCAATATAAAAATGATTAAACTTAAGTTGGATAGAGAGAACAGCTGTATTCTCTTTAACTGTTTACAAGGAGCACCCAATTAAGGATAATAGCATGGGAAGATTAAGAGAAAAATAGATGAAATTGACATAATACATCATATAAGTATCATTCAAATGAAAGCTGGTGACATCCTGTTAGTATCAGACAAAATATACTTTAAAACAAAAAACATTATTACAGATGAAGAGTTATTATTTAATGATACAAGAACAATTCACCAGGAAGAGTTAATCCTCAGTCTACATTACCCGGTAGCATCCTTTAAAAAATATGTAAAGTAAAAATGGACACAATTCCCAAGAAGTATTGAAGAAGTATTGAGCATTTATATAATTCTAATCTGAGAGTTTTAACCATTTTTTGCTCTCAGACACTGATAAATCAAACATGCTCAGAAGTTTAGAAAAGATAAAGAGTATTTAAACAATGTAACTGGTTAGCTTGGTCAAATAGACATACACAGAACTTCAGTCTCTACCAACAGATAATATACACATATAGAAAGTCTTCATGCTGATTAATAAAAATTATATTTACTATGTTATTTATTTCAGAGGAAAAAACCAGGAGACTAGAAACTGTTACTTTTCAGAAACTTTATATATTTGGAAACTCAAAAGGATACCTCTCAATAATTTGTGAGTCAAAGAAAAGTGATGATAGAAATTAGTACATACTTTAACTCTTGTGGGACACAAAGAGGTATGTAGAGGAAAATTTAAAGACTCGTAAATGTATATATTAGAAATGGGAGGAGACACTGTTAGGTAATTAAGGATTCAATTAAAAAGGTATAAATAGAATAGCAGAAAAAACTCAAACACAGTAGAAGAAAGGAATAATATAAACTATTATCAAAAATGAAATGGAATACAAAGAAATAGTAGAGAAGATCAACAAAGCAAGCAATGATGATTTTAAAGACTAAAACAGCACATTTGCACTTGGCAAACTTGATCAACTACAAAGAGAGGAACCGAGAGAGAGAGAGGGAGAAGTATAAACAGTATTAGAAATGAAAAATGGGAGCTAAATGTACAGACAATTGAAAATAGAAGGCCAAAAGCATATGCCATGAATTACTTCTTTATGGCCATACTCTTGAAACTGTACCTTCTAATTAACAGGGAGCTATACACACATATATATATATATATATATATATATAAATGGACGTTATGTTTGGACATTATATTTCTCCATCTCTAGTCATGACACACTGGCTTAGAATGTGTATAACAGGTATATATAACAGATATATACATCATATATATATATGATATATATATATATCTGTTATACACATTCTAAGCTAGTGTCATGACTAGAAATTAGGAAACATAATGTCCAGGTTAAGTCTAGCTTCCTAGAATGGAAATTCATTCATTCACTCAACTAATATTTATGGATACCTACTGTATACTTTTAATTGTGCTGGTGTTAATGTATTTTTATGAATGAGATAGACATTAAACAAGTCATTAAAAAATAACTATCTCACCTTGGCCAATGTGGTGAAAGCCTGTCTCTACTAAAAAATACAAAAATCAACTGGGTGTAGTGGCGGGCACCTGTAATCTCTGCTATTTGGGAGGCTGAGGCAGGAGAATTTATTGAACCCAGGATGTGGAGGCTGCGGTGAGCTGATTGCACCTTTACACTCCAGCTCAGGTAACAAGAGGGAATCTCTGTCTCAAGAGAAAAAAAAAAAAAAAAAACACTTTTAAATATTAACAATTATGCTAAGTACTGTATAGGAAAGTGAGAGTGTTAGTCAGGGAACCTGATCTTGCCAGGGCAAAGGGCAGATCAGCAAAGGTTACTTGTGATGTTTAATCTGTGACTTCAATGAGTAGAAATTATCCAGGCTAGAAGGTGGAACAGAGTCTAAATAGAGTAGAAAGAAGGTGATATATCAGTGCAGTGCCGTATGAAAAACCAACAGGAGATCAAAGGGTGCAAAGGTAGAAAGGTGTGTGATTTGGTTTCAGTGGTTGCCATGGAATATGGTCACGATTTGTATAAGCCAAACACATTAAATTCACATATCTCTGCAATGTTACAAACAGGCTTTCCCCTGTTAATAGCTTTATTTAAATGCCTAAGAACATAATCAGTAGAAAAATTCTAAAAAACATGGATGGGAAAGAAGTAAAACAACATCATTGAGAATAGTGATTGCTTCTAGAGAAGGGAGAGCAGAGGGGACCTCCATATCCATCCCTTATAAAGGCAAATTCCTTTCCTGAAAGGATGTATAAAGTTAGCTGCAATCATGAGTTTGTTAATTTCTTTGTTTTGGTCACCTGAAATGGAGCCCTCAATTTAAAACGTAGGTCAGAAAATTATGGAAGAGAAGCGAAGACACCATTTTTAAGGGGGCAGTAGTTTAAACAGTACCACTCAAAGTGTGGTCTATGGACCAGCTCATGAAGAGGGAGGTGCAGAATTTGGGAGTAAGGCATTTTCCCATACAGCAGCTACTAGCTACATGTGACTATTGAATACTTGAAATGTGGCAGTCTGAATTGGGACATGCTGTAAGTGGAAAATACAAGCTGGATTTTGATGACTTAATTTTTTAAAAAGTTAAATATCTCCATTATATTTGTATATTGATTGCATGTTTAAATGACCAGATTGTGGATATATTGGGCTACATAAAATATTATTCGAATTAATTTCACCTGTTTCTTTTTACATTTTTAATATGGCTACTAGAAAGCTTAAAATCACACATGTGGCTTCTGTGGTATTTCTGTTGGACAGTGCTGGTTTAGAGACTTTCATAGCAGCTTGACACTGCCACTATATCCAAGTGCAGTTTTTATTGTATTTTATAAAGGTATCATCAACCCATGACATATTGGAGTGAAAAATATAGTCAACTAGTTTTACATCTAAATAGTTTGTGAAGCACTGCTTTAAACCATTCATAACTTCCAGAGCATTTTAACCACTGGGCTTACGATAGGAAAACATGTAGAGTGTAATGTCAGTTTTTCAGAACACTATGAAATATTCTAAGAGCCTATTAGAATGATTTGGCTTTCTGTGTATGAAAAAAGTGATTGATAAAGATGTAATCATATAACCCTCAGATGTTATCATGTAACTCTCATTGTATTTATTTTCAATTACATAACTTGGATATTGGATTTGGAAAGAATATAATGAAAACTATAGTAAAGAGCCCATAAAAAAATCCAATTGGAAGACCAGTTTGATATCCACTAGTCCTTATTTTGAGAATTAAAAAACTTGGGGTACAGAGGCTCATATCTGAAATTAGTTACATTGCAGTGTTGAAAATATACTTAAGTAATTGTCTTCTTTCGGTTTCGTTCTATAAAATTGACTTATTTTTCTTCAGAATGGGCTAGTTAACACTGGACTTAGAGTTTGGCACATGTGAGCTTGTGATTTACAGGGCAATTTTTCTCATCAAAACCTGGGCAGAGCCATTTATTTTAAAACCAATATTTATTTTACAATGGGAAGATGGAGCAGATTAAAGGAGCATAAAACCATGATAAATCACCCAATCTTTATCCCATAGAAAATCTTTTAAATGGCTCTTTAAGTAATGGCAGTAAAACCATCTCATAGAGTTTGTTTGGATGGTTTTTAAGCATATGGTATAGTCATGTAGATTAAAATCTAATTATTGAAGACTTTATAATAATTTAGACATGGTCTGTGTGATTCCTTTTCAATAAAAAGTACAATATGATTTTTCTTAGCTACATTTCTGAGTCTTCATCATAATTAAAAAAGGAAGCCAGTCTAAAATTCTTAGATGGTTCAAATCAAAGACCCAGAAGTTAAATTTCTTCTAATCTTTCTAAAATTGATTATTAAATAGTAACCAGTTTTTACATGAAATACTTCAGAACATGTATATCTATGTGTGTTATAGCTTATTATGCAATTGTGGAGGAAAGGAATTTTTACAACTTATCTCATTTTGTTGTATTTGGTGCCCATTTATGTCTTAGGTTATAATAATTTCTATGGTTAAAAATAATGGAGCTACATTTCTCTAATAGTGTTCTTTAATATTATTCTAATGATAGTGAAGCTATGTCACATAGAACCTTTGGACCAATTAAAAATGCTAAAGGGAATAAAATAATTTCAAATGCAGATCTGCTTGTAGTCATGGTGAATTTTTAAAAATAGGAAGTCTGTGTCCCATTGTTGAATGGATGTCTGGATTCTGTCTCTAGTTAATTAGAGATTCCAGGTCAGGGTTGGCAAACTTTCCTGTAAAGGGCTAGAGGGTAAATATTGCAGGTTTTTTGGTAGTATGGTCACAGCTACTCAACTGTGCTGGTAATGATGAGAGCAACCTTAGACAATATATGCATGAATGGGTGTGTGTGGAAATCCTTTAACCCAGCATTTCTATATCTGTGAATATTCCCTAAGGAAATAATGAGAAGTTTTGGTAAACAAGTGTGTGGAGAGTATCAATTATGGTATTACTGAGTAACATGGAAAATTGTATATGAGCCCTAGTTAGTTAAAAGAAAAGCAACCTAGTAGAATTTAAGGTGTCATTTGCCTTTAATGTAATGTGCGTATGTATGTGAGGTTGGACCATGTAGATTTGCACCTAATTGACTGTTTTTTATCTGCAAAATGGTAATTTTATATGGGCAACCTAAGATGTATACATAGAAAGAGACTGAAAGATTATCTACCTGTAATTTTCTGGGTGAAAGAAATAGAATAACCTTTACCTTTTTTCATACATTCATTATTTACAATAAACATATTTTACCTTGCAATAAGAAAGATGATGTGGGGTCTTTAGAACAGAAGAAAGGCTTTCCCATTCAAATTGCATTTCTCAGTGATGAAAATATACAAAGAATGCACATGTAGTTCTCTTTGGAGGAGACAGAGCCTCCTGTGAGGGACTTGGAGTGATGTTTTTGGTTGCCTTTTCTGTTATGGCAATGGACGCAGGGAGCTGCAGCCAAGGTACATTGGGTATGCTTTCCCATTGCTGACCCTGTCTCCCCTGATGCTGTTTAACACTCAGTTTATCAAATGAACTCCTCTTGTCCAGATTCCTTACATGTCAGATTGCTGCCTGATTAGGATTTGGTTTTACATGGAAGACATCTATAGGAAGGGAATCAATGTATTGGTTGGTCTCTCTGATATCTATGCAATAGTTATACTGCAAATTGTAGGCTACTATTTTGACATCCGGTTTTATATGTTGGTCTCGTGAGTGTGTTTAATGAAGCCCACCTCCTGAGAAATGGTTTCCATACTGTGCGTTGGGAAAACCAAGGCCAACAGCGCTGAAGCCTGATACAAGGACTGTGTAAAGTATGGATGACTTTCAGCTGGTGCTCCGGAGCAAGAGCCTGCTGCCCGTCCTCAGACAGCATTCTACATAGCACAACACAGTAGGAAGCCTGAGTCCTTTCCTATTCAGGACTCTTGTCCCTTTCCAACCCTGAAGTTCTGCAATTCTTTGACTTTTCTCTCTTCAGCCCTTGCTTCATCTGTTTTCCTCATTGCTTTTGTCACCTGGCAGAAACAGTGGTGAGAGACTGCTACACAGAGCCATTGTTTGCTGTGGGTATTTAACTTTCTCCTGGAGTTTTCTGTGGATGACATTGATTTCCAGTGCAAAGGGCCCTCTGCTTTGGTGCTGACCTGTAGAGAAACAGAGTCCCTCAGGCCTGCTGTGAGGCTGAGATCCCCCTTTTCCAGTGACAGGGATTGGTATTTATTTGAGACTGAGATATCCCCCTAAAGCCAGGTGCCTCCTGCAGTGACAACGTGAAAAAAAGCAGCAGATCATTTCTGCACCTGAGAGAGGCAGACATTTTTTGAGCTCACATATTTTTCTCATCAGACTCTGAAACAGCATTTCACTGTATTTGGATACAAATGTTCAAACTACACATTAGGGGTGATTTCTGCCTCGTCTGGAGCACAAGTCAAAATGACTGTATCTCCATTAGAGAAAATGAAGAGCCCTCTGTGTCTGATACTACTTCGTTAAAGAGAAAATATTCTCCTAGTAGGCAAAAGTTACTAGCTAAATACAGCCCCAAATCAAAGATCATTCCTACTAAGAACTCTTGCATTAGCTTCCTTTTTCACGAATTAACGTGAGTCTGTGGAATTTACATTTCCTACAAAATATTTACACATTTTCCCTTTTCAGCAGGTGAGAGAAAATCTTAATTCAAGACACGTTCCTTTGTCACTTTGGGGGCTGATGGGGGATGAGAGTTTTTGTATTTCAAGGCATCTCCAAACAATGGTGAACCTGCTTATGGAATGTGAGGCTATACATCGTGAGTAAGCTTTAGGTATGAAAATTGAAAAGACGTCAGCTCACAAAGTGCTGATGACATCCCTTTGCTCAGCAATACAGTGAAGTTATTTGTAAAAAGTCGACTGAATACAATTTGGCCTCATCAATGACACGTATAGGGGACCATAAAGTTGTAGAATGATGTTAAGAAAAATAACCTTTCACTTTTTTCTTTGCTTTCTTTGTATTAAAAAATGAAATTACCCTCTCTTCCCCTTGAGTTCATGCCACAAAAGTTTGCACATTTTATTTTGAATGTTTAAATGTTTATGTGAGGGGAGCTCAATTTACAAATCGGAATGCTACCAGCACAACAGTTAATTTTAGAAAATTGTCAGTTACCAGACACACTAGCTCTAGAACAAGATGATTTATTTTCTATGTAGGCAATAATGTATGTTATAAAAAATCAAAAGATAGTCACATGGAAGGGGAAAAAATGAATGTAGATCAATAATTTAATTTAACTCTGACCTGGCTAAGTTCTATAGCATGGCTCATAATTTTTCAATGAATAGACCCTTAACATTTTACATATAGAGCTTCAGTTTTATATTGATCTGCCCTAATGTATTCCTCATTTCACAAAAGGAATAGCTTATTTCAAATCTTTAACAAAAACACTTGTGTCAGCCTGCAAATGTTAGCCGAAATATGACACCATAGTGTTATTTACTCTGTTTCAGAACTACTTTTTTTTCTGGTTAAATAATTTTTTTTAATTAGTAGGGAAATGGATAGTAAATGAATGATGACTTGGAGGGCAAGTTCACGGAGTTCTTTCTTAGTTAATAGATTCCTAGTCTTTCTGCATTACTTAATTGCATATTAAAAGTGGATCCCTTGATGTACTATGTACAGCATATATTTATTCTGTAGAAAATTATTAATTTTTAATGGACTAAGTGGCTGTTTGGACAAGGGACCCTGACTATTAATCAGGAGGTGAGTGATTGACTGACTTTCATGTTCATTAATTATTCAAGGAAGTTCACTTATAAGGTCCGCAACAGAAGAAAGTTTCTGTCAGTGAGCCTGTGTGCACATTTTAGTACCATATTCATTTACTCACTTAACAAATATTTAATGTGTGCCGTGCATTGATGATTCAATGATGAGCAAGACCATCAGCCCATGTCCTAAGGAAGCTGTCAGAGCAGTGCATAAAACAGAAGCGTGTCCATGTGCGAACAGAAGGAGAATGCTACCGAGCAGTTTAGGATACTCAGTTTTGCTTTACTCCCCTCTCTATATAGGAGGTGATTCTTCTCTATGCAAATTTCCTAAGTCTCCTGGAAATTCAATCCAGTCAATTCTAATTCCCATCCGAGAAAATATTTTGTTTGGAATGATGGGGTCACAGTTTCTTAGTGTCAGAAGGGACTTGAGAAGTTATGCAAGGATGCACCCTTGTCTTCCCTGCCTCTGCTGGGACACATCCAGTGCCCAGAGCGAGCAGGCTCATGTGTGGGGCCATTTCTATGTGGGTTGCTTGAAACATTTTTCCAAATAATGAACTGCAGCTTATTTCCCTTATTTCCCTGCATATTCTCTTTAATGATTCCAGTCCTGTATCTTGGATAAAATCATAACATCTCATTTACCTCTTATTTGGAACACATGTCATAATTGTCCATTTATTTGTGTGATGTTTTGGTATCATTACTGTTTTCCCTGTTAAACACATGTACCTCGATAGTGGAATTGTGTCTATTTTTGTGCATTGTTATTTCTCTAGCGTTATCACAGTGCTAGGGAATGAATGACTGAATTAATGAATGATTTATCTTGTTCCAAAAGGGTTTAAGGAAGAATACATGGATTAAAACCTTGTATAATAGTTAATTAACTATTTGACAACAATTGTCATGGTTCCTTCGCTATTCCAATTTTTCTCACACTCAGATTCAGATTTTTTCTAAACTGTCTTCACATATGATATAGTATTCAGCCTTGATGGTGTCAGTCTCTCTATCAATGCACCTCACATATTTTCTTAAAGTGACTGTCTCACCAGGAGGTTTGGGGAAGCCTTCACAGAAGAGGTGAAAATTGGCCCTATGCTGGACCTTGAAGAATGAGAAAGCATTCTCCATGAAAATGGAGCCAGGAGGGGCACTTTCTGAGGTGCAGCGCTATGAACATGTTCACTCATCTGGTATCTTTTACCTAGGCCCTTTGTGCTTCTCTATTCTTTGGAGATTTTTGACTCATTTTTTTCTCATCTTCTCCAGGAACTTGGCTATTCTTTCCCCTTTCCCACCTCTTCAACATTGCCTCAAAGCTGGAGGCAGAGATCTTTGTGATTCAGAGCTTGCATTAGGGTGTTAGACAATCTGGGTTCAATCCATTTGTTACATGTACTTAAGCAAGCAGGATACTTCTTTGAGATTTAACATTGTCCTCTTTAAAATGGAGAAAATGATAGCTACCTCATAAAGTAATTATGAGAATTATCAGATAAGTTACATGTGAAGCGCTTGACACATAGTAGAGACCTGACACACTGTGGCTGTTATCCTTGCCTCCCCCAAGAAAGCTGCTGCTGTAGCTCACTGTGGCGGCATAACCATCTGTCCAGTGGTCTCAGGACGTGCAGTGGCTCAGACATATTTTTTCACAGAAACCTAATCAATGGCTAATAGATGTAGAGCTAGTTCAGCTTTTTCCAAGTCCTAGTTTAGTGGTTTTATACCTCCATCCTTGCTCTTTCCAATTTCCGGGTGCATGGGATCCAGCGATTTTTTGGGGGGTTGGGGGTAGGGGTGTATAGGAATCAGAGTTGACACATTCGCCCATCAATTTCTCTCTTTTCAGGTCTCCATTTCTCCTGGTACAGCAAGAGCCTAGATTTCTCTGATCTCACCTCTCCCAGCTTCATCTGGGTAACCAACCTACTCATTTCATTCTGGTCAAGATTCCTCTCGATAGGTTTATTGCAGATTGCTGCAGCTGCAATCAGTGTTTACAATCTGATGACAAGTTGGAGATTAAGGATTGTCATCACTATTTAATTAACCTCAAATTAAGCAGTTTTTGGCCCCGTTCCATGCCCTTCCACCAGCTCATCAGAGCTGCTAAAACAGTGCTGTGAAGCCTGATAGATTATGGGTCACACCACTGGAGAGCGGGAGCTGGCTTAACAGCTACTCTTTAGCACAGCAACATTTAATGCTTACTCTTATGCCTGAGGGCTGAAAATAGATAGTTATCCAAAGAAAACATAAAGGGAGGGGAAGAAAGGAGGGCACCTTTCTGTAGTAGGAAGTATGTAGTCTGTGAATTGGAAAGGAGATGAGCCAAAAAGTGTTCCAGAGAAAAAAAACAACCCTATTCTTAGTATTTAAAAATAATTTGTTTTTCTAACTGCAGAGGTAACATACATCAATAGTAAATGGTAATTGTAAAAAATGAGAAAAATAATAAGAAAGTGAAAAACATTCAGCTTCCTACTCTACACACCTGCTTTTGAGGCTTACCTGAGCTGTCCAATCTGGTAGTCACCATCCTCATGTGGCTCTTGAGCTTTTAAAATTTAGCATGACTGAGTTGACATGTGCTGTGAGTGTAAACTACACACCAGAGTTCTAAGACTTAATATGTGAAAGAAGAATTAAGTATATCATATTATTAATTTATATTGCTTATATGACTAAATGTTATTTTGCATTTGTTGGGTTAAAATATATCATTAAGCCTGGGCGTGGTGGTTCATGCCTGTAATCCCAGCACTTTGGGAGGCCAAGGCAGGAGGATCACGAGGTCAAGAGTTCAAGACCATCCTGGTCGACATGGTGAAATCGCCCCCTCCCCCTGTCTCTACTAAAAATACAAAAATTATCTGGGTGTGGTGATGCGTGCCTGTAGTCCCAGCTACTTGGGAGGCTGAGGCAGGAGAATTACTTGAACCCAGGAGGCAGAGGTGGTGGTGAGCTGAGATTGTGCCATTGCACTCCAGCCTAGGCAACAAGAGCGAAACTCCATCTCAAAAAACAAAAACAAACAAACAAACAAAAAATATATATATATAATTGAATTTCACTGGTTTCTTTTAACTCTTTCAAATGTAACTACTAGACACTAAAATTACTTATGCGCCTTGTACTGTATTTCTATTGGATGGACTCTTTTAGCCCTTTTTCTCTGCATGTATACAAAATTTTTACAAAGAAAAACCGAGTTATTCGACATATAACTTTATATCTTCTTTTTTTAAATTAATATATTGAGAATATGTTCATGTCATGAAATATATGTTATTATTTTTAATTATTTATAATTTTTCATTATATGAATGTACCTTCATTGGTTAATCAAACCCTTTATTGTTAAACACTAAGATTACTACCATTTTTTAAAAAATTACAAATTCTCCGCGAGCATACTTATAACTATATCTTTGGGTTCATCCTTAGTTATGCTCCTAGGATTTGTTTCTGGAAGCCAGTTGGTTGAGCCACATGCTTGCTCATGGTGTGATAGGCTGCAAGGGCAGGGTAAGTGGTTGATTGCGGGTAAAGGAAAGCTTGAGAGAAGGAGGTACCAACTGCTGGGGGCTACCCTCTTTTCTCTAGCGGAAAGTGGATGACACATCAAAACTGAGGGATTGGAAGAGAGTTTAACAAACAGAAGATTGATGGAGATGTGGAGAGAGTTAAAGGAACCAGAAAAGATGGTGAAGCAACTAGGCAAAGTCTGAAGGAGCAAAGAGAACAGAATTGCTGAAATCCAATGAGAACCTTAGCTAGGAACTAGGGAAATAGGGCCGCTAATAGAAATTGTAGTCAGAGCTAGAAAAAATGTGGGCATTTGTCAAAAACCTCAGCTGTGCAGTGGGAGGGGAGGAGAGAAGACATGGGGAATAAATATCCCAAACTCTTTCCTCCAATTCTCTGATCCCTTGATGCTGCCTTCCATTGTCTTAGCTCTATAGGCTAAGGGCAGGGAAGCTGAGTCTGTAGAGATCAGTAAGGAATAGATGACCAGCCAAGCAGAGGAGGGTGGAGGATAGATAGGAAGGGGTAAGAAGAGGAAAACCAGAACACCAGCTTGGATACTTAAACTCTAGGATAAGGCACTCATCCTGTATGAGCTTTGCTTTCCGCACCTGTAAAATGTGTATAATAGTACCTAACTCAGAATGTTATTGTAAGAGTAAATGAAAGAGAACACTTAGCACTATGGTATTTTATGTATTTACTTGTTCATCAGAGGCATATCCGTGGACCATATTCACTTCTTACCATCTTGTCCATTTATCATTTCTTACATGTTCATCAAGAGGGAAAGTAGCAGAGAAACTTACCCTGGCAGACCAGGATCTTATATTTAGACCTGAAAAGTTCTGTATACCCTAGTGAGGTGGCCGTTTGTGTTCTGAATTGTGCATATCAAACCCTTGTACTCTGGTAAAAATCCATAGAATTTTCACATAGTTGGATAATTAGGCCACATGCTGTTGGCTCTGCTTAAAAATGGTCATTTAAGTGTCCTTTTATTATTTCTGGCATCCACTGGGAAATTTAAATAGCTGCTGCTGGTGTGCTTTCTATATGCTTTTTAAAAAAATGCCGAAATTGAACAGAGTTTAATAAAATTGCTGGACTGTCAGCTTTACCAAGCTCTCCCAGAGATAAACCTGAAAAAACAAACCCCACACCCCAAAGTAAATACTTCTATAAATCAGGGACTTTTACAAGTGCTCCCTGGGGAATGTAGTTTGACTAATACGGAGTTTAGTTTACAAGGAGGGGTGGAAGCTGGAAGCTTCTGAGGTGATTTGACCCCTTCATTTTCCTTTGCTCAACACAGATCTGTACTAAAAATGAGCGGAAGCATTTGGAACTAGGGGGCTCTGAAATGTCACCTCTCTAATTCTTAAGTAGAAAAATGAGTAGCACAATAGCATAAAATAAATCAATATATTTTAAATACACTAATACGTAAATATGTGAATAGATTTTAAATACGTAACTACCAGACCCTTTTAGGAAATATAATTACTGAAGGAATAAGGTATCAAATAGGAGGAACAGCTTGCATTTATTCAGTCTTGACAAGGTTCTGGCCACTATTTAAAATGCTTTGTGCACATTATCTCATTTCATCCTTGCTGCAGCCCTGTGAATGGATGGTGTTTTCTTTACATTACCTATAGGGAAATGCAGACTCCGAGAAATGAAGAAAAATGGTTATTACAGCATCATGTTTAGCAAGTAGCAGAGGCATGGATGAAACACTCATAGCATTTGACCCCAGAGTCTGAGCTCTTAACTACCATTATGTGTCATTTCTTCCCTAAATGTTTATGGAGAAACTTGGGAAATTTTGTAAAAAAATGACAACTTAGGTAAACCTGTGTGGGATAATTAGGCCCAGTTTTTATTCCCATAAACCACTTGCAGATTTGAGACATGTTCCTTGGTTTCTTACTAAAAAGCACCATCCAAATGAATCCCACTGTTAAATCTACCACACTGGTTGAGCTAAAGGAGTTTTATGACCAATGAAGCAAGATGTTTACTGCATATTTGGTTAACATTAATGATTTTTGATTTTTAATAACCGAATGTTATTCAAAGTTTAACTCATATTAGTTATACCATGTGCTGAAAGTCATCTTTAATTGTACATTTATTGACTGTGAGAAGATGCAAAGTAGGATTCCACAATTTTAATTAACTGTTCCTCCTCTGACATTTCATTACTGGTTCCAGAAGTGGTAGTAGATGGCAGACATTTACCTGTCAGAATTTTCTTTTAAAGAAGCTAAGATGGAGAAATGTTAGCGTTGTCTGGGTAATTGGAAAGGAAAGCAGGGAAGGGAGAGAAATGGCTGATAGCTTAACATGTTAATAACATGGTTGAGTAAACAAGGCTTCCAGCATTTGCAGGTAAATTTTAAAAATTTGAGCACATAGACAAAAATTGAAATAAAAAATAAAGAAATCACTAGCTTCAACTTAATGCAACTTTTATATTGCAAGGGCAATTTCTTTCTCCTGAAGATGGGTACCTCCTAGACATCATATATCTTTACCTGAAAGACTTTTTGAGGATATTCTGTGAGTCCCAATGGGCAAAAATGTGAGGGTTAAAGATAATGGGTCCCCATCTGACACTGGGCTGATTTGCCAAGCACCCAGGACGCATTTTTATTTCTTTTTTATGGTAAAAGCCAGAGAGAACACTGTGGAGTTTAAACATGGTTTCTGTATCTGGTGCCCGCATGGGGAGATGAAGGTAAGGAGGCCAATTTATCCAGCAAATGTGCCCAAGCAAGTCGGGAATAATTACCTCCTTTGACATCTGACAAAACTTTACTGCATCCCCACAGAAAATCTACAGGCAGTCCTTCCAAGTCATTTTCAGAGACCCACCATGGCAGGTGAGCTTATTTATTGCCATTTTGAGAGTCCCACCTTTCTAGACTCTCTTTTAAAGGTTTTCCTCCTGCATAATGAATGGAGATGACTGGGTATTTCATTACCAGGTATCTCCCTGCTGCAGGCACTGCCTGGAGAAGTTTCCCTCTGTTTAGCTTTCAAGCCTCATTTATTTTCTCATGCTTTTTACTGTGGGCAGAGACTGGCCAGCTACATTATTAAATTACTATTATTACACTATGATATATTGGCATGATTAGGGCTAAGTTGGAAAAGATAGTGTTGGGCAGGGAACATGTCTTGCCCCTTCCCTAAGCTGGCCCAGGTGGACCTTGGCTGGCTTGTTGGGTGTTTCAGCCCCAGAATTCTCTGAAGACAAAGGGAAGGTCTGATCATATTTGAAGCATTTTTTCCTAGTAAGTGTATGGAATGGACATTTTACTTTTAAGTAAGTCAATTGGATAATTCATGGTGTCATGTTTTTGGGGAGAGGGGACAACATTTCATATTCAAAGTGATTTGACATTTTAAAAGTTATAATGTTATTTTAAAAGCTACAATATCATGAATATATTTACATGTAATTCATTTACTGTTTACACAGTTTTCAAAGGCTGTCTATTCTCAGAAGAGAAGTTTTAATTAAAAATATTTTGTTGCCATTCCAAGCCTCTGTAAGTAAAGGCACTGCTCTTTACTTCTCTGTTTTTCTTTCTCATGTACTCTTGATAATCAAACCAGCCTTATTTACAATAAAGAAGTTATTTCTGTTATATTTTAAGTGATTTCTCATACACCACCATATCACCAATGCTGGACAATACCAGCATATAGTCAGTGCTCAGTAAATTCTTGTTAAAGGAGTGATTCATCACCATCCATGAATTGTATGTTCCAGCCATACTGAAGTATGTTTTAGCAAAAACACTGCCTGGTCCACCTTTGGAAGTTTACCCACCACTCAGAAGGGCTGTTTGCCTTTCAAGTCTTAGCATTTTAGACTCCTTATTTGTGAGTTTTCTCCTCCGTCCCCTATCTATGCACAGTTCCAGTACATGTATTAGGTGCTTAAAAAATATCTTCCTGAATGAGTGAGTTACCAAATGAACCTATACTTATATAGCGAGCCCCTAGAGGAATTGTCTGAGGCCGTTTACAATTTTTGTAAACAATAAGATAATGAAAATGAAATTTGAAACATTATTCTTTTTGTTCGGTCTTTAGCTCAAAACTCTCGAATGCCTCCCCATTCTCTTTAGTAGTGGTTTTCCAATGATTACAATCTGATCATGGGATCATACCTTTTTCTTGCTTAAAATCGTGCAAGGGCTTCTCACTACTTTTGGGATAAATGTAATTTAAATTATTTAAACGTGACTACAAAGGTTCTACCTCTCCAGCCACAATTCTCCCCACTCTCTGTTTACTCTTCCTCTTGTTGATACTGCAGTATATTGAACCCATGAGGTTTCCTCTTCCCTAGGTCTGTATTGAGTTTCTTCTGCTTGGGGGCACTTTTTGCCTCATTTAGTTAACTCTTTTTATGTTTCACTTGGTCTTGTTTTAAATATTACTTTCTCAAGGAGGCCTTTACTGCTTACTCTTTGCCAGTACCACTGATCACCACCACTATCACCCCACCCACCTCTACCAATCTAGATAATTTTTCTTCTTTGCATGCCTTTGAAGTATTTTATCAATAAAATGAAATAATTGAATAATAATGGGATGTTTTGGCCAATTCATGAAATATTAAGTTATTGCTATTTAAATTGAGAATTTCTGTAATCTTAAGCTTTTTTCCCATAAATTTCTCTTGGCTATTTTGGCAGCTCATGTGACCCCTCCCCCTGTTTCCAAAGCATACATATTTATTATAGGCAAATGGTATGCTAAGTGCTTTACATGCATTTATTCATTTGCTTCTCACACTAGCCTCATAGTGAATACTGTTATTATCTCCCATTTTATTGAAAAAACTAAATTCATTGAGCTTAAGAAACTCACAGCAGTGAATGGCAAGCTGAGGTTTAAGTCCATGCTATATGCACTCTTATTCTCTAAAAAAATATACATTTAGGCCGGGCGCGGTGGCTCAAGCCTGTAATCCCAGCACTTTGGGAGGCCGAGGCGGGTGGATCACGAGGTCAAGAGATCGAGACCATCCTGGTCAACATGGTGAAACCCCGTCTCTACTAAAAATACAAAAAATCAGCTGGGCATGGTGGCGCGTGCCTGTAATCCCAGCTACTCAGGAGGCTGAGGCAGGAGAATTGCCTGAACCCAGGAGGCGGAGGTTGCGGTGAGCCGAGATCGCGCCATTGCACTCCAGCCTGGGTAACAAGAGCGAAACTC
>NW_022436963.1:12173972-12253982 GCF_009761245.1 Sapajus apella | reverse complement strand
TATATATATATATATATATATACATTTAGTGATTAGACAGGTAAAGTAATTAAAGACCCAGTTTTGAAATATGTGAAAACAGCCTTGTCTGTGTATTGTTTGTCTTCCGTTTATCCTTTCATACCCACTCTGCTTTGTTCTTTGCTTGGGAAGTTCTCTGTGAACTCTATGAGTAGGCTCCCCACTTGTCCCTGGGTATTCCATTAACCCTTTGTTTCCTCACACCATGACTATACTTTCTAAGCATTTCTGAAGATTACTCTACTTGAGTAATTTGTGTGTCATCTGTTTCTTGCCCATATCATAATTGATACAGACACTTTAAACAAAACAAAACTTAAAACTGTAGTTGTGGTTGTGCTTTTGTAATTCACATATAGTATAAAGTTGCATTTGCTTCTTTCCACTTTATGTTTAAGTTTGTATAATGGAATGGTATAATGGAATTGAAGAGTGCCATATTTCATGCTATCTTGAAAATAAGAAGCATGCCACACTCACATACAAAAGGCATGTTTTCAAGGTATGTGACTTTGTAACAAGTTGGAAAACCATAGTCCTACAGAATATTTTCTAGAATCCTTGGTCTGACATGAGGTTCCCTGCATCATCTTGACAAGAGCTTAACTTTCTGCTGTTTTCCACTGAGCCCCCTTTGCTTACTTTAAAGGTAGGCTGTGCTTTATGTCTGGGCAGGTAGTGACCCAGATATTTAGTCCATGATTGACTGGCATTAAAACAACTCATGTTTTTTACCCATAGGAGTTTACATGTGAATAAAATCATATGTTGTTCCATAAATAAAATCCCTTATCATAAATAGGGAATAAAATTTTAAAGAGAAGCGCAAAAAATAAAAAGTAAAATTATGCCATTCAGGTTGGCACGTATTACAAAGGTGTTTTAAAATATGAATGCTGAATTAATACTTTTTCCTTGCATGTATTAGAAAGACTGAAATAAAATGGAAAGAGACATAACTTTATTATTCTTCAGTTTGTCCTGTCAGTGGACCATGTAACATCAAGGTTCCATGGTCTGATGTTTGGGGAACACTGGTATAATCTATGTGTCTGCCCCTGCTGTGCTCTCACCCAGAATGCCTTCTTCCTCCTGGTTTCCTTTCCCAGATCTTCTCCATCCTTCTTTTTGAACCATTCCTTCACCCTCTCAGCCTACACAAATATCTATTCCTTAGAACGCTCTGACACCTATTGCCTGCCCTACTCATGTTGGCTTTTGATCATTAATGCTTTTTATTTGTCATTTCAGTAGTTTATATTTTGTGTCTTGTCTCCTGAATTATGCATAAGTTTTGTCTCTGAACTATATAAGGGATAGACACTGAGACCTATGTTTCTAGAATTTCATGCCTAGTAACAGTTTAATAAATGTTTGCTGAGTTGAATGAATTTAACCAAAGAAAGGTAGATGCTGTTTTCTCAACTATGGGTGTATTAGTTCTCATACTGCTAATAAAGACATATCCAAGACTGGGTAATTTATTAAAAAAAAAAAAGATGTTTATTGGAGTCACAGTTTCAATCATGGTGCAAGGCAAAGGAGGAGAAAGGCACGTCTTCCATGGCTGCTGGCAAAAGAGCTCGTGCAGGGGAACTTCCACTTATAAAACCATCAAATATTGTGAAACTTATTCACTACCACAAGAACGGTATAGGGGAAACCACCCCCATGATTCAGTTATCTCCACCTGGCCCTGCCCTTGACATGTGGGAATTACGGGAGTTACAATTCAAGATGAGATTTGGGTGGAGACACCACCAAACCATAGCAATGGGAAGAGTTCACAGTCATAGTATGTTTTTGTATATAGTTGGGATGCATAATTTTTATCTTTGCTTCTTCTCATCTTCATTGAAATTACATTGTCGTAGGGGATATAGAGAATGAGTATGATGAATACATCTAACTACATGATTTAATGTCAAGTGGAGTTAAATGATATAAGGCAAGCAAATCAGCATGCATTTGATAAAGAGCTTTGGGTTATTTTTTAGATTGGATGGTCAAATAATCTCTTTGTGATAAGGTGACATTTGAGGATGTAACTGAATGAAACAAAGGAGAGATACATGTGAATATTTGGGGGAAAAGCATTGTAGCTGGAAGCAACAAGACCTGAGGGTCTGAGTTGGGACTGTGCTTGATGGAGGCCAGTGTAGGGAGGAGAAAGAAGTGGTGGGACATGCCACTGGAGAAGTGACAAGGATGGATTCCATATTTGGCTTTGCCAGTCACGGTAAAGATTTTAAATTTTAATTATGAGGGAAACCAGTAGAGGGCTGAAAAGAAAGAAATGACATGATCTGATTTATATTTTTCAGAAAATCATTTCAGCTGCTGTCTAAAGGAAAGGCTGAATGGGACAAGAAGAGAGGCAGGTGGCCAGTCAGGAGGCTCTGGCTGTGTTCCAGGGCAGGTGAGCATGGTTTGGAGCCTGGTGATGTTAGTACATCAGATCTTAGGAAGTAGTAACAGGTCAGGGACAATTAGGTGTAAATAATACGGGTTTATATAATAATCAGATTTGGAGCCTGGTGATCTTAGTATACCAGTACTTAGGAAGTAGTAACAGATCAGGGATAATTTTGAGGGCAGAGCAACTGTGTTATACCTTTTAATTTATTTACTATACTATCCAATGTATTCCAAGAAGTATTCTCTGTTGTCGTTTATTTTGATTTTACAATTCTTTTAAGCCTTAAGTTTTATTTCTATTTACCCAATATTCTTTCATTTACAGTTATTTTTTGAGATGATGCTTAATGACTAGTCAATAAAAACTAAGGTTCTATCTGGATCAAGAATGTGTTTCCATTGCAAATTTATTTATCTGACTTTTCAAAAGTAATTGCATTTTTGTATTCATTCTTGAATACTGTTTCAAAAATGTTGTCATTTCCCCAAATGACTATTTGGGAGATGGATTTTTTTTATGTGATTCTAATTCTGTATTCTCTTCCTTTTAATACTCCCATCTCCACTTTATATTACAAACACCATCAGACTACTGCATGCTATCATAGCTGTCGTCACCATGGGGAGAAAATGACTAATTGAAGCTGCTTATTGATATAATAGAGCAGGTTGTGACACTTGGCGAGAATGCTGGAACGATGGGTTCCAGCTGATGTTATGTAAAAATATTCAGCCATGAAATATGCACTTGCGGATGGCTTTCTGCAGATGTCTGCAGAATGCAGATAATCTGTATTCTGAGAAGGTCTGCACATTAAAGGTCTTTCTGACCAGTTAGAATTATACCACAGTGAGGACAGTGGTGCAGTGGGTAATGAAATGGCCTTGAATCTTGGGCAGTAATAATTATAACTTGCCTATGGTTAGAAGCAAAAATGGGTGATTTTCACCCCCACTGTTTTTGAGAGAGAAAGGATCAGTTGGCAGAAAAATGATGAACTTTTGGTTATTTTGGAATTCCTTCAATGCAAGATATGTTGGTATCATGAATGGAAGCATGAATTATTATAGTGTCTTTGGAAAGCTATTTGGTTATAACTATCAAAATATAATGCATATGTACCCTTTGACCTAGCAGTTCCATTTCTAGGAATTTATTTTAGAAGTATAGTCATGCAGGTGCACAAAATTATATGTACAAAAATATTCATCATGGCATTGAATTTAACAACAAATGATTAAAAACAGCTTAAGTGTCCAAGCAATAGGAGAATCAATAAATAAATTATGGAATATCTATACTTTATAATCTTTGTAATAAATTTAAGCCATCACAAAAAAGTGGGTCTATATAGAACCATCTCTATGACATTGTTCAGTGAAAAATTGGTTCAAATATACCATAATCTGTAGCCATGGAAATTAAAAATGTGTATACATGGTCACAAATGCATATGTTGAAGAGTGTACAAGAGATCATTAACAGTATGAGTGGGGAGACAGTTTTCAATGTACTTTGGTATGGTTTCAGTTTTTCACTTTGTATATTTTCTATTCAAGAATTATAACTTAAGAAAATTGTAGAGATTATGTATGTTTTTACTCCTTGATGTAAAGATATATTTGGTTCATTCTGGGCTGTATTGCACCTGATTTTCGTTTTGACAGTATGTCTTGGTATGGCACTTCATAACTTCTTTTAGAACATCTTTTATTACGATGCCATTGTGCTGACATTTCTAATATTGAGGTGGTGACTCCCCTTTCTTTATTTCTTGTCATGACTCTACAGAAATGTAGTTCCAACACTTTCTTCCAATGCTCCTATCTTTCCTGTCCAGGATAGCTATCTGTTTGAATAAATGGCAAAACTTCCAATGCTCCTATCCTTCCTGTCCAGGATAGCTATCTGTTTGAATAAATGGCAAAACTTCCAATGCTCCTATCCTTCCTGTTCAGGATAGCTACCTGTTTGAATAAATGGCAAAACCATTCAAATCTATTGGCTTTTGAATATCTAACGGGTATATTTATGAAAATTCTAGGAAGCCTCTGAAACCATAGGCTCACTTCTTTTCAACAACAAATAGAAGTTAAATACTAGTAATACTGTTTATTATCAATTTTTAATAAGCCCTCTTCTTCCCCAACAAGATAAAGAGCAGTTGTTTGAACTGTATGGCCAAAAGCTGTGTCATTCCCCACTTATATATGTGGTATCATGAGGCCCTGAGAACAAAATGATTTAAAATTGTTTTAATCATTGTTATTATAGAAGTAATTAATGTATGGTACTATTCAGAAACCCCATTGTTCATATTGTGTTTCTGGGATGGGTAGGGGAAAAAAAGAATAAAAAAGAGATGGAAGAAAAACACATTCCTAAAAAAGTTAAATCACAACTTGTAAATTTCATTCTCTGTTGTTGGAAAACCAAGTCATTACACATGAATGTGTAATAAAACAAGTGTTTGGCACATTGAGGTGTATGAACTATGTAGTGTAATCAGAGCTTATTTTCCTGCAGTGGAGATTGAAATTTATACATTTCTTCAAAGCAGCACCTTTCATTCCATTTTTATTTTCTAAGGGAGAGTGAAATTTACAAGTTGCTGCTTAACAATACCTAAAGTGTTAGTTCCTATACGATGAATAGCGAAGTTTCCAAGTTGCCATCTGACAATGCCTACATTTCTGTTGGTTTGTTCCCCTACACCCTCTACAAGGTATAGTAAAATTTATAAGGTTCATAAAAACCCTTGATTATTAATACAAGGTTATATTTCTGGTGGGGATTCCACAAATAGCTTATGAACATGTCTAAAGGGAGAAGTAAAGGTGGATGTTATGAGGCAGGAAATTCTTTTAGGAACATTGAATTTATAATCATCATTGAAGAACATACAGAGATGCTCATTCATGGCCTTATGTCCCTATGACACCATTCCCTTTGCTCCTTGGTTCTGTTGTATTCTTTGTGCATATTTCCTTGGACCTTCCTTTTTGAAATCCTTCTTACTCATCTTCCTGTGCAAGTCTTACTCACTGCACAGTCCTCCTTCCATGGACATTCTCCTCTCTTCTCAACACTCAGGATGGTTATTGGTGCATGATTAATTAACTAGATGGTTCATAGCCTTAGGACATCATTTTTGTTATTAACTGGCACTACTACTTAAATATTTTATTATTACAGTATCTTATTGTTATTAAAATTTCAAGATATATGTTTATTATTTTACCAATTGTATTATAACAAGCTCCTTGAGGGGAGATATCATGCCTTAAAATTCCTTATGCTCCCAGTGGGCACTCGCATATAGTTGTGTAATTGAAATGAAGTGACTGTTTGACCAATCAAGAAAACAGAGATGAAGAAAGTAAAAAGTAACAGCTACTCTGTGGTAGCTTGTCTGCAAAAGCTGTTGCTGACAAATCCTTCCATTCCTGTCTGTGTAGACCTCTTCTTATGTCAACAAATAAAGTCTTTTTTCTCTCCTTGACATTTGTTTGGCTTTTGACTCGATTTGGTCAACTTGAAATGCACATTGCCAGTTCCAGATCAAGGCTTTAAGATGGCTGATTTCACTGTCTTGGAGCCTGAAGCCATCACATAAAGAAGTCTGATCATGCTGGTGGAGAGAGAACACTCCATTTGGAAAGAGGTCCTGAAGAACAACAAAAACATGGAGAAAAGGCCCAGCCAGCCCCCAGCTGTCCCAGCCAGGCCAGCCAAGGACACATGAATGAAGGGAAGCCAGCTTGCATCTTGAAGTCTGCATTGAACTACCCTAGTCAACTACCCTAGCCTACTACCACCCTAGTGAACTATCCTGGTCTGCTCCCATACGGAGCAGAGATGAGCTGCCTCACTGAGCCCTGCCAGTGTTGAAGAAGTAGGACAAATAAATTGTTGTTGTTTTAAGTCACTAAGTTTTGGGGGTGGTTTATTAAGAAGTAAAGATCACAGAAACACACCCAAAGTGGGATAAGCAGTACCTTAAATTTTGTGGTCCACAGCAGTGCTTTTCAGACTTTAATATGCATGAAAATCACCTGGAGATCTTATTATAATTCTGGTGTATACAGTAGGTCTGGATGAGACCTAAGACTCAGCATTTCTATGAAGTCCCCAGGTGACCCTGATGCTCTGTTCCGTGGTTCACATTTTGAATAGTATGGGTGAAAACAGGCAAGACCATCCATTCAAAGATTAACGGGTTACTTATTACTATCAGGCAGATTATACTTGCCTTTTTGTTGAAATTTCAAACTCGATACTGGCTCGTTCATCTGCATAGTAGTTATTCTAGTCTCCACAATATAGAGTCAAATAAATATGTGTTTGACCAAGGTACTTGGCTGGGCAAGTCATGATTTCTTGAAGTCTAGCTTTGCTTAGAGTAATTATATGGTGTCTGTTTAACCAACGTGGATGCTTTGTGGCAATCGTTAATAATGGCAATGCCTTCACCTACTGAGTGCTTCATTGTGAGGCAGGCTCTGCCCTAAGCTCTTTATACCAAATCTACTTCCCTCTACCCTCCTACGTTCTCCAGCTGTAGCCCTGTAAAGTAGAATAAAAAATGACAGATTAACAAGAGAAAAACAGAAATTTATTAACATGTACATCGCACATACACATGGGAGTGCCCAGTGATGAGTGACTCAAAGAAGTGATTCAAATGTGACCTTACACAGCTTTTTAAAAAAGGGCAATAAATAGAGAAATGGCAAGACAAAGGAAAGGACTTCACGTTTTTGCAATTTGTGGGAAGGTAAATATATGGGGGAACTAATAGAAGGGCTAGTCAGTAAAGTTTCTTATGTAGCTTCCCCTGGTGTCTCTTCTGGCTGGTAAGTATCTAGAGTTATCTCTGATGATTCACTTTTTCCTTCCTGATAAGTGAGGAGGGCACCTTTATAAATTTATAACCTGTTTTATGACAAATGGGGGAAGACAGGGAGCTTCTCTCATATTTGCTTCTTCTCAACTGCCTTCAGCTCAAAATAATCCTCATGCCAAAGTGGCATATTTGGGGGTGGCATATTTTGCCACTCCTCACCTTTATATAACATTTTCTCACTTAATCCTTATAGTAACCCCATGGGATAACTGGCATGAGTTTGTTGATGTAGAACCTGGGGCTCAGGGAGTTTCAGTTACTAGCTTAGGTTACTCAATGAGCAAGCCAGAATTCATTTCCAGGTATGATCTGATTCCACAGTCCAGGCTGATAACTGCTGTGTCACGTTTACCCCCACCACTGCTCAACCAGAAACCTAGCACGCATGAGCTTCAGGCCTTCAGATTACGTGTACTGCGGCTAACATTCTATTCTGTTTGTTTACTAGTTTATTCTTATTCTAGCTGTAGTAGTAGTATAAATATTTTTCCTCCATGCAGTGTAATTGATTTGGGAGATCCTGACAGAGGGACCTGAAATATGCATGTGTACGTGTGTGTGTGTATGTATGTGTGTGGGTGTGTTTAAGGCAGAGGCAGAAACATCTTTGAAACCTGTGAGTCAGGAGATTTAATTTTTTTTATGGCAGCATTCACATAATTATTGTCAGCATCTTATAGTGGTAAACTGCTGACATGAGAAAAATCTTTACCAGAATAAATATCGGTTATTTTTTAAACCTCAATAGTTTCTTGTTTTCATTGCGTGTTGGCTGTTGAAACAAAAATAATTTTGCCCCCTCCCTTTGCTTCAGACTTACTGTTTCATTCTCTATGGCATTTGTCAGACAGAAGCTGCTACTGTTAGAGGTTTTCATCAGAGCAGCATAAAATACTTATTCTAAAAACCATAAAAAGACTCTGATATGAGGCCTGGTGTGAAATTAGACTGCCAGGACATCTCTTCACTTGTCCGCTTTGAATGACTCTTCTGTATTCTCTTGAAGGTTAAAGAAACTGACAGTGCTGGAAATGGCAGTGTTTGGTGAGGCCACAGCCAGTGCCCTGCAGGGAACCCACATCGTGAGTGACCTGGGTTTAAAGGAAGATACCAGGACCTCTAGCCAGGAGGCTTTGCTTAGCTCTCAAATTCCTGTACTGAAACATGACTGTTCTTTAGAAATCACATGATGATGAAAATGGTGGTGGTGTAGTGGTGGTGGTAGAAGGGTGCGTGTGTGTGTTTGTGTGTGTGTGTGCGCACACGCGTGTGTGCACGTGCATGAGTAGAATTTCATGGACCTCTCAGTAGAGTATAAGTAGAGAATAAGTATTCTATAGAATGCAGAAATAGAACTACATGTTTGGTAAATGGGTGGCACAGAGAGGGATGTCATTAAATGAGACTTATTGTAGTGCCAACTTAATCCTTATTGTCCTTTATAGCCAATTAAAAGAAAAATATCTTTAAAAAATATCCAGAGGATGTCCCCTGGTTCCTTATAAATAGTTACAAATATGATGTAACTTACTTCTAAACTATATACTAAAATGTGGACAAAAGCAAAATGACAGCTTATAATAGATACTCTGAGAGTCAAAAATACCATTGGTTCACTTTTTTTCTGCCAGCAGGTTAAGAGCCATGATTTTATTTCTGTCTTAAAAATTCCCAGTTTCTTTCCATTGTAAGTGAGTAAAACCCAAATTCGTATTATCCCAAGATAAAAGGAAAGGGTGAATATTGGCTCACATAATTGTAGGTGCAATGGGGGTGAAACTGGCTTCTGTTATGAATGGCTATGTATGCCTTGCTGCATCTTCACAACTGTCTCTCCCCAGGGGTGAATCTAGGTTTTTGTGGCCCAAAGCTCATACAGTTTGAAGAGTCTTCTCTGTAAGAAGGTTATAAATGACCACATGAACACATTGCTAGAGAGGGACCCGTAAGCTTAAGTTGTAGTAGCTTCAAGATAAATTCGCCTCTGCTCTCACCCTACCTCAGAAGAGATATCCTCACCTTCTCCATGTGGTCTTCATTTTTTCTTCAGCCACAATCTTTGTGGCAGGGGAAGAAACATCTCTAAGCAGCTTCAGACTTATGTGAATTTCAGTGCCCAAGATCTCAGAAGGCCTTCTCTCTAACTGCTGGTTCATACACGTCCCCCAAAATATTCTGATTGGTTAGACTGAGTCACATTCCTATCTCTGGCAAGGGAGATGGGGCTCCTCAATTGAAATCCCAAAACAAACACAAAGATTTGGGGAGAGGGTAAAGGGAGGGACAGTGCATTAAAGGAATCAGGAATTGAGCATTCAAAATAGTGGGTGTTCACATCTATGCTTCTCACCTGCCCTTATAGATCTAGGAGGGGTGTGTGTTCTAAATTGGGTATATGAAACACCTGTTCAAACTTGAATTTTCATGGGAGCAAACTAACCTTGGTAAGAGCAAAGACCCTATACTGAGGCATGCTGGGAGGTCAATTTGTGGTTTTCCCAAGCCACATATCACTAGGTATCTTTTAAATGAAAGGTACTAGGCAATGGTATCTGTCTCAGATCCTCTTCCTTGTATGTTTACCTAGACTTCACTCTCAGTTACTCTATGACAAATATGCATTCCATTGGTCAGTACAGCTTTTTGTCATAGAAGCCCTGTGGGAAATTGCAAAGAAAATGAAAACCTGGTTTGTAACCTCCTTATTTGTCTTTCTACATCCTTTAGATTTCTTTGTCCTTTGCCTCCTCTCTGAAATGGGATGATAAAAATAAAATAGAATTATGTGGAGTGTGCTGCATCCAAAAAAAAGTAGAGTAAGCATCTATATATACAGAGAACCACATCACAATGCTGCCTTATATACTGTCAGCATATCAGAATTGTAAACATGTTTCCATTCCACACCAATGAACTCATTCTGATGGCAGCTGCCATTTAAGATTGCCCTTTTTTTATAGATGATATAGTTGCTGTAATTTTTGGAAGTACATGTTGAATATGAGAATATTAGCTAAGATATGGTAACAATAATTAAACTTACATTAAAATTAGGAATATACAGAAATGAGAATATTTGGAACAGCCAGGCTTTTTGAGGGTCATTTTTGTGTCCCTCAAAGCTCCACAAAGCACCTCCATATTTTGGGCGTTAAATGAATGAGTGAAATGAATTATGGAGTCAATGGCTCTGCTATTACAGTTCTCTTTGTCTGTTGCCCTGTGTTTTCAAGCTTCGACTCTGGTCATGATTTCTGTCTCTTCAGTGGTCCCCCTTTTTTTTTCATAAGAGATTTCTATATTTTACTTTATCCAGATCTTTTCTCTTTCAACCTTTGATTCCTGACATTTCCCTTTCCATTTCTCACTGTCTTTTATACTATAACCATCTTTGTCTGTTTCAGTCTCTCTTCTCCATAGCGTTTTTGTGTCTGTTTTTCCATTCTGTGACTTTCCTCTCTTTTAGATACTGTTGGTGAGCTGGTTACTCTGTTGAGTTAAAGAGGGCACCCCATTGTGCTTTTGTGAAAGAAACCTGATTAATTGACTAATGATATAATTTCTACTGTGTCAGGGGTCTTTTGGGGCTACCTACTGAGGAAATGGACTGCTTTATAGGGGCATTTTCAGCAGTCTAAACCTCAAAGCTCCTGTACTTTTGTTCTTTTTTCTTTAAATATTGATCTTCAGACTTTCTTTATATTCTCTATTTTAAAAATAATAATCATAACTGAACATACTATTTTTGGATGCTATGTTTGTAAAACACCCCCAGTGCATCCCACCCCAGAATTCCAGTTATTGCTGATCTTCTTTTCCAGCACAGAAAAGAGAACTAATTGGAACCAATTGAACCCTCCAGAATTCTGCATTGGGCACATAGGAGATATCAGTTGCATGTAATCATTAGATTGGTGTGATTAATGTGTTTGCTCCTCTAAACAGACTTATTATTTATTTGAAGGGCAGAGCAGTATAGTGGCTATGATAATGAACTCTGACTCTAAATTTGTTAACTTCAGATTCCAGCTACTCCAGTTACTAGCCTGGCCAAGTTATTTTACTTCTACAGGTTTCAGTTTTCTTGTCTGTAAAATGGATATATTTAGTATCAATCACATAGAATTATTTCAAGGATTAAATGAGTTAAATGCTGCAAACGTCTCTAAATAGTGCCTGACACAGTGAGCATTCAAAAAATGCTAGTTATCCTTGATTAATGTTTATACAGTCTATCCCAATTACTCTTCCCCGATGAGGATTCAGTTATTAACATTTTATTGTATTTTTTTTTTTTTTGATATGGAATCACTCTCTGTTCCCAGGCTGGAGTGCAGTGATGCAATCTCACCTCACTGCAACCTCTGCCTCCCAGGTTCAAGCGATTCTCCTGCCTTAGCCTCCCAAGTAGCTGGGATTATAGGCACCCACCACTATGCATGGCTAATTCTTGTATTTTAAGTAGAGACGAGGTTTCACCAGGTTAGCAACTCTGGTCTCAAACTCCTGACCTCGTGATCTGCCCGCTTTGACCTCCCAAAGTGCTGGGATTATAGGCATGAGCCACTGTGCCTGGCCCTGTTATAACTGTTCCTTGGCTTTTTTCCTCTCATTTATATACTTTAAAAAATCATTTGCATTTCAGTTGTAGATATCATATTATCCCCTGTTAACCTTATGTCTCCTAAGATGAATATGTAACCATAATACCATTATCACCCTCCACATGAAATTTAACATTGGTATGTAATCTAATATATTCAAATGTTTCCATTAATATCCCTCATACCTTGTAATGTCTCTTTCTCCTTATTTCTGTTTTCTTTTTAAAATACAATCAAGGATTACACATTTCACTTAGTTGTTTGTCTCTTTGGACTCTTTTAATCTAGTATATTTCCCTGCCTTTTGTCTTTCATGAGTCTGTATTTTTGAAGATTCCAGCCCGGTGTTTGTGGAATGCCATAAAATTGTTCTCCATTGCAGGCCAAAGTACTACCTGGGTAATGTTGCCTACTTCACATGGCATCACAGCAGAGTCACATAATTTGCTTGTGCCATTTTTGGTGATGCTGTTTGATCTCAGCTATTCTCCAGATCACTCCCTTTTGTTTGTTTGTTTTGCTTTGAAATTAGTGTCTGTGGGGAGATACTTTGAGACTGGGTAACTGGGTAGCTATTTTATGTCCCAGAACCTTTCAGTCATGGGTTCTATCATCCGTCACTGATTTGTGCCTAATGATGTTTTTCTCTCTGTATTATCTTCATACATTTCTGGACTGACATTGTTTGTACTGAAAGAGGTCCCCATCTCTGTATCCATACTAGAATGGATAATCATCACTGTAATCAGAACAATTAATTCATAGAGCACAGGTCTTCCTTTCTGCTAAAGCAAATTGTATATTTTATTTGCTGCTTGTATCATAGCTTTTTTTTTTTTTTAAATAAAATACACTACATTTTGTATTGAAATATAGCATACCTACAGAAAAATATACAAATTATAAGCACACAGCCCAATGAAGTTCCACAAAGTGATACTTAGACAGCTCCTTATTCTTTTGTGAGGCTCAAATTGTCCCTCATTTAGCCAGCAGGATCCCCTGATGCTAGTTCCTATATCATTTTGACAAGTCTCCATCAGTCTTTTAGTATGTCCTTGACTAAAAAAAGATATTTCAGCCTTACCTTACATGTTCCCTACCCCAATCAAGAATCAGTCAAGCCCTGTCTCCCCTTAGTGGAGAATGGAATGTAGAAAGAAAGTTTTGGCCACCAGGTGGGCTCATTGCTGCTGGGGTGTCATTGGCCTCTAAGAGATAGGTAGATTAGATAGATTAGCTAGGTACGTAGACAGATAAATAGATACGTGTATGTAACCATGTACAAATTCAACATCACAAAACTCTTCCACACTTTCCTCCATTTCATATTTGCATCTCCTTTATTCCACAGTGAGATCCTAATGTATTGATTCATTTGCTCTATCCTATAGTACCCAGAAAATAGTTTCAGAATTACTATATCAGTACCCCTCCTGACAATCAATCTACAAAGTAAAGTTCAAGATTTATTTGCACTTCTTTTTTTCCTAATATTCCACTAGGGATATACATTCAGAATACTGTATTCAGAAATTATTTGAATTTATTTTTTCTCTGTGATTATTTTTGTCAATGTGATATATCATTAGATCCACTTATTTCCTGCCTGTATGCATGGTTAGATTTTGTTTCATAAATGTTTTTTAATTTTTTAAAATTTTGAATATGTGAGACTTTACGTTCAAGTCAAAACTAGATAAAAATTTGTTCAAGAAAGTCCCACTCCATCCCTACCCTTCTAACACCATTTATACTCACCTCCTTTAGAAATGTTTTTGTCAGTTTTGTTTATTATAAAAAGAAGCAAATACATATATGTATACATATGCTTACTTTTTATACAGAAGTTAGCGTGTTATATACAGTCTTATTCACCTTGCTTTTTTATCCTGTCAATTATTTCATATCATTTTATAAAGATCTTTCTCATCCCTTATTGTAGTTGAATAGTAATCCTTTGTGTATATTGGTTGTTCACACAAAGGACTACTATTGATTGTATCTGTGGATGGCATTTAGATTCTTGCCAGCATATATATACTGGAAAGATATATATATATATATATATTTATATATTTATATATATTTATATATATTTTATATATATATATATATATATATATATTTACCTACTAGAAATAACACTACAGTGAATAATTTTATGTCTATGTTTTTTCATACAATTGAAGGTATATTTTCAGGGTGAACACTGTTACTGACGATGCTGGTAAGTAAATATATAGATAGGTAGGTAGATAAATAAAAAAGGAAATAGATACACAGTTTTGTAACTAATGCCAAATTTCTCTTCACACGGGTTATACCCTTTTGCACTCTAACTAGCAATGCATGAGAGGGAATGTTGCTCTGCGCCCTCCCAAGAGAGCATATAGTCGAGTTTTTCAACTTTTGACAATCTGGTAGGCAAGAAATAGTATCTCAATGTAGCTTTTATAAGTCAACTTTTTTGTTAAGAAGAGTTTTTGATTTATAGAAAAGCTGTGAAGGTAGTAAAGGGTTTCTGTGTACACCAACCCCGTGTCTCCTATTGATAGCCTCTTATGTTAGAGTAATATGCTTATAATTCTTAGTGTAGTTTTAATCTATTTTTCTCTTATTATAAGTGAAATTAAACATATTTTCATATGTTTAAGGGCAATTCCTATATTCTTTTCTGCGAACTACTTGTTCTTCTATTTTGCTTATTATAAAAATGTGTTTTAAGAATTTTTTTTTTTTTTTTTTTTTTTAGACGGAGTCTTGCTCTGTCACCCAGGCTGGAGTGCAGTGGCGTGATCTTGGCTCACTGCAACTGCCGCCTCCTGTGTTCAAGCAATTCTCTGCCTCAGCCTCCCAAATAGCTGGGATTACAGGCGCCTGCCACCACACCCAGCTAATTTTTATATTTTTAGTAGAGACAGGGTTTCACCATCTTGGTCAGGCCAGTCTTGAACTTCTGACCTTGTGATCCACCCGCCTCAAACTCCCAAAATGCTGGGACTACAGACATGAGCCACTATGCCTGGCCAAGAATTTTAAAATATATGTTAGGGTGATTGGTGCCTAATCTGTGATATATATTATACATGTTTTCTCCTGTCATGCATTTAATTTTTGATTTTGCTTATGATATTTTTTGCTATGCAAATTAAAAAAAATTTCAGGTAATTGAAATTCTCAATCTTTTCTTTTTCTTTTTTTGCATTTGGATTTGAGTCATAGTTAGAAAAGCTTTCCCCACTTCTAGTTGTACAGAAATTCACTCATGTTTTCTTCTAATACTTGTTTCATTTTTACATTAATGGTTGCCTTAATTTTTAAAACAAATTATGTTGGATCTCAAGGGCCAGCTGAATTCAAAGAATTAATTCCAGTAGAAGTTGGTTACTAAAGGAAAAGAAGGAAATGGAGATGCCATACTTCTTACTCTTCCCTACCTGTCCTAGGCAGGAAGATTGGGATTTTGGATCATTAGTGCAGGGCTCAGCAAATGGAAGTCATCACTGAGTAACTGAAAGGATGGATGAATAAATGAAATTCTAAATAGAATAAGTATCTTAAAAATTATGCTACCTCTGGAGAATCTGATAAGGACCAAAGTTGGAAAATGAGAAATGGCAAAACAAACAAGTGATGCTCTTTCTGGTTTATAGGATGTCAGATATGAGAAACTCTAAGTTTTTTGGATCTTGGGAGGGAAGGCTCAGCTTTTGAAAAGGGCTAGGCATATCTTATTCACTCTTGTTTCCTCTGTGGAGTCTCCTTTCTATTATTGTGGTTACTTTGGAAACAGTACTATTTTGGGTATTTATCCTCCAGAGGATATAGGCTAGAAAAACCTGACTTTCTCATTGGCAGTCCAATTCTTGGAGCCTTCTTGATGCCAGATGTACAGTCATTTTTTCCATGTGTATTTTTGCTATGTGTTTAAGACACCAAATAGCTGAATTAAATGTGTAAAATTGGCTCAGAAATCCAGATGTTTAGAAATATAGTACAACTTTGTTTACTACCATGTGATAATATTATATGACAGTATAAACATTCTACGTCTTAATGAGTTAGATGCACTCTGCACAATTATGTATAAAGGAATGAAGTTGCTAAATTAATTGTGTTGTGATGGTTTTTATAACTGAATTTTACTTTCCAGAGCATTTGCTTCATGCCTTCTATCTAACTTAGAAGTGTGCACTGTGCATTAGCTTCGGTGGTCCAGATTTAAGTTTTTTTTTTTTTTTTTTTTATAGACAGGGTTTCGCCATGTTGGTCAGGCTGGTCTCAAACTCCTGACCTCATGATCTGCCCACCTCAGCCTCCCAAAGTGCTAGGATTACAGGCGTGAGCCACTGCGCCTGGCTGCAGATTTAGTTTTTTATTTGGTCTCTGTCAGTTGCTACTTTAACTGAAAAAGTATTTTATATTCTCTAAGCCTAATCAAAAATGGGTTTAAAAAGTTACCTTAGTGATATTTAGAATGTTAAATGTGATAATCTAGTAAAATACCTAAGACAATGCCTAACACAAGAATATACTCAAGAAATATCACTAGTTACAAGTATTATTCATTGACCCTTGTATAAGCAGTGGAGTTCTGCATTGATCCTTATAGTGCCTCTTGATTCTATTTCTTATCACCATCAACACTTAATATCTCCTTTTTGTGTATAAATTATTTTGTGTGTATAATAATCATACATTTTATTTTTCTTTTGCATTTGAACCAACTTACTCTTTTTTGATTGTCAATATAATATTTTAGAATGGGCAAGAAATTATTCTCTCCATTTTGGAAATGAGGAAATACAGGTTTATAGGAGTAAAGAGAATTTTGACATTGTATATTTAGGAAATAGTAAAGTGGTAAAATTAGGGTGTCTGATGTCAAAACCATTTTTTATGTTTTATTTCCAGTACTCTCTTGTAAGCTCCTTGAAGAAAGTTTTCTTTCTATGCTGTAGAGTCAAGAGATTTTAGTTTCAGCAATGAGGGATGTAATCAAAATTGGCTTAGGCCAGAAGGAATTGTATAGGCTCATGTGACTGACAGGTATACAGCTAGATCTTTAAGCATGTCTGAATCCAGGTGCTCAAACTAGCTTAGGAATGTATCTCATCCACTTGGTTGCACTTTACTTCCTGTTGGCTTTATTATCCTCAAGGGACACCCTTGTGATGGTGCAATAGCTACCAGCAACAGCTTCCATTATACCATCAGTAACCTCTTATCGGTAGTTCTGTCAGTTGTCTTGAATTGAAAATTGTTACAGCAAACCATGTGCCCACCTCCAAATCATCCATGTTATCAGGATGACTGAACGTATTATTTGATCAGGCCTGACTATGGATATTCCTGGAACTAGGGTTGGGTCAGCCATTTATAAACTGTATGACCTGAGAGTGAAGTATGTGTGATTTGCCAAAGCATAATCCAAATTCTATTACCGGGGATAAATAAACTGTGGTATATCCATAAAATAGGATGCAATTTGGCAATAAAAAGACATAAATTACTGAGATATGTATCAAATGGATGAATCTCAAATGCTTTACACTAAGTGAAAGAAGACAGGCACAAATGGTTTATGATTGCATTTATATGATGTTTTTAAACAGGCAGAATTATGGGGAAAACAAATCAGTGGTTGCTAGGGGCTAGAGAATTAGGATAAAGGATTGACAATGGCAAAGTACATTGGAACTTTTGTGGATGATAGAAATGTTCTGTATCTTGATTGTGGTGTTTGTTATATAACTATGTGCATTTGTCAGAATTTGTACACATATATACTAGAAGGGTAAATTTTACTATTTTAAAATTATACCTACGTAAGCCTGGCTAAAAAGCCAATGAAAGTTGCTATTACTTAACAGAGGAGGATACTGAGCAGGTCAAAAAGGAAAAAAAAAAAAAAAACAAAGCAAGGACAAAACAATACTTACTACATATCCCTAGCTTATGGAATAGGATCAATAGCAGCTAGATGAGTAGTTCTCAGTGTATTTTCACCATGACACATATTATTGAAATGCTCATGAACTCCCTTGAACCTACAGTGTTTGCTTGGGCCATCCCAGTACACATGATGTACTCCGATCTCTTTCTCTTAAAAAAAAAATAGTACCTAACTACAAGTGAATGAGAATGATATTATTGTAGAGACAATCTTTCAAAGATATCAAATGTTAGCAGAGGGTAATACTTAGTTGTTACTGTTACATGGACACCCGATGTATTATTTTGTAGCACCACGATTTAGAACCTCTCGCTTCAGGGACTACATTTTCTACCTTTTGCCTTCCATGTTTATTTGATGTACAGTGACTGAGAGCTGTTTTTTCAAATGTTTTTCTGGCCTTTTTTTTTAAGTGCAAATGAGCCCATACCGTACATATTATTCTGCCACATACTTCTTTCACTTAATAACAGATCCTATGCTTCGTTCCACACTTAAAGTCACTTTTATGGTTTTTGCCTGAGATGGCTACATCCTTGACTTTGACTTGGATGGAACAAGGTAGTGCACAGTTTAAGAGAATGTCAAATACTTAGTGATCAAAACAAATACTTTAATTCAATTTTTTTCAAAAATCAAATAAATGCCAGAAAAATCCATGAGGAACAAAATATCAAAATTTTAAATAAGGATTAGTACAATGCCAAGTCATTTTGGAGCCTAAAGCTAAAGAAAAAAATGAAATTTATATAAAGAAATTAAATAGTTTTATTAAAAATCATTTAAGATTGTCACTACGTGATAAGAGAATATCAAACATGGTCATTGTTCCATTAAAAAGAAGATAAAGAAGTAAACTTTGAAAACATGTTTAAATTACTTTGTCTCCAAGACTGGCCAACATATTGAAACCCTGTCTCTACTAAAAACACATAAATTAGCCAGCCATGGTAGCACACACTGGTAGTCCCAGCTGCTTGGGAGGCTGAGGCAGGAGAAGCACTTGAACCCAGGAGGTGGAGGTTCTGGTGAGCTGAGATTGCACCACTGCACTCCAGCATGGGCGGCAGAGCGAGACTCCATTTCAAAAAAATAAAATAAAAAATAACTTTGTCCCATTAGAGCCAGGAAAGCAAAATTCAATGAATTCCAGTTTTAGTATAAATACAATATTTACATTTATTATCTTGAGTTTTAATAAACCTGTTTTTCAATTTCTCAATGTTTCTTCAATGACGTTAAGGTTCTCCAAAAAAATTAATTTTAGAATATATTAAAAATGTAGGTAGGAGTGTCCATGCAGGCTCAAATATGGTAGGCAGGGCATTAATATTTTTTTAAATTTTGTTTTTTTCTTCACCATTTTTTTGATTTTAAAAATATTGCACTGAAGTATTATTATCTCGAGTACTAAGGACTTTTCTTTTCTTCTTTCTTTTTCTTTCTATTCTTTTGAAATGGGCATCATGCTATGTAGCCCAGGCTGGAGTACAGTGACTATTCACAGGTATAATCATCATGCAGTATAGCCTCAAACTACTGGGCTCAAGTGATCTTCCTACATCAGCCTCACATGTAGCTGGGACTTCAGGCATGGCCACCACACCTGGCTACTGAGGTTGTTTTTAGTGTACCTCATTTACCTCACCCTGGTCTTGGCCCTGAATCCCCATTACTCTGCCTCTTGACCAAGTTGGATGATCTTGAAGTAGGAGCATCAGTGACAGTAGTACAAGGCATGGTAGTAAGCCTTCTGACCTCACAAGGTATTTATACCAGCAGCCTATTATCTTGAAGCTGCCCCCAACTCATCCTTTGTATTGCCATTTAGGTTTCCCTGAGCTTTGAGCAGATTCTCAGCTAAGGTAAAGTAGCTGCTGGGGCCCAGCAAGTTGGGGATACTCCTTTGAGGCCTCCTGTGCCCCGTGTGATATGCAGTGTTCAGAGAGATTTCCCTTTTCTGTATTTGATTTGCTTTTTGGAGCTTCTCAGCTACTCATCATGTTTCACTTTGCCTCAGCTCCTACCATCTTGTTTCTTTTTTGTTTTTTTTTTCTTCTTTTCTTTTTTCTTTTTTTTAAAGACGGGCTTTCACCATGTTGATCAGGCTGGTCTTGAACTTCTGACCTCTGGTGATCTGCCCGCCTTGGCCTCCAAAGTGCTTGGATTACAGGTGTGAGCCACCACGCCCGGCCACCATCCTGTTTCTTTATTATCGCATTCCATCCCCATAAACCCAGCTGAAATTTTTTAAATTCTGGGATTATGGTCACTTGTTAGCATCTCACAAAGATGTATCCCTGAACAAAAGCAGCCTAATAATCACCAGCTAGGTTTTGGTATCCTGGTGTGGTTAAACCACTTTTGCACATACATTGAGTGACTGTTGAAAAGCTTCCTGTGAGGTGAAAGGTCTCTGGCACACTGTTGGATGAGACAAGAGTTCCATGAACCCTGGCCTTTGGCTCCAGTTTTAGGAGAAGGTTTCCTTTATTTGCTGAGCAAACTTACCAATATGAATCTTGCCCTTTTGCAGGACCAGTGGATTCTGCAAAGGTTTATTAATCTTGATTTAATATATTCATATAAAAAAATACAACAGTGAGAGAATAAAGCTTATGTAGGCATTGCAGGGGTCCCTTTGGGGGTTCACTTTATATTACTCATAGCAATGAAAAGTAAAAATGGCAAGTTATATTAGCTAAGTTCGAGATACAAAAGGCAATATTAATTTCACAGGAAGTGTAAAAAGATATGCAAATGTGATCAACTCCCAAGAAAACATTGCAATATATCACTCCAGGCTTTGAAATTATGCAGTTTAATAAACACTTGTTAAGAAGCTTCACACACCAAACATTGAATTTTAAAGTAAGTGTTTCTGACCACTTGCTGTTTTTGAGGAATAGCATTAGTTTCCTAAGCTTTTGGAACCCTAAACTGGATGATTGGTTCCAAGTAGTGGATTTATCTGTAGTAGTTACATGTTCTTGGGAAAGCACAGATGGTTCTGGAAAAAAAATTTTTATGTGATTGTTTTTCAATTGAAAGCATAATTTAGAAGTGAAGGTCATTAGACTAGAACCTGAAGTAAAAATTTCTAAGGTAAATGCGTTTATCCAGAAACTGACAAGGGAGAATTATTTATGGATTTTTAATTAGTGCAGCCCCGATAAAAGACGCTTTCCCATAAATTTCTTTCCACAAATTCCTTAGGTCTATGCTTCCTGTATGGGATCTGTCCTATTCAATTATAAACAGAACTAAACTCAGGCTCCTGCAAAATGAGAAGTGCTGTTAGGAAGTTGTACAGGATTTTAACATCATAAAGACTGAGCTGTGCAGGGAAAGTGAAAAAAAAATGTTCATCTTTGAGTGAAGGTGGTTCTCAGGACGTTTCAATAGACAGTTTAGAGCCTGGGAATAGTTTTACAGTGTTTGGGGCAGACATCAGTAATGTTTTGTTCTAAATTTCCTTATCTGGTGCTTTTGCAGAACTTTACACTATTGTTTAGTCTTGCTAATTCAGGAGATGAAAAGGATTACAGAGAAAGATAACACTAATGTGGGTGGAGTGTGGATAAAGGAAATAGTTATTTTCATACACTGCTGGTGGCAACCTGACCACATATATCAAAATCTGAAAATCTTGTATACTATTTAATCCTGCAATTTCACATCTAGGTATTTATCTTAAAGAAGCATTTGAACAAATTCATAAAGGTGTGTGTCTTTTTCTCAGAGTTGTTTATGATATTTTTAAAAAATGCTAAGAGCACAGTATTTGGTTCAATATTTTATGTCTTTATATAGTATAATACCATGTAGCCTTTTAAAATGCCTTTGTAGACAACTTAGTAACATGGAAAGCTGTTTATATTAAATGAAAATGGAAACAGATTACAATATAGGAAGTATAGTAGAGAAGGTTTTTTTTTAATAGGTATATAAAAAAAAAGAGAGTTTTTAAATAGACATGTGTTTACATATATGCCCTAAAATGTTAGCAGTTCCAACATTTTGATTTGTTTTTGCCTAGCTGTAGTTTTAATTTTTTTTCCTAAAATAAACATGGATTATTTAATAATAAAAATAATGAGAGCAAATGTATCCATCAATGAGAGACAATAAAGTATAATATTGGTGATCTTTGCTTTATAAAAGTGTGTGATTATAAAACAGATTTGTACTACCAATTATGATTTGCTCTAGAGAAAGATTCCTATGGTTATTATGAGTGAGTGATGTGTTCTTTAGTAATTTAGGTTTAGTTTACAGCTCTCTAGCGAGGCTGGTCTGCTGAGGAAACCTGGGGTTAGGGAAAACGAAAGGTATGCAGCTAGGAAATAAAGGGCCTGCAGAAATAAAGTTCCTGCATCTTTGAAGCTGCCCAGCGGTCAGTAGGCAAGCAAATAGGATTTTGTTCCTACATACACTCCTGTATATAATATAGTTAGGGATACTTAAAAATTAACCAGTATAAGGAGTTGCTTTATACTGAAAAGGAAAAGCACAAGGAAAGGTTTTTCACAATTCAAACTTCAGATGTAATAAAATCTGATTGTGTAAAGTTAGAAATTTAAAAAAAAATCCTCTTTGGCATGGCAAAAAACCATAAACCACAAGTAATAAATCCGGAGAAAATAGTTACAAGATATATTTCTGATAAAATGCTGATATTGCTAATATATAAAAAGTTACTACAGGTCAGGCACAGTGGCTCACGCCTGTGATCCAGCACTTTGGGAGGCTGAGACGGGTCGATCATTTGAGGTCAGGAATTCCAGACCAGCCTGTCCAACATGGTGAAACCTGTTTCTATGAAAAATACAAAAATTAGCTGGGCAGGGTGGTACATGCCTGTAATCCCATCTACTCAGGAGGCTGAGGCAGGAGAATCGCTTGAACCCAGAAGACAGAGGTTGCTGTGAGCCAAGATTGCGTCACTGCACTCCAGCCTGGGCGACAGAGCGAGACTCCGTCTCAGAACAAACAAACGAACAAAAAAATTACTACAAATTGAGGAGAGTAAAGAGACTATAAATCCGATAGGAAAGTAGCAAAGACCTAGAAAGTTCACAAAAAATGATATAAAAATGGTCCTTAAGTACATGAAAATAAGTTCAACTTCACTCAAAAGATGTGCATCATCATAGTGATTATGTTGTATTGGGAGACTGTTTGAATAAACCATAGTACGTTAATGCAGTGATGTGCTGTAAAACACGATGAGGAAAATCTCTGTGAATTGCAGTTGGAGTGATCACCAGAAGATATTGGTAGTGCAAAAAGCAAAACGTGGAAGACTATATATAGCATGCTGCATTTCATGTAGAAAGAAGGGGAAATAGAAATGTCCTTATCTATGTATCCAATTATTTTTACAAAACGGTACACAGGAAGAATAAACTGGAAGATATGAAATTGGTAATCTACACAGTGGGAATGGCATTAGAAGAGTTAGGGAAGGAAGAGAGTGATATAGTAATTCCCTGAATATATCCTTTTTATATAGTTTTGAGTTTGAAACCATGTTAATGTTTTGTATATTCAAAAATAACAAATAACAAGATTGGGAGTAAACTGAGTATAAACAGAGTAAATGAACCTAACTGTATATCAAATGGCTGACATGATTACACATAGGAAAAAATACTCATTCAAGTTATTTGGAACACAGCCATGATTATATACCTTCAATCAAACAACAGAAGTGCTGGAAAGGAATCTTGAACTTTATACATTTGTTGTTGGTTGTGATATTGGTGGGACAATTCTGAAATTATTTTGTATCCATTGTAGGATTAAGTAAATGTATTATTTTGGGGGGAGTCAGGCTTGTCACTGTGCAAGGAGGGCAATACAACTACGGACTGAGAGAAGGCAGGGAAGAGCCTGAGCTATTGGATGGAGATTAGAAGTGTCAATAAGAAGACATGACTCAGTAAATCATTATAATTCTTACTTGTCCTCTTAAAGGGCCTACAAGTAATGACACTCCTAGCAGCAGTGAGCACACTGAGTGCCCAGCTCTTGCTTTCTAAATAGCATTCCCCACTAAAAATAATAAGGGCCCTTAGAGCAGTGGTCCCCTTTTTCTCATCAGGGACCAGTTTCACAGAAGACAGTTTTTCCATGGGTGGCAGGGGTGTGAGAATAGTTTCAGGATGAAACTGTTCCACTAAAATCATCAGGCATTAGTTAGAGTCTCATAAGGAGCATGCGGCAGAGAGCCCTCGAATGCACAGTTCACAATAGGGTTAACGTTACTATGAGAATCTAATGCAGCTGACCTGACAGGAGGTGAAGATCAGGCAGTAATGTTCCCCTGCCCGCTGTTCACCTCCTGCTGTGTGGCCCGGCTCGTAACAGGCCACAGACTGGTACTGGTCTGTGGCCTGGGGTTTGGGGTTGGGGATCCCTGCTTAGAGCAATAACTAATTTCAGGTTCAGAGCAGGGAAAGGAAAATAAAAGCCTGGAACATTTTGTTGTGCTAGAAAATAAGAAACTGATCCAAAAAAAAAAAAAAAAAGAAAAAAAGGAGGACCTGTCTGAATGACACAGAATCCAGCTTAAAATGGGACACTTAAGAATCAAATGAATAAGATACAACAAAAGAAAGAAAGCAGGAAAGCAGAAAGGGCAGCTGTTTCTTGCACCAGAAAACTAATCAATGTGAAAGAAATGATAGAGTTACAAAAATCACTCTTTTATAACTATTTATTAATAATTGATTCAGAGTAGAATCATCAATAGGTGTTAAACCATCGAGTGCAAGCCTATTGGTTAGCAGAGTATTTACACAATAACAAAAAATAATCTTCCCATATATTATTAATTATAACAGGGAAAAAGAGGAATACCTGCACATACACACATACAGTGGAGTAATCTGGCAGAAAACACTTGATCCAAAGAATCAAGGTTAACACATCAAAAATAGGACCAAGTTTCATGAGGTGCCAGCTGAGGTAATGCAATGAGGACATGCTATCATTTAGGTGGTATGCCTTTCAAAAACGTGCACTGTGAATCTAATCCCCAGCATAGATCCTCTGCAAAGCCACAGGCCTGTCGTCTTCAAGAATGTTAATGACATGATGGGCAAAGGAAGGCCAAGAAATTATTCCAGCTTCAAAGAAGCTAAAGAGGCATGGCAACTAAAAGCAATGCGATCCTAGACTGGAGGAAGGTGGCCCACACAGGACACTCTTGGGGTTGAAGAAAAATAAATATGGACTATGTGTAAGACAGTATTGTATCAATGTTAAAGTCCCTGATTTTGATCATTGTATGTGTGAGAAAGGACTCTTAATCCTAGAAGCTTTTGATGTCCACGCCTACACTGAAATGATCTAGCAAAAACCACTTTCATTTGTTTATTTGAAGGAAGGAGAACAGAGGAGGAGGAAGAGAGAAAGCAAATAGGGCAAAATAATAGCAAATGGAGGAATCTTGGGAAGGAACCATGGATTTTTATGATATGATTCTTGCAAGTTTTTCACAGTTTTTAATATTTTTTTTAAAAAAGTTCTTTTTTTCTTAAATATTAAAATCTTTACTGTTTTTTGAATACTAAAGCCTTTACTGTTTGAATTTTTTGCCAGCCACAGAGCTTTGAATTCCAAGGATCCAAGCTTTCCAGATGCCAGGGCTGCACTTGGCCTCCATTTCCACCTCAATTCAAGTGATTCTCCTGCCTCAGCCTCCCAAGTAGCTGGGACTACAGGCGCACGCCACCACTCCCATCTATTTTTTTTTTTTTTTTTGTATTTTTAATAGATACAGGGTTTCACCATGTTAGCCAGGATGGTCTCCATCTCCTGACTTCGTGATCCACCCACCTTGGGCTCCCAAAGTGCTGGCATTACAGGCGTGAGTCACCACACCTGGCCGACCTCCATTTCAAGATAGCTCATTTCATTCTCTTTAACGCTGTCACTCAAATGACTCCGAGGGATATCGAGGCATCTCACATCATCTCCTGACTAAAATATCCTTTCACCCATTGCTGTGAAATTGGATCCTGGGGTCAAGAGGTGACAGGTTATGTGCTCTTTCTCTCCTGGAGGTACCATAATTGTTTGCATCCTTGAGGCAACATAGAGGATCCTTACCTTGGAAAGGATGGACTGACTTCGGAAATAAGCCAGGCAAAGTTTTGTCTGGCACAGGGGAGAAAGTGTCCAATAACGTCCGTCTGAAAGGCTTTAGTCTTTTGGAACTAAGGTATGTTAATGTTTCTTCGCGTCTAACGATAGCCTTTTCTGATGTGGTTAATTATACACTAGGTTAAGAATGAACATCATCCTTTCTCATCGTTAGTTTTGGATGTCAGATAAACCAAATCAAACAAAACCAACCCTGCCCCCCAAAAAACAGCATGCTGGATGTTTGATGTAGTGGATGAGGATGAATTTAGAGGTTGTCAGAATCCAAGTGTTGATTTGGGGGAAGCCCAGATTCAAAGAATTCACTCTTGGCCTTCTGGCAACAGTAAAGCGTTCCCATTATTCTAGAATGAGCCTCACTAGGGAAATATAAATTGTATACTACCCTGCTGGGATTTCTACCTGACTTTGATTACTTGTCCTAACCCCTATGTGGCTCCTTGACTTCTTTCTCTTGGTTTTTGCTTGTGTAGTGATAGTGGATGGAATCCTTGACTTCAGTTTGGTTGGAAGGTACCTGCCCACATGGTTCCCCAGGTGGGCATGGCCTTGGGCTAAACAGGGAAGGGTCAGCCGTGGACCTAGGTCAGGTACAATGGCAGTCATTAGGCATTAAGGATGGCTTGGAGAGAGGCGGTTGCCTAGCTTAGCAGGAGTTATTCTAGCTGTCAAGAAAAGAATAATATCAATATTGCCTATGTCTGTTGCAAATCTTGTCACACAAAGGTAGCTATCAGGAAAGAATATGGCTTTCTTGGCCTCTACAGAGTGGGTAATCAGTAAATATTGGCTACATAATAATTGGAACTAACTTTAATAAATATATATTTTTGTACTCTTAAAAGTGTAGGAAAAATCTTCCCTTTAACCATTTTAGTTTCTTGGCTGGGTTCTATAACAAAAGACATTAATGAGAGAAAAGCAAACAAATGTATTTAATATAAGTTTTATGTGTCACGAGAGCATTCATAAGGAAGGAAGATCTGATACATCAGTTAAACCTGAGTACTCTTATACTAGGTTTGATGAAGAGTGGAAAGTTGTGGAAAAGCATATGAACTAAGTGTAGTAAACTGGGGGAAACTTACCAAGGCTCGTTCCTTGAGATTTTTCTCTGTGTGTTCCTCCCTCTTCAGAGATAAGGATGCTCTTTTTCTCTGGGTTTAGGGAGGGACCTCTCACAGGAGGAGCTTCTGACCTGCTTCAGAGAGTCCTTCCAGCATATGCTGTTTCTCAGACTCCTTGAGCTTAAAATATTCAAAATGCCAAGGTGCCATATCTTGTGGTAGCATATTCTGAACCCCATCATAAATAATATGTACTCGTTACAGAAAATCTGGACAACAAAGATTCCTATAAATATAAAAGTAGACATTACTGATAATTCCACAATGCAGTTAAATCTGTATTTTAAAAAATTCATTCATGGTTATTTAAACATAGTTGTATTTTTGTAGTTATGTATTTTTTCTATATAACTTTATAGGCATTTCCTCATATTATTATGAAGTATTTACAATCCTAACTTTAATGACTACATGCTATTCTCCTAGATGGTAGAATATAATTATCACTCTATTGTAGGACACTCATTGTCTTTTTTTTTCTTTTTTTTGAGAAGGATTTTCACTCTCGTTGCCCAGGCTGGAGTGCAATGGTGCGATCTCAGCTCACTGCAATCTCCACCTCCGGAGTTCAAGCAATTCTCCTGCCTCAACCTCCTGAGTAGCTGGTATTACAGGCATGTGTCACCATGCCTGGCTAATTTTGTATTTTTATTAGAGACAGGGTTTCACCATGTTGGTCAGGCTGTTCTCAAACTCCTGACCTCAGGTGATCCGCCTGTTTCAGCCTCCCAAAGAGCTGAAATTACAGGCATGAGCCACTGCACCCAACCGGGCCAGTTATTGTCTTTCTAATGCTCTTATGCTTTCAGTAATGTTGGTACCAGTGTTTATAAATTTGCTTGTTTGAGTCCAACAAATATTTATTTAGAAGTATTCATAATTTGCCCTTTTCCCACCTTCTCAGGGCTGCTTCTGTCTTAAGAAGGTGTTGGGCAGAGTAATAGGAGGAGTTACAGACTTGAAGCCAGGAAGGCCACTCAATATACATTACAAAAGACAAGGGAACTATCTAGAGGTCAAGCTCCAAGGGTGGAGAGCACAGAGCTGACCCGAGAAAGGGTGTGTGGTGGGAGAGGGATGGGGGAGTTGGTGGGTGTCGGTGAGAAAGAGAGCAAGGGTGGCTGTCAGTGTTAAAGCTGAGATTATTAGAAACAAGTGTGATGCCTTTCAGGGGAGGTTATGGGTTTGCTTGCTTTATATTTTGCCAAAAAGATGATTTACATCTACTATTGCTATCATTTGACAAAAGAGGACATGTTAACACTGAAAGAAAAACCAAACAAACCTGAAAGGATGACATTTCAATATTTAAAAGTGAAATGAAATAGCTTCATTAACACCTGTCAAAATGTCTTTATTCTTCTCATTACTCTGTGGACTATTGATGATTTGACCATGCTCTGGCAACAGATCCCAATCCATGGACTGACATTTAGTAGCCATAAGACCAAATCACCTATAATGGCCATCGATTCTAGCTACAGAAGCCTTGCATTTCATAAAGACTTGGGTTCCAATCTTGGTTCCATATTTGATTTGATGGATAACTTTTGAGTCACATGTCTCATTAATGTCTTAGTTTCCTTATTTGCTCACTTCACTTTATGAAGATCAAGTATGATATTGTTTTTTGAAGTTGCTGTTGTCTTAGCGCCCAGGTACTTTATGATCTAAGGCTCAGAAAGGGAGTGTAATAAATTGTAATAAATTGCACTGTCCCAGAAAATAAATGGCATTCCATCAACCCATAGTTGTGCAGTAGCCCATCTTTTTGCAGTTTCTGAGAATGATTGCAAGAGATAGTAAACACAACTCAAAACAGCCTGGATGAAAAGGATATTTTATTGGCTTATATGCTGAAAAAATATAAACACATATATATGACTTCTAGAACTGCTGGATCCAGAAGATCAAGTGATCTATGCATTGTTTCTTCTTAGGGTCTATCTCCCTGGGATGGCAAGAAGACTTTCAGTTATATACACCCATTCATTCCATTCTACTAGTTTAGCAACCCAGTGGGAAACAATAGTTTCACATTTCCAATAGTACTGGTAAGAGTTCAAAGTTTTGATCTCATTGGCACTGACTTGGGTTATATGCCAAGGGTGATCAACCTGATCTGGGTGGGGTGCCCATCCCTGAAGCTGTGGGTAGAATCAAACCCTCCTGAGCAACGTGGACTAAGAATTGGGATGGAGTTGTTTCTCAGAAAATTGGGCTCCTGGTAAAAGAAGATGGGTGCATGAATGATCGGAAAGCAGAACAACATGGAGAGAGTTACTATAAAGTGGCAGTAACCTGTCAAGCCAGGAAATGCAGCCAGCAGAACTGCCCTGGCCTTTCTAGAAAGGTCTTTTAGGCCTGTGTGTAAGACATTCTCTACTGACTGCCCCAACATCATTGTTTAGTGGCAGGCAGGGTCTTTGGCATCAATTAAATCCTAATACCACTAAGTAGAAATTAAAAAGCTTTAATGAGATCTTCAACCTATTGATGAATGCCCATGACAGTAGCTCATGCCATTGATGTGCTGAGTCAAATATCTTTACCCACTGGGGATGTCATCATTTAAATGGCCCTATTGATTTTGAGTTTTGGCAGAGCTTCTTTAAACCCTGGGAGGCTCCAAGTTGCCTGAAGGGACCTAGCCTAAGACACAACTAACTCCATATCATGTAGTCATGAACTGGATACAAACTAACTTAATCATCTGTCCTAGGGCAGTCTGTCCTAGGCAGAGTCTCTGGGAAAACTAGAGCAGTTCATTTTATGTTTTATGTTTATTGATGAATTCATTTGGAAAAGCTGCTCCTAGGCATTCCACACATTCTAGTCATATAAGAAGGACTACTTGCACAGAAAATGTTTAATAGTGTACCAAGCTTAGATGCAGGTTTACAGAATGAATTTTCAGGTTATCAGTTTGGGTTATTGTTTCAGTTATTGATTGCTGTGTAATAGACTACCTCAAAACTTTGTTGCTTAAACCAACAATGATTCATTATTTTTCAAAGTTCTCTGGTTAAGGAATTGGGGCATGGCTTGGCTGGGTAGTTGTTCTGCTCCATTTGGTATAGCCTGGGTCAATCACTAGGCTGCATTCAGCTTTTGGCTATGCTGCCCTGGAAGATCAAAGAAGGATTCACTTATGGATTTGGTGCATTGGTGCTGTTCACATGACCTCAGTCTTTTTGTGTTTTATCATGTAGTAGTCTGGATTGGGCTTTTCTTTTTACATAATTGAAGCTAATTTTTCCAGAAAGCTTCAAAGTAGAAACTGCCAGCCTTGTTAAGGACTGTACCTGCAAGTAGAACAGTGTGACATCTGTGAACTTAATGGGCTGTAGCAAGTCAGAAGACCAACCCGTATTCCATAGGAAAGTATGTTATTAAAAATAGTTTTACTGATGTATTAAGCGTGCCTTGGCAGAGTTTTATTTGGGTGTTCATAAACTCTAACTGAAAAGATTATTTTAAAAAACTGAGCTGGAGCTAGCCTAAGGGCATGTGCACAGTCATAGACATATTTTTAAACGTCCGTATCTTAAAGAATCAATATGAGTTTCTCCTTTTAACAAAAAGGACTGTATATTTCATTCTGTTTACCTTTTTGTTCTGTCTACCAAGAAGCTCAGACCTCAATTGAATCATATTAACTCACTTTGCCTCTTCTTTTGATTCCTGGCTTTGATTTCTCTCTCTCTCTCTCTCTCTTTCTTTCTTTCTTTTTTTTTTTTTTAGAGTCTGGCTCTGTCGCCAGGCTGGAGTGCAGTGGCATGATCTGGTCTCACTGCAACCTCTGCCTCCCGGGCTCAAATGATTCTCCCACCTCAGCCTCCCGAGTAGCTGGGACTGCAGGTGTGTGCCACCACACCCAGCTAATTTTTATATTTTTAGTAGAAATGGGGTTTACCATGTTGGCCAGGATGGTCTCTATCTCTTGACCTTGTGATCTGCCCGCCTGTGCCTCCCAAAATGCTGGGATTACAGGCCTAAGCTACCACGCCCAGCCTGATTTTCTCTTTTGATTTACTTATCTATTTCTGTCAATATTTATTTTGGGACTTTTGAGGAATGGCTACATACACAGTTTTTTAAATGAGCCACCCATACAGCGATAATATACCACACTGTAGCATATACTATATTGTAGCGTGAAAGCTTAGACTTCAGAATTAAACAGATGTACAGTCCTCACTATTGCCTCTACTGGTAAATTGTTTTTTTTGTAGGAATGAACTGGAAGAATATATGTTCATCAGTCAGCAGCTGGCCTGGCATATAGAAGTCCTCTATAGTTTGTAGCTCTTAAAAGTTGATCATTTTACAAATGAGTGTCAAACTGGTGAAATCTGTGTAAGGTTGGTAGATTGTATCAATGTGAATATCTTGATTTACTGCTGGGAGAGACTGGGTGATGGATATGCAAGATCTCTCTGTATTATTTTTTTACAACTGCATGTGAATCTATAATTGTCTCAAAATAAAAAGTTAAATAAATAAATGTTACAGAACCATCACTTCTATATGTCTCAAACAAAACCATTATTCTTCTTATATGGGCATTATGCCTATTGAATGTAATCAAGTAATATCTTAAATGTGTTTAAATATATATCAACTAGTTGGTTGCCAGCTGTGAAACTTTTCATTTATATGAATATCTTATGTCTTTGTTTTTCTCCCTAGAATAAGTCAAGATATAGAAATAATTTGGCATGTTATTCTAAAGCCAACGTTTAAAGATCAATAAACCTATACATTTTTTTTTCTTAAAAAGAATATTTTAAAGGGATCTTCAGCTCAGGATGTGTCAGGAGGAAGTGAGAGATGCTGATGCTGACCCCAGAAGAAATTGGAATTGGAATTTGATATGTAGAATTCTACTATAGTGTTGGTATTCCTATACTGAATGTGTAGCACTTTCCCTTGTATCCTCGCACCTTGCTTCCTTTTGAACCAGTCAGGAAATGTTGTTGGCTAAAACTGAACAAACAGTAAAGCTTAGACATTGAATGGAGCTGGAGAAAATATGGTGTTTTAGCATATTTAACTGTTCATATGCAATCCAAATTTCCCTGGATCCTGCAGAGCACATCCACATGTCCTCAGGAGTTAAAAGTCAGATTACAACCTTCCCTCCATTGTTCACAGTGTTAGAAAGCTCATAGCCTGTGAAGCAGGAGCCCCAGATTTCAGGCAGGACTTAGTTACCAACTTGTTGTTTCTTTGGAAATGTCATTTAATCTTTGAATCACACTTTCCCTATGCTCAAATCAAGGAGATTGTATCAGAGATCACTAAGATTCCTTTTAGCTCAGATGTCCAATTATTTTTCATATAAACATCCGTGTTTATCAGTCAACTTTTATAAGGAAAATTTACTTTTATGTTTTCATAGAAAAGAGTACTTATAGAGAGGCTAAAATTCCTTGTTTTTAAATAGTCTTTGCTTGTCTCCTTATGTCCCCTACACCAAATTCCTTACCCTACCTCAACTGTGACTGATTTCTTGACATTTACTACATTTTGGTTGGAACCCTTTTTTGGTAAAGGGGAGCTTAAAATTTCAAAATTATTTACTTAAAGAAATTTTTTTTTGAGACAGAGTTTCACTCTTGTTGCTCAGGCTGGAGTGCAGTGGCACAATCTCGGCTCAGTGCACCCTCCACCTCCCAGGTTCATGTGATTCTCCTGCCTTAGCCTCCTGCGTAGCTGGGATTATAGGCATGAGCCACCATGCCCGGCTAATTTTTGTATTTTTTTATTAACAAAGTGCTGGGATTACAGGTGTGAGCCACCATGCCCAGCCCTACTGTTATCTTATACACTTTAAAAGCAAATTTTAACCAACGAATAAGAAAAGACATAATGTAAAAAACAAAACAAAAATCCAAACAGAACTGAACAACAAGATTAAGCAGGGAAAAATGGGGTCAGAACAAGTCATTCTAGGCAACCTAAACAAAAGTTAGCTCTGCTCCGAGCTTCTCAGATGGCCAAGGCAGAAAAGAGAATGAAGTTACATAACTGCCATTAGCTGCAAAAGGAAGAATACCACTTTGTCAGGAAAGACAAATTTTTCCTAAGTGTAAGCAAAACTTTTGCTATCGATCATTATCTTTATGATGGTACAAAAATAACATAGTTGATAACATTTGCAAATATAGTCAAGTGAAATTTGCTGTAAGATTATAGATCTAATTGTTTCTTAGATTCACCCTGCATAATAAACCAAGCCATGCTATAAACTTGAACTCTGAAAAGGCATTTGTACAGATTGCTAATGTATTATAACCTAGATAGCAGGTAGTAAATAGTCCAGATAGCCTTTCTAGTGAGCTACTTTGGTGTACAGATAGAATGTTGAGTAGATGGAGGAATATATTCGCAGTCATCCAAGAATAGTTTCTTCCTGACCTAACCAGGAAGACCTATTTAAAAAGGAAGAGTAGGGACAGAGGGAGGGTAGGACCCCATCATACTGTTTTTCATGGCAATGAGTATTTGGAATTTGTTTCTTCCCAGACATCTCTAGAATGTGTTTTTTTGTTTTTATTTTTCTACCTCTAGATCAGCTTTAACATCCTACTTTTCTGTCTTGATGCAACTGGACCTCTCTTTTTTCCATACAGAAGGTTTCTAATTAACGTCAGATTTTGGATTATCTTATCTTACTAGAAGTCACTGTGATATTTGCTAAATACCATTGTCCCCATGAGTGTTACATGAAAGAGAGCTTTTACCACTCTTGATCTCTTAGCCTTCTGATGATAATGACATATTAATTATGGAAAAGCCAAGAAGATTGCAGGCAAAAATAATGGTTTTTCAAGTTCTTCTCATGAATATTAGATCACTTTCTTATTAGCATAGGCATCTTGCCAAGATTTTTCAATTCTTGTAATTTGGATGGCAAGCATTCTGGGGAGGGATATTTGCTTGTATGCTCTGCTTGGCAATTAGACTATTTTTAGCAATTCATGGTATTAACCCACAAATAAGTTGATCAAATTTATCAAATAAATCCCAGATAATTGAGTCTTAGGGATTCAATGTTACATAAGGATATGATTTAAAAAATAACTTGGTATTAAGGCAAAGATGGGTTTTATTTATTTAAGTTTATTCATTCATGCAACAGATATTTATTGAGCACTTAATATGTGCCAAGCAATGGTTTAGGAAAGGTAAATAAGACATTGCTCTTGTTGAGCTTTTTTATTTTATTTGGGAGAAAGCGGAAATAAATATGGGAGCCAATAAATGAACATAGTAAGTCAGGCATTGAAGATATTTCTAAGACTGTAAAACATATGAATGTGTCAGAGATTATTGGAGTAAAGGATAATTAGGGGAGGTGTCTGAACGAGGTGATATTTGAGCTGAGAGTTAAATGTCAAGCAAGAGCCCATCATGCAAAGTATTTTGGGAAGAGTATTCCAGGTAAAAGAAATAACAAATATAAAGGACTTGTTGCCATAATAAACTTGTGATGTATTAGGGAGAGAAAAAAAGGCCGAAGTGACTGAGGTGGAGAGATTGATAATTGGTAAGGAGGTAAAAGTGGGCAAGAGTCAATTTTGAAGAGCTCCATAGACCTTGACTGGGAGATTGGAATTTCTCATAAGGTTAACTGGTGAACAATGAAGTATTTTAGGCCAAGGCATGACATGATCTGATTTATATTTTAAAATACTTATTATTGCTCATAAGTCTGTCATGAAAACTCTGTTATGAGATTTTCAGTGGCTAATAGACTACTTCTTGTATGCAGAAGAGTTTATTTACTATAAATTGGGCTTTTAATAAAAGTTTAATTTATTAAAGATATATTTTTAAACTTAATATTTTTATTGACACATAATAATTATACATATTTATAGGCTCATGTGATACTTTGCTACATGCATACAATGTGCAGTGATGAAATCAAGGCAATTAGGGTATCCAGCACCTTAAACATTTATCATTTCTTTGTGTTAGGAACATTTCAAATTCTCTCTTCCAGCTATTTTGAAATACATAACAAATCATTAACTATAATCACCCTGCTATGGTATCAAACACTAGAACTTATTCCTTCTATCTAGCTCTCTTTTTATATCTGTTAGCCAAGCTCTCTTTACCCCTCTTGTCACCCTGTTCAGGCTCTAGTACCACCAATCAACTTTCTACCTCTATGAGATCCACATTTTTAAGCTCACACATTGAGGTGAGAGAATGTAATATTTGTCTTTCATTCTTTTTATTTTTCTTCCTTTTAATTAATTAATTAATTTATTTATTTGAGAAAGGGTTTCAGTCTGTCACCTAGGCTGGAGTAAAGTTAAAGTGGCACAAACATGGCTCTCTGCAGCCTCAATCTTCTGGGCTCCAGCAATCCTCCGACTTTAGTCTTCCAAGTAGCTAGGACAGTAGGCATGTAGTGCCACACCTGGTTAATTTTTTTATAAAGATGGCATCTCGCCATATTACCCAGGCTGGCCTCAAACTCCTAGGCTCTAATAATCCTGCCTCAGCCTCTCAAAGTGCTGGGATTCCAGATGTGAGCCACTGAGATCAGGCAATATTTGTCTTTCTGTGCTTGACTTATTTCACATAAAAATAATGATCTTTAGTTCCATGTTGCTGCAAATAGGATTTTATTTTTTTAAACACATTTTAGGCTTAATTGTATAAAATAAGCTAAATAGTGTTTCATTGTGTGTATATATCACATTTTCTTTATCTTTTCATCCATATCTGGTGGATAGTTATGTTGATTCCATATCTTGACTATTATGAATAGTGCTGCAGTAAACATGGGTATGCAGGTATCCCTTCAATATCCTGATTTTCTTTCAGATATACACCCAGTGGTGGGATTGCTGGGTCACATTGTAGATATATTTTTAGTTTTTTTGAAGAACCTCCATACTGTTTTCCATATTGGCTGTACTACTTTATATTCCCACTAGCAGTATACTAGTGTTCCTCCTTTATTGCATCCTCTCTAGCATCTGTTATTGTTTGTCTTTTTCATAGTAGCCATCATAACTGTGGTGAGATGATATCTCATTGTGGTTGTGATTTGTATTTCCCTGAGGATTACTGACGTTGAGAATTTTTTCATATACTTCTTGCCCATTTGTATATTTCCTTTTGAGAAATGTCTATTCAGGTCTTTTGCCCAATTTTAAATTGGATTATTAGTATTTTTGCTGTTGAGTTGAGTTCCTTCTATATTCTGCTTCTTAATTCCTTGTCAAATGGATAATTTGCAAATATTTTCTCCCATTCTGTGGGCTGTCTCTTCATTCTGTTGATTGTCTCCTTTGCTGTACAGATACTTTTTAGCTTGATATAAGCCCATTTGTCTATTTTAACCTTTGTTACCTGTACATTTGAGTCCTATCCAAAAAAATCTTTGCCCAGACCAATGTCCAAAAGCATTTGCCCAATGTTTTCCTCTTAGTTTTATAGTTTCAGGTATTACATTTAATTATTTAGTCCATTTTGATTTGATTCTTGTGTATATGAGAGACAGAGATCTAGTTTCATTTTCTCTGCATATAGATATCCAGTTTTCCCAGCATCATTTATTGAATAGACTGTCCTTTCCATACTGAATTTTTTTGACATTTTGTCAAAAATCAGTTTGCTATAATTAAAGGATTTATTTCTGGCTTATCTATTCTGTTCCATTGGTTTATGTGTTTGTTTTTACACCAGTAACATGATGATTTAATTACTATCACTTTCTTGTATATTTTAAAGGCAGATAATGTACTACCTCCAGCTTTGTTCTTTTTGCTAGGGATTCCTTTGGTTATTTGCGGTCTTCAGTGATTCCACATAAATTTTAGGATTTTTTCTAATTCTGTGAAGAGTGGTATTGGTATTTTGAAAAGGTTTGTGTCAAATCTGTAAATTGTTTTTGGTAGCATTGTCATTTTAACAATATTAATTCTTCCACCTCATGAACATGTGATAGCTTTTCTTTATTTGTAACTGAATCTTCAATTTCTCTTATCAGTGTTCTGTCATTTTCCTTATTGAGATCTTTCACTTCCTTGGTTAGATTTATTCTTAGGTATTTTAATTTTTCTTTTGTAGCTATTGTAAGTGAGATTGTTTTCTTGCTTCATTTTTTCACTAGTTCATTGTTGGTGTACAGAAATGGTACTGAGTTTTGTATGTTCATTTGCGTCCTGCAACTTTACTGATTTTGTTTTATTATTCTAAGAATAGTTTGGTAGAGCTTATATGGTTTCTGTATATAAGATTATATCAGCAGCAAACAGGAACAGTTAGACTTCTTCCTTTCCATTTTGAATGCCCTTTCTTTTTTTTCTCTTGCCTAATTGCTTTGACTAGGACTTCCAGTGTTATGTTGAATAACAGTGGTGAGAATGGTCATCATGGTCTTGTTCTAGTTCTTAGAAGAAAAGCTTTTAGCTTTTCCCTGTTAAGTATAATGTTAGCTGTGGATTTGTCACATATGACCTTTACTGTGTTGAGGTGCACTTATTTTACACTTAGTTTGTTCAGGGTTTTTATCAGGAAGGGATGTTGAATTTTATTTTCTTTTTCTGCTTCTATTGTGTTTGTTTGTCTTTGATTTTGTTATATCATGTTTGTCCTTCATTTTGTTAATGTAATGTATCACATTTATTGATTAGCATAAGTTGAACTGTACTTGCATCCCTGGGATAAATCCCACTTGATCATGGCAAAAGTTCTTTTTAATGTAATGCTGGATTCAGTTTGCTAGTATTTTGTTGAGGATGTTTTCATCGATGTTCATCATGGATTTTCGCCTTTTGTTGCTGTGTCCTTATCTGGTTTTAGTATCAGGGTAATAATGGTCTTACAGAATGAGCTTGAAATAATTCCCTCCTCTTTTATTTGTTAGAAGAGTTTGAGAAGGATGGGCATTAGTTCTTCTTTAAATGTTTGGTAGAATTAAGTAGTGAAGTTATCAGGTCCTGGGGTTTTCTTTGATAGAGCGTTTTTAAAATTATTGATTCAACTTCTTGCTTGTAATTGGTTGGTTTAGGTTTTCTATTTCTTCTAGGTTCAGTCTTGTTAGGGTATATGTGTCTGGGAATTTGTTTCTATTAGGTTTTCCAATTTGTGTGTGCAGTTGTTTGTACTAGTCTAATGACCTTTTGTATTTCTGGGTTATCAGTGGTAAGGTCTCTCTTTTCGTTTCTAATTCTTTTTATTTGGGACTTTTTTTTTTCTTGGTTAGTTTAGCTAATGATTTATTAATTTTGTTATCTTTTCAAAAAACAGTTTTGAAAGTTGATCTTTTGTAAGTTTTACTCTCAATTTCATTTATTTCTCCTCTGATCTTTACCATTTCTTTCCTTGCACTAATTTTGGGTTTGGTTTGTTTTTTGTTTTCGTTTTTGTTCTTGCACGGTTTGGTTATTTATTTAAAATCTCTCTACTCTTTTGATATAAGCGTTTATTGCTATAAACTTTTCTCAGCACTGTTTTTGCTGTATCTCATAGGTTTTGATATGTCATATTTCCATTTTCTTATGTTACGATAAATTTTTAAATTTTCTTCTTAATTTCTGTATTGATTCTTTGGTCATGCAGGAGCATGTTGTTTAATTTCTATGTACTTATACAGCTTCCAAAAGTGTCTCATGTTATTGATTTCTAGTTTTATGATGTGTTCAGAAAAGATACTTGATATGATTTCGTGTCTTTTAAATTTGTGGAGACTTATTTTATGGACTTTGTGATTTGTCCTTGAGGATGTTTCATGTGCTAATGAAAAGAATGTGTATTCTGTAACTGTCAGATGAAATGTTCTGTAAATGCCTGTTAGGTCCATTTGAGCTAAAGTTGGGTGTTGAGGTCCCTAACTATTATGGCATTGGAGTCTATCTCTCCCTTTAGATCAAATACTATTTTATTTATCTATCAATGTGTTTCAGTGTTGGATGCATGTAACTTTATAACTGTTTTATCTTCTTGCTGAATTGATTCCTTTTTCATTATATGATGATCCTCTTAGTCTCTTTTACAGTTTTTTTACTTAGTCTGTTTTACCTAATATAAGTAAAACTGCTCCTGCTTGCTTTTTATTTTTATTTGCATGGAATATCTTTTTCTATTCCTTCACTCTTAGTCTATATGTAACTTTAGTGGTGAAGTGAATTTCTTATAGAAAGCATATAGTTGGGTCATGTTTTTGTTTTGTTTCATTTTAAATAATTAAACCAGTCTGTGTCCTTAAGAGGGGAATTTATTCTGGTTAACATTCAAGATTATTACTGATAAGTCACAACTTACTCTGTCATTTTGTTAACTATTTTCTGGTTATTTTGTATATCCTTTGTTCTTTCCTCCTCTTATTATTTATCATTGTGGTTTAGTGATTTTCTGTAGCAAAAAGTTTTGCCTTTTTTCCTTTGTGTTTGTGTGTGTGCATGTGTGTGTGTGTGTGTGTGTCTTCTCTACCACAAAATAAATTTTAAGTGATAAGTTTTGCTTTTTTTTCCTTTTTTTTTTTTTGTGTGTGTGTGTGTGTCACTCTACCAGTGAGTTTTATATTTTTGTGTGTTTTCATAGTAGTGATGATCAGTTTTTGCTTCCAGATGCAGGACTCCCTTTAGATTTTCTTGTAACACCAGTCTAGTGGTGATGAATTCCCTGTTTTTGCTTGTGTGAGAAAACTTTTCTTTCTTTCTCATTTCTAAAGGATATATTTGCTGGGTATAGTATCAATGACTGACAGTTTTTTTTTCCTTCAGTTCTTCAAATGTAGCTTCCTGTTCTTTCCTGTTCTATAAGGTACTGCTGATAAGTCTTCTGTTAGTCTAATGGGTATTCCCTTAAATGCACTGTGACGCATTTCTCTTGTTGCTTTTAGAATTCTTGCTTTGTCTTTAACTTTGACAATTGAACTATAACGTGCATCAGCGTTGAATCTATTTGGGAACCTTTGAGTTGCCTGGATCTATATATACACATCTCCACCCAGACTTGTGATATTTTCAGTTATTAGATAATTAAATTTGGTTTTATATGAATTTTTACACGTCTTTCTTCTGGAACTGCCATAATACAAACATTTGTTCACCTAATGGTGTCCTATAAGTCTAGTAGCCTTTTTAAAAGACATTTTCTTTCTTATTTCATTTTTTCTCTCTAGCTAAGTAATTTTAAATAACCTATTTTTAGGTTCAGAGATTCTTTTCTGTACTAAAGTGTGTTGTTAAAGCTCTCTGTTTTTGTTTGTTTGTTTTGAGATGGGGTCTAACTTTGTCACCAAGACGCAGGCTGGAGTTCAGTGGTACAATCTTGGCTTACTGCAACCTCTGCCTCCCAGGTTCAAATGATTCTCCTGCCTCAGCCTCTTGAGTAGCTGGGATTACAGGCATGCACCACCACACCCAGCTAATTTTTGTGTTTATAGTAGAGATGGGGTTTCGCCATGTTGGTCAGGCTGGTCTCAAACTCCTGACTTTGTGATCTGCCTGCCTCAGTCTCCCAAAGTGCTGGGATTATAGGTGTGAGCCACCATGCCCTGCCTGTATTTTTAATTTTATTAATTGAATTATCTTTTTTTATGGTATCTGTCTCTCTGTTGCATTTCTCATTTATATAATAAATTCTTTTTCTGGTTTTGCTGAATTGTCTATCTGTATTTTCTTGTATCCTGTTGAGTTTCTTAAGAGCACTAATTTGAATTCCTTTTCTGGCAGTTCATTTGTTTTCTTGTCATTAGGGTCTGTTACTAGGGAGTTATTATGTTGCTTTAGTGGTAAATATTTCTTTGCTTTTTCATATTTCTTGTGTTATGTTTATGCATTTGGTAGAAAAATAGCCTATTCCAGACTTCCTAGAGTGACTTTTTCAGAGAAAGACTCTCATCTGTCATTGGATCTTAGTGTGCCAATTAGGAAATGATTGGTGACTTTGTTTCCAGGTAGATGCAGTGGTACAGTACCTATGCAGGTTCTTTAGCGGCATTCATTGTCAGCAGTAACTGTGGACGCCTGAATGACTTAGGCTGTAGAAGTGTATGGTAGTGGCAGTGGCAGCATAGGTTGTTAATGTCCTCTGTGACAAGGGCTTTTGTCATTTTCCTATTCTCATTTTCCTCACAATAGGTATAGTTAACCAAGAGGAACCCTCTTACATGGCCTACAAGCAGCTCCATTGCTTTGAGTTCCAGGGGCTGGTACTTGAAGTGGCTATGGGGTCAGGGTCCTAATATCAGAGTTTCACAAACCTGTTGTGACTCTTGGGTCTTAGGGTACAGGTTTATTCTCTGTGGCTGGGTTGAATGTAGGTTTCCCACAGAGCCAGAATCTATGACTTTTAGCTACCCAATACCAGCTTTAGTTCAGTGGATCAGGTTGTAGCTTTGATTCTACCCCTGGGGAACATACAGCCCTGGTGCTCAACTCTGGGAAAGAAGGAGAGTTTAGGGGTTTGAGCACAGGGTGCATGATACAGCTATAATTTGGGAGCCTGAGCCGATAGGTTTCACTGGCAGCTTGGGTCCCTGAGAATGAAGCACTTTGGAGTGGTTTCTTCAGACCCTGGAACGATGGGGCACAGCTGTATCCCAGATGCCATGTGGCCAGGTGCAGTGGCAGCAAGTACCCCAGAATGGCTGAGCATGGCTATTGTTTGAGCCCCGGAGGGCAGGGAGTAGTACAGTGATGACTCCTCTCCCCAGGGAGCAGCATGTCTTAGCGGTTCAGACTAGTGGGCTAGTCCAGCTTCAGGAAAGCAGGGTACCAGATTGTCTAGTAGGGTAGACTGTCTTAGGTCATGTTCTACTCTGTTACCCTGGGACATCAGCTACTACATCAGTTCAGCCCTGGCATGCACAGTTGTTTTACTTGACCAAGGCATGATTCCTCAAGGGGCAATGTGATGCTTCAGCTGAGGCATGACTGTTCTGTGTGGCCCAGGCACCATTTATCTGGGATACAGGGTTCTACTAAAGCACTAATTCCTTGGGAGGTACTGTGCCATTTCAGCTCAGATCCCTAGAAGCTGTGTGTAGCTGCAGCTGAAAGAAGCAGAAGGAGTTGTTCTGCAAAAGCACTGTTTCCCCAGGAGGGAATGTATGGCTTCAGCTCTAGCACAAGGGGGCAGGTGAAGGGATAGGAAGAGCAGTCTTCACTGTTTGGCCCCAGGGGGAAAGGTGTAACGGTTGCTGGCAGCTTGGCTTTGGCCACTGGGTAGGGGTGGTTTGGAGGCGACTTAGCCTTACGAAGGCAGGGTCGTCAAGGCTACTCATTCTCAGAGAAAAACATACTCCAGTAGTAGTTCCAGTTCTAAGATGGTATAGCACAGTTGCCATGTGGGCTACAGGAAATAGAGCACAGTGTTAGTTCCCTCTCTGATGTGAGTGCAGCTGTGTGACATACAGGCAGCTCCCTCAACTGGACACACCGCCAATGAAGACTACAGGGGACTCCAGTAGTGAGGGTTGCAGGTGTCCAAGGTGTTGATGGAGGCTGCTGGGATCCTCTTGCTTACCCTTTTCCCATAGGGAGAGTTTCTCTGGGTTTCTGCCTCATCTCAGCTGGGGATAGGGTGGTGGAATTCTGATGTTTCTTTCCATTCTCTTTGTGGCTGTCCTGAGTTTCTGTGCTCACCAGGGTTTCTGTTACCCCTTTGATGTACTCTGGCACTCTCCTCTAGTTATGTACATTAAAATGTAGTTGTTTATTCGTTGTTTTGGCTGTCTTTGTGAAAGGGATGAGTGCTAAGGTTTCTGGTGAACCATCTTGCTGATACCGCTCGCCTAAACTTAAGTTTGAAAAGCATTTAGAGCAACTCACATTATCTTGTGCAATTTAGAATTTATGAATGTCATAAAAGAATAAAGTCTACTTAAATAAACGTCTGTATTTACTTGTTAAATGTATTCATCAATATTTTAAAATAACTTTACACATTTAACAATTTTAGTTTCTTTGTAAACACTTCAAATACTTGGCAGTACAAGCTCACAAGCTTAACAAGCAAGATCTTTCTAAGCTTTGAAGCCATGTTTTGAATCAAGTATACTAGACTCCTAAAGATTAAGTTTAGTTATCTTAAACATCTCAGTACTGCTTAAAAACATTAAATTCTGTTAAACTTCTTAACCTAAAATTGGAAGTCAATAACAATAAATTGTACATATAATTCCAGGGGTAATCAGTCAGATTCTTAAATATGATAAATTCTCTTAAACATCATAAATATTTGATACAAAATACTCAGATTGTTCCATTAGTAAACTCAATCAAAAAGTATGAATATAAAGGATTTCATTGACCCTGTCTCAGGGTTGAAAAATCCCTTGCTTATGAAAAGAACAGTGATAACATCTCGGGCGGTTTAAGGTTAGGCTCATGACAACCTGAGGTTATTTATCAATGTAAAGTGATGAAGTCAAAAATTTATGTTCATAGGCCAAGCGCGATGGCTCATGCCTGTAATCCTAGCACTTCGAGAGGCCGAGGTGGGTGGATTACCTGAGTTCAGGAGTTGGAGACCAGCCTGCCCAATAGGGCAAAACCCTATCTTTACTAAAAAGACAAAAAATTAGCCAGGCATGGTGGCATACAGCTATAATCCCAGTAACTCAAGAGGGTAAGACAGGAGAATCGCTTGAACCCGGGAGACAGAGGTTGCAGTGAGCTGAGATCACACCACTGCACTCCATCCTGGGCGACAAGAGTGAAACTCCCTCTCAAAAATAAATAAATAAACAAACAAATAAATAAATAAATAAAAATTTATTTTTGCAATATGGTCACTTCTTCAGAGATCTCTGATTGCATTGATGCCTGGGAAATAGATGTATAATTAAATGAATATCTATCCACTTACACACACCTGAATAAGTTTTCCTTAAAAATTGACACCCTGAAATTTTTCATACTTACTTAGAATGGGGCTCTCTTCTCAAGTCTATGTCTGTTACTTACTACCTGCATAACTTTTGGCCATTTGCTTAATTTCCCTAAGTCTCAGTTTCCTCACATTTAAGTAGAGATAATGATTACAATCTACTATGTAGGATTGTTATGAAAATCTTATAAAAATATATGTAAACTGCTTAGGACTAAGCTTGGCATCTACTAAGAGCTCAAAATGATCATTTTGTCATTATTATCAATTATGCTGCATTCAAGTTTTCACTCAAATAACTATGGACCTCTTAAACTTAACCTAAATTTGATAAATTTCATGATATGTGAAAAATGGGAGAGGCCCATTAGATCAAAGGTAAATCATGTATGCTGAACAAGCACAATGAACCAGTTAGCACTGTGGTAGAGGGCAGAAAAAGACTGAAGATAAGGCTTGTCTGTGGGTTGGGTTTGACAGACCTGACATGGTATTTCAGGAGTATGTTCATGGGCAGCCAATGAAATAAGTGGTTAATTTGAGAAGTGGGAGTAGGATAGTCAGTCACACATTGTAACAGGGTAGCCCAAGAGGGAGGTAGAATTCTAGGGGTAGGGAATCTAGTATCCACACATGGTACAGAAAAATGAATATTGGACAAGTAGTAAGTATCAGAAAGGGTTTCCAAGGTAGTCAGGCTTGTGTCTTTGGATGGGTTCAAGTATGTAGGTGAGAGGAAGAATAAAGAAGCCAGCAAGGGCCTGAGTTTATTCCTAGAGGGATTTAGGTCCTGGGAGGATGTCCAAGGGTGCCTGGTTGAAGCCCAGGTATGAAGAGAATGTTGCCAAGCATCTACTGTTGCCTGACATGTGCTCCCATTTTTAAAAACATTCTCTATATTATCTCATTTCTCTCTCATAGACTCACAATGTAAATCTTACTGTATTTATTTTAAAGGTGACAAAAGACATGATTAAGTAAACATTTCCAAGATCACACATCCAGTAAGTGATCAAACCAAATCAAACACAGACCTTCCTATTTCAGAGGTCATGATCTTTCCATGACAGTACCTTGCCTCAAAGGTGACTTGGTGTTGAGCTTAGTGCACTGGCCTAGCTAATCTTAAATGTCTCCTGCCATATGCCATGATTAGTGCTTAGAAGAGGGTAGGTTGAGATGCAGATGGGAGGTAGGTCTAGGATTGCAAGTCTTGCGAGAGGAGGCCCCCAGAAGCTGGGAGAAGGTGGATGCTAATCATCAAGAGTGACAGATGCATAGGCTCCTTCCTCTGTCCCTGTCCTGGTTACTTGCCCTAAACAGGACTCTAGTTCTCCATTATAATTAGAAAGGAGAGAAAGGTAAGTGAATGACTACATACGGCAGTAATTCTTAACCTCTTAATGTCATGAAAGATGTGAGGAGGTTTCCTAGGAAAATGTGCGCAGACAGGTAGCTTTACCATTCCTCATTCAGTTTCTGAGAGTTCCCAGAGCTCTTGAAATTAATAAAGGATTTGGTCACTAGCCCAAGAAACTCTTTAGACCAAGAAAATCTTCGCACCAAGGATGCACACAGCCTTTTCAGAACTGTTTTCTTTGAGCAGCGCTGGCGTGATTGCAAGGCGATGCCTCTGCTGCTGATGGCAGCAAACACGTATTTAGAGTTTAATAAATACCAGCCTTTATTTTATTAAATTATTTTTAAATTCTAACGACAGCCCTACAAGGTAGATATTACCATTAGCCTTGTCTAGATAGATGAGGAAACGACTCAGAGACGTTCAATAACATGCCTTAGGTTACAGAGCTCATAAGTAGGGGTGTGCTCAATACAGTTCAATAATTTCCTAACTTAAAAACATGAGGTTTTGATCTGGTATAGTTGGGGAGAGTGGACAATTTTTAACACATACCATATAAATAGTGATATTTTATTTTTATTACAAGCACTTGCTTAGGGGTGACAAATTTCACCCACTGCATTTTAAAATACCATAGCAGGAAGCCCTGCTGCTTAGCTTGCTGTTGCACTATCTAAACGTCGAAGTTTGCCTAAATATTGTAAAGGGCTTTGCTGTTGAAACAAACTTTCCAAAATGGGAAGTACACATTAGCTGGGTTATATTTCTTTCCATTAGGAAATTACAAGATTACTACTTAGAATTTTAAACAGCGCTTGTTCCTTCAAGGATTTTTTAGCTGTCGGCCAATTAAGCCTTCTCACTCTCCTGTGGAGTCAGTCAGTATGAATTCCCCATCCTGTAGGCCACTATTTAGAACCCTGGATATACCAGGATGGTCAGCTAGAGGCAGCCTGGATGGTTTGTTGGTTTGTGTACTTCTGAACAGCCTGCATGTCAAGAGAATGGTAAACTCATCTGTAGAAGAAGGGCAGGCCCTTTGTGGGGGAAACACACAAAGCAACAGAGAAACCTTTTGAAAGAAACAAGGCTCCGCAGCAAATCCACAGCTCCCTGGGACAGCTGTGGGTACTTATTTTTACACGGCTGCTACTAAATATTTTCCTGACATGACAGAAAATAACTTGGCCAACTTTACATGTGTGTGTCTATGTAGAGAGCCATAGGTGGTCATCAGAACAAGCACTCAATAGTCTCAAATCTCTTCCTCCCAGTAAAATCATCTGGGGGGAAAATCGTACCCTTTGGCTTTCATCCACTTGGTTCTGCTTTACAGATTTCTTTATGAAGCTTCTGGTAGTGTGATAAATCTTTCTTTCTCTCTCTCTCTCTTCACTCTCTCCCTCTCTTCTCTCTCCCTGCCTTGTTCCTCTCCTCCAAAAACAAAAACAGACAAAAAACCCAAGTAGGTTGGCATGCTACCCTTCAAGTTTTTCCATCATTCAGAGACCTTGAAGCTCAAACCTAAGAACACAAGAGTTATAGGCATGTTGCAGGAGTGTCCAGTGCACAGGAAAGTAAATAATAAATAATCTTTATTTTCTGAAGGGGAAGAAGTTAAGCATCTTTGCCTACAAACTCAGAGGCAAAACTCTTCTAGACTTTTGTGAGTTGTTGCCAGTCCTTGGTTATGTTACTGCCCTATAATTCAGAATTTCCTGAAAGGAGTTAAGCAATTTTAAGGCCATCATAAATTTTATTATTATTTCCTGGGATGTATTACTTGGGTTCTCAGGGTGATCACTAAATGTGTATTCTCTTTGAATCATTCTGAGTGAGGGTTTATCTCCAAAAATGATCATTATTCTTTGTTATATTTTTAAAAGGAAAATTGGTGTTATGGGCTAATGACTAAAGAAAATGAGTTTAGAGAATAATGTGGGAGTATTTTTGAGTCATAATTTTCTGTTCAAAAACCAGGAAGCAAAACTGGCCAACTTATAAAAATGCAGAGAGTAATGTATTTCTGCTCCTTGAGAATTTTTCTGGGTAGAGGAATTAAAGAGAAGAAAAGGAAAAGGACAGAAGAGGAGGAAGCCATAGGGGGAAAGATATCCCACTGATGTAAAATATCTAATTACCCTTTCCCCAAAGGGTCTCACAGAAAGTGTATACTTATTGGAACCAAAATAAAGTGGTATTACACTGACTTACAGGATTATAGACCCCTGAGCTGGACAACTCATGTTAGAGAATTAACTTTTCTTCTACAAGTTTTTAATATGTGGGAAGTTGTTTGCCTACAAATGTTTTTTGCAACAAGTGCTCATGAGGTATGGAAAGAAATGAAAGCGTTTTCACATAGCAGGGAATTTCTACAACAAACAAAACAAAACAGGCTTATGGCAAACTAAAGTCCCATTCAGGAGTGTGTCACCCTTAGGGACACACAGGAGGCAAAACATGTAGTTCCTTTCAGTATGATTTTGTAAAATGTATTTGCCTGCTTATATCACAGAGGTTTCTTTTATCAATTGAATTCCATTTGTTTTTTCCTCCATATAATCCTTTTAAAAACTGTAATAAGAGCTAGGTACAGTGGCTCACACCTGTAATTTCAATCCTTTGGTAGACTGAGGCAGGAGGATTGCTTGAGTCCAGAAGTTCAAGACCAACCTGGGCAACAAAGCAAGACCTCATCTCTACAAAATAATAATAATAATAATAATAATTTTAAAAATGTGAGTGTGGTGGCGTGTGCCTGTAGTCCCAGCTACTTAGGAGGCTGAAGTGGGAGGATCACTTGAGCCCAGGGGGGTCAACGCTGCAGTGAGCCATGACTGTGCCATTGCACTCTAGCCTGAGTGACAGAACAAGACTCCGCTTCAGAAAATAAACACATTAGGACATATAGCATCCTGACTTACACGTTAAATATGTCACCATTGCGGGACCCCTTCATAATTTATATAGAGTCCTTTAAAAACAGGCTGGAACTTGGGAAGTATCATTATGCACCTAATAAATCTACTATTTTTTAAATGATAATATTTAGTACTGAAAAAGTTGTGGCGAAACTGTTCTGCTATTAGACTTCTTCTAGCACTATGGGTTGATGAGTTCCTTTTGCTGAGCAGCTTGATAGTAGACAGCCTGATTAGGAGAGATAATCATCTGAGTCAGGAGTTCTTGGAAACTTTTCCTAAGGTAGTCACGTAACAGAAGCAGAACAGAATATTCATTACAGTGCCATCATAAAGTGCTCCATAGTTTCACTGTGAAGGCAAAGTTAAAATATGCAAAATGGGTTCTAACTTACTATAATGGTTCCGATACAATAAGAAAAAGGAAGATTCAAACTGGCAGGCGTGTAAGATTTGCAGATATGCAAGAATGAGCTGCCCTATGCTAAGAACAGAAAGGCAAGAACCACAAATGGCAACAGGTTTACATGGGGTCCCTTTTCTTCCTAAAAATCATGTTATCGATGTTGCTGTTGTGCCATCTTTTTAGAAAAATTAATTAAGACTAAGGTGACAAATGTAGACATCAATGAGGAAATTCCCCAATGGGGCCATGTTGACAATGTCTGAGGCATCACCAGAATAGGCTAAGTGGGTATTTCCCAAGCAATTTTCTTGGGGTACACTCATTTACCGTGGTCCATGGTCTGACGCATGGAGGAATCTCTCTTCAAGACGGAAATTACATTACCCAAGCTTGTGAGACCTGGTAGCCCAGGAGGCCCCTTTGTGATTTTACAGCCAGCAGCTGGCTCACTGCACAGACTATTGGGACTATTGCATTCCATCCTCTAAGCAGGCCTGCAGTCCATGGGAAGCCAGAGCATCATATAGTTGCCTATTTCGCAAGAGAAGAAAACAAAAGGAATTGAGTGACATGCTATGTTTTCATATGACACAACATACAACATGACTGTCAGACTACAGATAGTTTCATGCTGCTGAGTTCTCATTATGAGGATAGTCTTGCCTGTGGAACTGAAACTCCATGATCTTGGCTGTCTACCACCTCCTGCATTCTCTCTCCACAGTAGGGGTGCCCTGTCCCTATATTAGAATACTTGAAAAAAAAAAAAAAAGAATACTTGAAGACCGTTAGCTAAAGACTTCCTTTCCCGTTGGGCACGGTGGCTCATGCCTGTGATCTCAGCACTTTGAGAGGCTGAAGTGGGTGGATCACTTGAGGTCAGGAGTTCCAGACCAGCCTGACCAACCTGGTGAAACCCCATCTCTACTGAAAATACAAAAATTAGCGGGGCATGGTGGTGGGCGCCTGTAATTCCAGCTACTCGGGAGGCTGAGGCAGGGGAATCGCTTGAACCTGGGAGGCAAAGGTTGTAGTGAGCCGAGAGCATGTCATTGTACTCCACACTGGGTGACAGAGTGAGACTCCATCTCAAAAACAAACAAACAACAACAAAAAAAGACTTTCTTTCCCTAGACAATGCTTAAATGGCCACTGCCAACAACTCTTTGTAGCTTTTCTTTATATATTTTTCTATAGCTGACCACTTTTTCTACCTATAAACATGTTAATATTCTCGATCATTTGAAAGTCAAGTCCTGCTGACCTGTTTCCCCCTCCCCACCAGGTGCTTAAATCCCTCTGTATTGACCCATTATGCATATAACAGAGCAATATTAGTTTTCTTATTTCTAAATTCTGTGGGCATGTACTTTACTGCTGCTTGTGTGTGCTGAAAACAGCAGGTGACAGAATTGAGGAGCCAGTTGGATTTATATGTCAGACCAAGAAGGAAAATGGAAACTAAGGTACGTCAACAGATTGTGTTGTGCACTGTGGTGGATTATTTCTAGGTACCCACAATATTTACTGCAAGTCTTTATAAGGAAAAAAATTAAAAAGCAAATCAAGATATCTTAATGTGTTCTTTTGTTAGAATCCACACTAAATGGTAAAGCAAGGTACTGAGGGCCCCCTGGGAACTGAGCAAAAGAGCTCAAGAACAGACATCCCTCTTTGTTGGTGTCAGATATGAGTATGTGAAGTCATATCAACTCCCATAAATAGGAAAGTTGGATGAGACAACTTGCAGTGATGGTGGCCCTTGCTTAAACTCTGACTCCCTATTATTTATCTTGGCACTTCTGGGGTGGCTGTGGAGTCTAGAAACCATCAGTGAACTATCTTCCATCTTTGTAAGAGTGGTCTCTTGGCCCTTAGAAATATACTTAGCCACTACATGGCTCCATGGCAAAAGTTGTTTGAATTAGAGTTAGACACCAATCCAAGCGTGCCCCACCACCCACCCCAAGTTCTTTCTGAAATTTGGAATTCAGAGATAGGCAGTCATTCCTTGTAGGTGGCTAGAACTATGACAGGTAAACGTGAGATCTGTGGACAATCATATTTCCCTATGAGAACTGAGATGCAGAGAAAGATGGGGTTTGTCTTCCCTGAGTTCTGCCCATCTTCTAGTTCCTGGCACTGGGAGGAACTGGCTGCACCTTTGCCTCTGAGCCCTTGAGACACTCTTGTGCCCTTCTAATCATGCCCTTTGAATTTTAACCTAGCTTGATTTGGTTTCTGTTACTTATAACTGAAGAGATTTACTAATACATTCTCTACATTATTCTACACATGAATAATTGTCCTGAAAAAAAACAGAGTTGATACTCCACAGGGTTAGGAGATTTAGGTGAAATAGGTATTATCTTCAAATTAAGTGTGTTAAGGGTATTTCAAAATCTCTGTTAAATTTTCCAAATCCTTTCTGTTGTGTTGCCAGAATCTTTCCTTAGATAAGAGACCAGGCTGGGTTTCGTTCCTTGGGATTTTGTTAAGCTGGGAAATCCCTTCAAAATGACAGAAGCCAGGCTATACTGTAATATTAAAAGGCCAAAGACTGAGACATTCTAAAATGCAGATAATTAAGTTTCTCGGAAGCCTCCTCTTCCCCTCCCCTGCTATCCCACTCTGTTTCTCAAACCCAGGAATATTCAAAGATATTTGAAGCTGAAATGGGCCTTTGAGTTTTTACTTGATATTCTCATGCATGTCCTGAGATTACAGCCTGGAGCTTCGCTTTGAGAATAATAGACAGAAACAGCTATTTGACTGTGTCTTTAGACTCCTAAATTCTATTTGCAAATCAATTTCAAAGAAGTTTGATTTGAGAAAGTAACAGGGGAGTTAGGTATGAAACAGTTTAGCTAAAATTTATCAGCATATCCTCATTGAAGACCATTTGCTACTCATTGAGAAACAACATGTTATAAAGCGTAAATTGTCAATGAATCCCACTCATGAATTGATTGGAAAATATAATTTATTCCTAGATAAAAAGGAAGCTCTGATTGTATGAGAAAGGGCTTCTTGAGGCTTTCTGCTTCTTATTGGTTGTTTCAAAGTGTGGAATTTAATAAGGCACAAACAACTCGGAAGAGAAAAGGGAGTGACAGGCACAGAGCAGTAAGTGTAATATACAGCAAGAAAGGGGAATCTGTCAAGCAGGAACGCTTTCTTGGTAGAGAGAGAAAGCATTGCCCTCTAAAATGGGATAGCTTTGAAGGAATTCCAAGTCTTTATTTTTGGCTATTCAACTGTAGGCTAGGGTTTCACAGGACTCATGTTAGGTTTAGAGGTTATGAAATACAGTTTTCCAAATGGAAATATATGGCTTGCAATCTCAAAGAAAAAGAACAGAAAGAAAGGAATGCTTCTGGCCGAGGCATCAATAATCCTGTTATTCTGAGATCTTTAATGATAACCCACAGGCAGTAGCTCATTCTTCTGCCTTTCCAACCTTCTTATGTTTTTATTTAAAAACCTTCAATTCTATTCAGATATGTCATAACAAGCTATGTCATGGTGTGCACACAGGTTTGTCATTGAGAAAGGTCATGTAAGACATGACTTATAAGGATACCTCTGCTGTTCTCTGCATTTCTCCACCTTTGGGAATCTCTGTTTTAGTTAGGAGAGACTAAGTTATGGTGCAATAACAAATGAATCCCCAGATCACAGTGGCATGTCACAAAGAAAGGTGTAGTTCTCACTAATGGTACATGCCCAACAAAAGTTGTCAGGGAGTTCTGCTTATTGTAGTCATTCAGAGACCCAGGCTGAGGGAGCCAGTAACATCCTGTAGTTACCCCAGAGCATGTAAACTTTTTGGGATTGGAGAATTATACATAGCCTTTTCTTTGGGACTAATTATACATAGCTTTTTCTTTGACGTAACCCTGAAATGAAACATGTTACTTTTACTCATGCCCCATTAAGTAGAGCTAGTCACATGTTCCTGCCCACCCACAAGAGGCGGAGCTGTGCAGAAGTCTCTATGCTCAGGGCCAAAGGAGAACTGGATGAAACTAGTAGTATCTGTAATAATATGTGCCATAGTTAAACCTTCTTGAGACTTTTTTCTTGCATAAAGCCTGCCCTGAACAATTCAGCTCCCAGCCATAGCATCTTCTTCTGAAGGTCTGTTAACATTTGTGTGTACCATTCTTTTGGCCCTTAGCCTTCACTGTCTTTGATATGTAAATGTCTACTTATGTATATATGTGAATATGAATAAATATTTGCATCTTTGTGATGTCTCCTATATTTGATTATGAGTACCTTGAAAACAGACAAGATATATTTTTTGGATTACCCATAGTTCAGTAAGTGTGTAATAAATGTAGTTTACTGGTAAAGCCTGTGTTCAAAGGGCAGGAAATAGACAATAAGAAAATTTGCTAATTGTATTGAATTTATTTCACAAATGCACAGCAGCTTCCTTATGGGACGGGGTGTTCATAACAAATTAAGAGTCCTCACAACCTTTCTCTGATCATTAAAGAGACTTGTAGGCTCATGTTGCTGAGGGTCATGCATACTTTGTGATCAAATGCCTTCAATTTCCTGGCTTCTGCTCAGCTAGGAGGAAAAAATAAGGAGGCAAACTGAAGAGAAGGGACCCAATAGTTAAATTAAACAATTTCAGCATCAATGGGGAAAGAAAAGAGGAAAACCACAGGAACCCAGTTAATCATCAATCATCACCTCTTTGTTTTAGCCTTATCATTTAGGGAAAAATGAGAATAAGCATGCCTGTCTCACAGAGAGTCATGAGCCTTCAGTATCATAACAGTATGAAATGCCTAGCACAGAGCCCAAGACAGAGCTAATACATACTGGGGCCTGTCTCCATGGAGAGTCTCTTGATGTAGAATCCCTTCAAACTCAGAGGAATGAAATACATACAAATGATAAAAATAAAAATTCAGACTCTTCTAAGCCTGAACTTAATTACATAGTTTAAAATAAACTGAATTTTATTAGGCATGTCTAACAAATCACTACTTTTACCTAAATAAGTAGTTCATTTTTTTCCAACAGATATTCCTGCAATGATGGATATGTCTGATACATGTGCTGACCAGTACAGTGGCCACTGGCCTCATATGGCTGTTGAACACTTGAAATGGGGCTAATGGGACTGAGAAAATAAACTTTATTTAATTTTACCTTATTTAAATTTAAACAGCCACATATAATTAGTGGCTACCACATTCAACAGCATAGGCTAAAGTGCCAAATACCTATGGTTTTTTCAACATCAGACAGATATGGGGAATTTTTGAGTTTTTTGGTCCATACATACCTTCCCGTTTATGTACCTCATTTATTTATTTTGGAGGGTACTGATTTGAGCTGCTGGTTTGTTGCTATTGAGAAATTTTCTCAAAGCCAACACATAGATTTATTTCCTATTTTATTATGATTTTATTCCTATTTCATTGTGAACTAAGTGAGCTGAGCAGTGTCTCTGAGGATATAGATCTGAAGAACTTTGTAGATGGAAGACAGCTGGATTCGTACATGCCTCTGCCCTTTATCCTTGTTTCCTTAGAGTTACTCAAATCTTTTAGGGTATTTGATGCATTTTCAAAGGGTGTTCTCTAAGTTGTATTAATAAGTGTCATTACACTTGAGGGCTATACATTGGGTGCCTAAGGGTGTTCACTAATATACCCTAAAACAATGTTAAAAATTATATGCGAGTTGCTGAAGATGATTTACTTTATCATGCTCTTGAATAGGTTCTTTTGATCGCTTTAGAATGAAATTCAAACTACTGAAATGTTCAAGTTCAAGTCCTTCAATTCAGGACAACTTGGGCTCCGACCTCATCTGCCACCCCTCCTCCTTGCCAATACAGGGCCCTGTTCCAGAAAATGCCACACCATACCCCTTCTTCCTGAATCTCTGGCTTTACCAATGTGGTTTCCTCTACTGGCTTATTCCCTTCTTGATGAAGGTATTCATCCCAAATCTCAGCCTTTCTGTGAGGCCTCCTTACCCTTCTGCAGTGACCGACAGCACAGTGAAGTGTTTAAAACCTTGGGCTCTAAAGTTGGACCTCCTGTGTTAAAATTTCAGCTCCATTACTACTTTAGGCTGATTTCTTCACCTGCCTATACCTCAGCTTCTTCATCTGCAAGGTGGTATGGATCATGGTTCTGTCTCAGATATGGTTTGGCTGTGTCCCCACCCAAATCTCATCTTGAATTGTAGCTACCATAATCCCCACATGTCATGGGAGGGACCCAGTGGGTGGGAGGTAATTGAATCATGGGGGCAGATTTTTCCCATGCTATTCTTGTGATTAAGTCTCAGGAGATCTTATGGTTTTATAAAGGGCAGTTCTCCTGCACATGCCCTCTTGCCTGCCGCCATGTGAGATGTACCTTTGCTCCTCCTTTGCCTTCCGTCATGATTGTGAGGCCTCCTCAGCCATTAGGAACTGTGAGTCCATTAAACCTCTTTTTCTTTATAAATTATCCCATTTGGAGTATTTCTTCATAGCAGTATGAAAATGGACTAATACACTTTCATAGGCTTGTTGTGAAGGGAAGTGAGACAAGTACTCAGTGGATGTCAGCTGTAATTATTATTCTGTACTCTCTTGCAACTTATTCATACTTTTGCTCATACTTTTATAATGGTGATGTTAATACCTTTATGATGTTCTTTGCATTGTTGTTGAATGACCATGTTTCTGTCCTCTACTTCCTTTATGAGCTGTTAGAAACAGAGGATAATATCTATTTTACTATTGTGTCCTCAATACCTCCCCCATGGACCATCAAACAGGAAGCATTCTATACATATTTTTAAAGGAATTAATAAAAATATGAGTGCATTAATTTATTCCACTTATGAGCACCTATCAAGTGTTTCGTAAACCTGAGATTGATGAAAGGTAAGGCATACTTTAACATCTATTTTCTTAAGCCCTTTCTCTTCTGTGACATTTAATGCATAATGGTTTATTAGTCTTCTATTGCTTCCATAACAAATTATCATGAATTTAGTGATTTAAAACACAACACACATTTATTATCTGGAGGTCAGAAGTCCAATACAAGTCTCGCTGGGCTAAAATCAAGGTTTCAGCAGGGCTATGTTTCTTACTGGAGACTCTGGAGAAAAACCTACTTCCAACTCATTCAGGTTATTGGCAGAATTCAGTTCTTTGTGGTTGTAGGACTGAAGTCCTTATTTTCTTTCTTGCTGTTAGTCCGGGATCCACCCTTAGCTCCCTCAGGCCTCTCTTTGGTCCTTACACAGATCCTCCTACATTTCAGAATCATCAATGGTGCATCTTATCTTTTTCTTTCTTGTGCTTGGAATCTGACTTTCCCTCTGCAGCATGGCTCCTGCATCTTCTTCTGCTTCCTCAGTCTCACTGATTCTTCCACCTTCCTCTTATGCTTTTACGACCTCATGCGTCTAGGGTAGACATACCCAGATAATCCAATACAACCTTCCAATATTAAAGTCAATTGGCTAGTAACCTTGATACATCTGCTAAGTCTCCTGATACATCTGCCAAGTGATCAAGGCTGCAGTGAGCCGTGATCTCACTGCTGCATTCAGTTTGATTAGTAACCTTGATATATCAGCTAAGTCTCTTCATGGAGTGCAACAGCATGGTCTTGGCTCATTGCAACCTCCACCTCCTGGGTTCAAGCAATTCTCCTGCTTCAGCCTCCCCAGTACCTGGGATTACAGGCACTCACCACCATTCTTGGCTAATTTTTGTATTTTTAGTAGAGATGGGGTTTCACCACGTTGACCAGGTTGGTCTTGAACTCCTGACCTCAAGTGATCCACCTGCCTCGACCTCCCAAAGTGTTGGGATTACAGGCATGAGCCACCGCACCTGGCCCAGGGATGGCAATCTTGCAGGGACATCTTTAATAGTCTGCCTATCACAATGATCAATGAATGACTGTGTTTAAGCTGCTAAAAAAGTCCATCATATTTCAGCTGGGTGCAATGGCCCATGCCTGTAATCCCAGCACTTTGGGAAGCCTGGGCTAGAGAATTCCTCGAGGCCAAGAGTTTGAAATAAGCCTGGGAAATAAAGTGAGACCCCATGTCTATAAAAAATTACAAAACTTAGCTGGGTGTGATGGTACAAACTTCTAGTCCTAGCTGTACGGAGGATCACTTGAGCCCAGGAGTTCAAGGCTGCAGTGAGCTGTGATCTCACTGCTGCATTCCAGCCTGGGCAATAGAATAAGAACCTGTCTGAAAACAAAACAAAACAAAAAAACCTCCATATTTTTATTTACCTTTCATCTCTATGAGCATGGGGATTATATCTGTTTTATTTATCAAGTTACATGCAACCCAATGTTTGTCTCGTGGTAGATATTCTACAAGCATTTGTTAGACACATTGAAATTCCTAGACCCAGATATTTAGGTTTGTTTTGTTTTAATCATTTTATTCTAGGTTACCAAAGTGATCAAATCAGCTTTTTAAAAAACAATTATATTTACTTTGGTTCTTAGTTTGTTTTTTGGTCTCCTATAACTTTGGATTTATTGCTTGAACCCTTACCTGTGCTTAAATTTTACTGTCATTTGATTTTTTTCTCCTAAAAATACTGGGCTAACTCTTGTGGAACTTTGGGTTCTTTTGTAGTGATTTCAAGGAAAACATGAGAGACTAGACTATTAGTACTGATGATGGTGATGATAGCAATGCCGGTGACACTTTGGTCAATGTAAGCTGGTGGTTCTCAATCGGAGGCAATTTGGCAGGTGACATATGGCAATGTCTGGAGACATTTTTGGTTGACATGCCTACTGGAGAGGTTACTACTGGCATCTAGTGGATAGAGGACAGGGATGCTGCTCAACACCCTACAATGCATAGGACAGCTCTCCATAACAAAGAATTATGTAGTCCACAATATCAGTAGTGACCAGGCTGAGAACCCCTGAAGTAGGCTAACTGCTGTAATGAGCTTCATCAAATCTCAGTAACTTCACTGAATAAAAAACAACTCTTTTCTATTTTGATATGGAGTCTCACTTCTTCGCTGAGGCTGGAGTACAATGGCGCTATCTCATCTCACTGCAACCTCTGCCTCCCGGGTTCAAGCAATTCTCCTACCTCAGCCTCCCCAGTAGCTGGGATTACAGACACATGCCACCACACCCGGCTAATTTTTGTATTTTTAGTAGAGACGGGGTTTCACCATGTTGACCAGGCTGTCTCGAGCTCCTGACCTCAAGTGATCCACCCACCTCAGCCTCCCAAAGTGCTGGGATTACAGGCATGAGCCACCACACCTGGCCAAAAAAAAAAAAAAATCAAGCTTATTCAGAATCCACTGCCAATGTTTCTAAAGGGTGGCTCTCCTAGGAGGTTCTTAGGTAAGATCTCGATTCTTTCCATCTTGTAGCTCTAAATTCTTTAACAAGTAGCCTTCAGGGTGGCTGAGAAGGGAAAAGTTAAGAATGAGGAGTAGAGTCTGAAAGATTTCTGTAGGTCCATCCAGGAAAGGGTGTGAATCACTCCTGCCACATTCCATTGGTTGGAACTCAGTCATGTGACCCACCTAACTTCGATGCAACTTGGAAACGAGGTCTACCTGTGTACATGGGTGAACACTAATCATCTCTGCTAGAAAAAATAACAACCACAGCAGCAAAACAACATTAATACCAGTAACATCTAACATTTATTAAGCTTTTCTGCACATGCATAGTAATTTACCTGACATCGCTGTGACTCAGAAAGGTTGAATACCTTGTCTAAGTTTATGAAGAGGTCTATGGGGAGCCCAGAGATGAACACAGGTCTGGCTCATTCCAAAGAACATGTGCTTAACCACTACTCTATACTCTCATTGGGATAGGAATTGAATACTGCTCTTAGTGAGGCTTTATATTTATGAAATAGAAACCAAATCCATAAATACCACAAATGCTGAACGTTCTACACTTCCAAAACTGCTAAAACAATTCTTCCTAAAGAGCTTCTGAAATCCTTTTTAGGGAATATCAATATACAGATTGCATTCCAAGTTTTTGTCTGGATCACAGATGTATAGACAGGGAGAGATGAATGTCCTGGGGGAACGCTATCATGGTGCTTTTAAATCATCCTGTTGCACTTAGGCATTGCAGCCTGTGATTATATATATTTCAAATAAGCTTTCTGTAGTCCAGAGGGATTGCTAGCCAAGGTAATGAACACTGCAAGGAATCTTGACAGCAAACTCTAAATGGTCTCAATGCCACAGAGTTTCAAGAAACTGGGACCTCCTCAAAGTGAATGGCTATTTCTTTCCTATTTAGGAAATTCATTCTCATCTGTCTTAGATTAGTGGTGAGCCTTGTGTCCTATGTGATAGTTATAATAAGACAGTTACCAAAAACTTCCTTTTAAGGGTGGAAGGCATTTTGGGTTTGATCATCATGGAGCACAGTAGAAGAAAGAAGCTCTCACTCTGTAAAAGGCCACACTGATAGACAAAGCAATATGAATGGGTGAAATATGTGAACAGAGTTCAGAATCTTCCTTTAGAATGAAAGTGCTGCAGTTTCCTGGAATGTTGTAATTGACTTTTCAGGGTCTGAAAGCTGACCATATATGTGATGGTTCTGAATGCTGCTGCCTTCGTTATCGGCCTCTGCTTTGACCATATTATAGCACACAGTTCTCTATGAGTTCTCTATTTTGTGCCATGGAAATGGGAACTTCTAATTTTATTGCCTAAAGTGCATTTTCCTTTTAAGTAAAATCAAGGCTGTTCATTTTGTTCTGTCTCCTTCTCTGTGGAATACTGCTTTTCTCTATTCATTTGCTTTCAAGAGAATCTGCATTATCACACTGAATAGATCTTGAAGTACTCATTAAGCGTTCACTGCATACACACCATGCGTCAAGCACTGTGCTAGGCACTGGGCTGGAGTAGTGACCAAGACAAACACGGACCTACCTGATCGTAAGGAAGTTGTGTGCTCAGGTGAGCACTAGTACTTTTGGCCGCAAATAACAAAAACAATAACACCCATAGTAATACCACCTAACAATTGTTAAGTTGTTACAGGCCAGTGATCCAGTTGATTTATTTTTGTTTTTTAAGAGGTGGAATCTTGCTCTTTTGGCCAGGCTGTGGTATAGGGGCATGGTTATGGCTCACTGCAGCCTTGAACTCCTGGGTTCAGTTGATCCTCCTACCTCAGCCTTCTGAGTAACTAGGACTAGAGGCACGCATCACCATACCCACCTAATTTTTTCATTTTTTTTGTAGAGATGGAGTCTTGCTTTGTTGCCCAGGCTGGTCTTGAACTCCTGGCCCGAAGTCATCCTCCCACTTTGGCATCCCAAAGTTGGAATTACAGGCATAAGCCACCAGGCCCAGCGCCAATTGTATTTATATTCTGTCTCAGATGTTGGTGGGCAGAACAATAAAGAACGCTTGATAACACTTATGGCGTGCTAACTCTGTGGCAAGCACAGGGATGAAAGCTTTCCATGTATTAGTTCATTTAATCCTCACAAGCCCTTATTGAAAAGTTTTGTCACTATCTCCATTTTAAAGATGAGGAAACTAAGGCTCATAGGGGTTAGAGGGATTACATCACCTCACACAGCTGATAAGTAGTGAAGCTGAGCTCTCAAAGGCTGTAGCTTGTGCTCCAAACTCAGTTGTACAAAATTGTGGCACATGCTATGGAGGACACTGACTTTTCTTTGATGGGGCTTGGTTGAGGATCATCTCCACGTGGAGTGAAGTACAGTCTCAGAAGCCAAGCATGAGTAGGCATTAGACCAGTGAAGAGGAGGTTCAGGATGTTACAAGGTTTTGAGGCCTGAGAGAGCGCAACAGGGTCCACACACTGAAAGAAGATGGCAGGTGGGTGCATAGAGAAGGCAGAGTGTGATGGGAGATATAGACAGGCAGGCAGGGGCAGACTATGAAGGACTTTTTGATTGTGACAAGGTTTTAGGATCTTGTTATGGAAGCAGTAATGAGCCACTGAAGATCTCTGGGCAGAGGGGGAACAGGAAATATTTGGATCTTTAAAAGATCACTTTGAAGACTACACTTCCGGGTGTCATTTCGGTAATTCATTACTTAGCGGAGTTTCCCCAAGTGTGTAGAGCACTGGAAGCCACAGGAAGAGACACAGTGTTCTCTCCTAATCACGAAGCTGCTTCTTGGTGTTGCTTCGCTACAACTGCCATTTACCATTGATGATTGTTTTTTTCTTCCTTTGGGGAGAGGAAGAGGAAGAGGACACAGTCTGAGTGATTTTCATTTTTAAAAAAAATCTCTTTGGCTGCAGTATGGAAAAGCAGTTAAACTGAGGAAAACTGGAAGCCTTGCGTTAGGGTTATTGCCATTCTGCTATTCTGAGATTTGGTGAATCAACCCCCTTTCGCCCAAATCTGTGCCTTTTGCAATTTTGAAGACATATGTCAGTGGTCACCCCACCTCTGTCTACCAGGAAGCAAATTTATCTGCCTCAAATGCATCACCATTTTGGTTGATGGCCTCTGAACATTTTCCATCGCAGCCTTCTGTCTCTCTTCCATATTCTTTGCTAAATAACGTGTCAGGAATGGTCTCCTTGTCCTCCACATCAAATACTTTAACTGAAAAGCCATCATAATTACAATTTAATTTCTCTTATTCAAACAGAGGTGATGCATATTCTCTCCCAAATAAAAGCCTCCTTAAGTTTACACTCCCACACTCTATAACTTGGATGTTTACAAGGTTCTTTCCTTTTCTTGCTTGTTGTTACTTCTTTTGGATTGGATTCACCCTCATTCTAACTCATTCATCTTGTCAGTCTTAAATTAAGAGTTCCTTAGGGCTGGAGAGAGGGAATCGTATATCCTTCTAGGCTGTGGAAAGTACACTACAGAACACTAGAATTCTAAGGGAGTGCCACAGGGATACTACAATGAATGTAGTTTTGTAGTTACTCTCGAATGTACTCTTGGCCCATAACACATGGAGGATGATGTTAACATAGTATGTGAGTTCTGAATGCTTTCAGCTCCTGTAACAGAAAATTAAAGTGATAGTGCTGAAATTATGGGGATATTTATTACTATGAGAAAACAGGAGGTAGAGGATCTCAGGGTTAGTTTGGCAACTCAGTGATTTCATAAAGAACCCAGTGTCTTATATTCAGTCGCTTTCCTCTTTTGGCTATTGCCTCATGGTCATAAGACAGCTTCTACAGTTCTAAGCACAAAGCTTTAACATGACAGCATCCTGTTTGAGATAAACAGGAAAGAAGAGGTATGGGAAGAAAGGGCTTTCTCCTCTTGCAACTATGACTTTTTTCCAGAGGTGAAAATCTTTCATGAGCCACAGCCTCTGCATCCCCCTGCCCCTGCCCTGCCCCAGCCCAGTGTATTTCCACTCATTGGTTAGATCTAGGTCACATGCCTACTACTGAATACCAGTCAATGGCAAAAGAAAATAGCATTGCCACGATTGGCTTAGACCAATCGTTATTCATTATCTAAGGCTAAGCACACTGCTGCCTATCAAAATTTTGGTTTTGAACAAGGAGAATACGTTTTGTCACATTTGGATTAAGAATAGAAAACCATAACACTTCTAAGTGATGGTCTAAGAGGAATACCGTATTTGGAAATTTCAGAGATGAGGAAATGCAAGCGAATGAGATGACTGACTCACTAGTTCCCTGGCACAAAAGCGATTTGAGTAATTCTGTGAACCTTCCTAGATAGGAAGAGACCCTTAGCCACGTCTGCTCATCACAGATACTTGTGTATGGCAGGCATTGGTTGTTCCCTTTCTAAGATCCACTTTCCATCCCTTCTTCTCTAACAGAAATCTGATTTTGTTTGGAGCAGCAACGCTCAGCTCATACCCATCTTCCCACAGTCTCTTATACAGCTAGTGCTCGACTTATGACCACGATTAGTTCTGACAGACCAGTCATAACACGATTTGGTCGTAAGTTGAGTAGGCTAGATGTACAGTACTGTGAAATGATGTTATAAATATATTTAAGTCATATTTTATCATAATTTTCTTTCATTATTGTTATATATCATAATTTTCTTTGTTCATTTTATGCCATTTATATCATCTCTACACCATTTTGTTTCTTATTTTTACATTCGTCAGGTTTAAGTAAAACACTGCATTACCAGTACAATTGGTTTAATATTTGCAAAACATACAAAATTACAAAATACAGGTGCATACAAAAATATAAAATACAGGTGTAAAAAATACCATAGGAAACATTTTCCCAATTGCAAAACATATCAAAATATATAAACATGTACGAAACATTTTATTGGCCGCTGGTGCTTGGCTGCGGATCATTGATGTCGTCATCTGAGGCAGCAGTTGGGGTTTCCGGAGTTAGTTTTTTCATAAACATGGTGAGCTTTGTCTGAATTGTATGTTTCTTTTTTTCTTCATATAAATTTCACGATACGGACGAAACACATCGTGTGCCATCCGTTCAGTCCTTGCAAATCGTTCAATGTTTGGGTCCATTGCTTCAAAATGTATAAGAAGTTTATTGGGAGGGGTTTGATGAAAAATATCCAAGACACAAAACACAAATTGCTGTACCGAGTCTGGGATAATAGTTGAAATGGTGCACACGGAGATGGTAGTGCTGCCAGAAGCTCGTCTGCACTGTCATACGCCCAGCTGGGCAACGTTTGCGCTGCCAGATGCAGAGCAGTCGTGGCTAGCGATTGTGGTCGTAAAGTCGAATGGTCGTAAGTTGCATAGGTCGTAAGTTGATCAATACCTGTAGTTAGAAAAGACTGTATAACCCATTTCTGGCCGGGCAGATGCATGTGGAAGTCACTGGATAGAACTTTCTGGAAAGCTTTTAGAAAGGGACTGACCTGGTTGGTATCCTCTTTCCCCTTTGCCTTTCCCCGCTTCTTGCCTTGAGAGAATGTGTCAAACTTGGAGATCCAGCAGCCATCTATGACAAGGAAAGTGAAAACCTCACAGAAGGACAGCAGAGCAAAGAAACAGAAGGAGCCTGGGGCATTCGTGACACCATGGGATACTAGCTCAGTGTCACATCATACCTTCAGATATCTTGTTGCATGAAAAACAAAACACGCACACATGGCAGGCCAGGAAAAGAAGGCTTTCTGTGTTTAAATCACCGTTGGGCTGTTGGTTAGCTAGATTGCAATTAATGCAGCTGAAAGCAATCCCAAGTGATACACCTACCAAACCTAGAAGCACTAAATGAGACAGTGAAGATGCATGTTAAGTATTACTAACTGCCAAAGAAAATGTAAGAAGCTTTGTATGAGAAGATTTAGGGAAAGAGAGGAAGTGAAAAATATAATTGCTCTGAGATGGTCGTAAAATGTCCTGGTATTACAACACTTTGAGCTTACTCTATCCGTGTTACCATATGCTTGTGGGATATGATACCTCGGTGGCCAGATGATTTGGAGGAATCACAACACAAGAAGTTTACATTCTAGTCTCTCTGGTGAATCTGAGCATTTACACTTCCTTCAACCAGGGTATTATTTTTTAGATATTTGGATATTATGCTCAGTTTTGTTTGGTGTTTATGTTTTTTCACGGTAAGGTAATCGGGACTCAAATTAAGTTTTGCATAAAGGTATCTTTGCAGTGTTACTAAGGACACCAAAGGGGCTATGTTTAACAAATCTTGGGAAAAACCAGGTGTTTTTCTGTATGTGGAACATTTAAATACATTGCAGTTGAATGTTAATGCAAAAAATAAGTCTTTATTGTTGGTGATTACCCTGCAAAGAAAAGAAGTACTTCTTTTCTTTCAGGAATTTCAGGTTTACCAACTAGCGGATCGTTAGATAAAAGATGAAATGAAGCAGAGATCACAGCTGCCATTAAATCAGCTGGCACTTTCTCTTAAAGGCAGAATTCCACTAAAATACACCACATATCCTCAAATACAAAGGTGAGATTTGCTTTCCCATGAATTTATTATCCCTCAGAAGAGATGACCTTGCTTTATATTTGGGTCCTTTCAAGTGCTGCTTTAGGAAGTTACAATGAGGTGAAGTGACTTCACCCAAGGTTTATTCTGGGTGCTCATGATGGTCATCTGCTAGGATCCATAAGAGAGGAGCTAAGAAACTGAACACTGTAGGCCAGCCACGGTGGCTCACACCTGTGGTCCCAGCACTTTGCAAGGTTGAGGCGGCTAGATCACGAGCAGGAGTTCAAGACCAGCCTGGCCAACACAGTGAAACCCCGTCTTAATTAAGATGTTTAAAATTTTAAACATCCAATTAATTTTTACAAAACAAAAAATTAGCTGGGTGTGGTGGTGGGTGGCTTGATCCCAGCTACTCAGGGGGCTGAAGCAGGAGAATCATTTGGACCTGGGAGGCAGAGGTTGCAGTGAGGTGAGACCACACCATTGTATTCCAGCCTGGGCGATGGAGCGAGACACCCTCTTAAAAAAAAAAAAAAAGAAAGAAAGAAAAAAAGAAATGGAACACAGTCATGATTCCAGGGGCTATGACTTCGCAATTCCAAGTATTAGATGTTGTTCCAAACAGCGATTTTGAAAATCTATTTAAAAAGCAATACAAGAGACAGATACATCATTGTGCACATCAAAATACATACATGTACAAGGAAATATTTTTATTTAGAAGAGAAAGCTGCTAATATTATATAAATAGGGGCTTGTGCCTTCAGAGACAACTTTCAGAAACACCATCATACATCATGATTCAAGGAGTGTCCTATCTTGAACCAAGGGAAGAAGTGCTCTGGAAAACTCAGAGGGAGGAATAGAAAAGAGGATCTTAGGTGGTGGAGATGCTCACACTAGAATTTGAATAAAGCATGTGTTGAGATGCTCACATCCGAATTTGAATAAAGTGCATGTTTTTTAAATATCCAGTTAAATTAATGGAATAAAAAGTATAGGTAGATATTTAAGTACAGTTTTCATATCCTTACATGTTTATATGTATAAGTGGGCCATTCTGCCTTTTGGAAATTTGTTTAATATTTTAATTGAAAAAATGGAATATTTCTTTTTAATTTTTTTTAAATTTTTAGGAAATAGGGTCTCACTATGCTGCCCAGGCTTCTCTCAAAGTCCTGGCCTCACGCAGCCTTCCCACTTTGGCCTCCCAAAGTACTGAGATTATAGTGGAATATTTCTTGATTCCAAGACTGCCTTATATGTGGCATTACTAACTACTCTTTTCAGTTTAGTCTCACTATCTTGTTTCTTAATGCATTACATTTTAATATACAAAGTTTTAAGTGCCTAAAATAGTTCTAGAGTGAGTGATGGAGTGACATATGATAGCTCATGAAAAAAATTACAATTTTCCTAGTACTTTGGGAGGCTGAGGCGGGTGGATTGCCTAAGCTCAGGAGTTCGAGGCCGGCCTGGGGAACACAGTGAAACCCTGTCTCTACTAAAAATACAAAAAATTAACCGGGCATGCCAGTGTATACCTGTAATCCCAGCTACTCGGGAGGCTGAGACAGGAGAATCTCTTGAACCCAGGAGATGGAGGTTGCAGTGAGCTGAGATTGCGCCATTATACTCCAGCCTTGGTGACAGGGTGAGACTGTCTCAAAAAAATGAAAAATGTAGACTTTGCTTTTTTCTTTTTTCAGGATTTATATCAAGGCCATTTCCAAAAAATGTATAAATTATTGTAAGTTTATACCATAGCAAAACTCAGTACTGGCTTGTTTGCTCGTTTTATTTTGTTTTGTTTTGTTTATTACACTTGTAAGGTGATTTCTTGAGGGAACTTCCCTGAATATAATAATCTGCCTGTATTGTTGATGGAATGTATTAATTGGGTCTATGTGACATGACACAGTTCTGTAGGGCTGGCATCTTTTGTTTTTTTTTGAGAAAGACTTTATGACATAAATGAGTGATTTTAAATAGAATTGAGTTGCATCTTGTGTGCATTGAACTTTTGCCAATTTAAAAAGTGAGAGTAAGAAGTACTGATTTAAATAATATAGGCCATTCTGTTAGACATTCCCCTCAATGAATATATGCTTCTTAGTAAATGTGAGATGGGAGCTGAGAGTCATTCTCACTTTCCTGAACCTCTTAGTGTGAGCATCTTAGTGCTGAGTGTGATTCCAGTGTTGACATATTCTGTTATACATGAAAACATATATGCCTAGTAAATTCGCACCAATGACTTCATCTGATCCTTGATCAAAGAAATATCTGTTCTAATGCTAGAGAAAAACCTCTATTGGACCTCCTGAGAAGCTGTACCATATTTTATTCTGTGGGGGAATTAAAGAGATTTCCAAGAGACTCTCTAAGCTCTGACTTAAAAACTATCCTCAATTTAAGATGCCACTCGGCTATCTGTCATCTGGGATTGTGGTTTTCTTAACAGTAAATGTTAACTGCCAGTGTTTTCAAGAGCATTATAATTTTAGGTTTGCTCTTTTAAAAGAGTAGTTTTCCTCCCTCCTCCTGGAGATGATCTGGAATGCAAATGTGAGCTTTCCTTTGTGTATGTGTATATATTGGAGTGAGTGTAAAAGGTTTCTTTGAAACCATCCCTGTGGGTAAGAAAGGCATCTAGCCACTCTCTTGTAGGTATGTGAGGGCATTCACTTAGCTGTGCCCCTTATACCAGGTTTACTGAAAAATACAAATAAGGTATACTGAATAAGATCCTATTCAAAGTAATGAGTAGGTTATGTAAATGCTGTTCAGAGAAAAGAAACTTGTAAGATAGAGACACCTTGTCTGAAACTGTGAAAACCTTCAGTATAGCAGCTTGTGTTCTGGGTCAGCTGTGGAGAGGAGCTTTCTAAAGGAATTCCTTGGACCTGGTTGGGCATAGGATGTAGCAGGTGTGCACCTACTTGGGACAGGCATCTGGCTCTGGATAAACACATGGTAAGTACGATACCTTTTTGTGTTCATGGTGTTTTGGTAAGTGTGTTTGGGAAGGAGATAGGGAAGGGCAACAAGCAAACCAAGAAGAAAGTAATGGGATGCAATGAGAGCCATTAACAAAATAAAAGATTAATGTAATGGAGTGAGTCCATGGGAATGAGAAGTCTACTTTAGGTTGGACGGTCAGGGAAGGCCTCTCTGAAGAGATAACATTAGAGCTGACACCTGAGGGATTTAAAGATGCAGAGCATATGAGAGAGAGAGAGAGAGAGAGAGAGAGAGAGAGGAGAGAGAGAGAGAGAGAAAGAAGTATAGGCACAAAGGCTCTAGAATGGAAATGGGAACAAAGTACCACTCACTTCATTATTGGTTGTGCCCGTGTGTGATACCTTCCAGTGTAGGTATCTATTTAGATTGGATGGTCAAGGAAGGCCTCTCTGAAGAAATAACATGAGAGCTGGCAGCAGAGGTCTTAAATGTGATTTCCTAAATGCCCCCTCAAACAAATAGCATGCTTAAGAATTCTGAATGGGGAGACTGTGAGGGGATGGGGAAGAATGAAACAGTTGGGATAAAAACAAGAATCCCTGACATTACCTTGGCTCATGAAATCTATGGCCTTAAGTTGGAAAGAAGGCAGGAAAGAGGGAAGCAAATAATTAGCCTGACCTGAAGAATTAGAGTTTTTCAACTTAGAAAAGAAAAAGTAGAAGTGGGAGAAGGAACCTTTATTATATAGTGACCCCGCCACTTAGTAAATAAGAGTCAATATGCTTAAATTTGGCCAATTGCATTAGGAATTGCTCCTTGGAGAGACATGGAATATAGGGAGAGAGAGAAGGCACTGGCAGGACTAGTACCCTCCCACTTACAGATATTTTCATATCTACTTTAAAAATGAAGACTCCAAGCACATAAAGCATAAGAAATTTGCCCAACAGGTAAATGGTAGAAATGGCATTTAGAAGCAGGTCCATTTGACCAAAGTAAATCAGACGGCTCTTTTTAGAGATCAGGATCAATCAATGAATTTTTCATTCTCATGCTCTGAAATAATTTACTTATCTTCCAAAGTAAAAACCTCACTTACTCTGTTGGATCGCACCTAATTAATTCCATTGTTGCACTTAGATATTTAGCTTTATTTTTGAAATCACAACTCTCTATATATATGTATTTCATTTTTGTATAAATAAAAGTCCTGTAAGGAAATGACAATTTTATTCTCTTTGTTTTGAGAAGTGGATGTACCATTGTTCAGTCTGTTTCCATGGAAAGAATTGACAACAGTCCTAAATGGCATGATCACACATCTACATTGGTATACAGTAGGCCCAAAAGCCAAGTAGTATTCCTTGTCAAATTTCTTTGCTTTCATTCTCATCCTCATTATGTCTCTCTCTCTCTCTTCTCTTCCCCTTCTTCCCAGTCTCTTACCAAATATCTACTTCTGGTTCTTCCCTTATATAAGAGGTTAACATCTGAAAATCTAGTTCTAATTGCATGGTTTTCCCTTTCAGGAGACAGTTTTGCAACTGGTGATAAAAATATTCAGTCTCCATGGGTAACTATAGTAAATATATTTTAAAAGGAATGTATTTTCTGAGAACAGAGGCTTTTAATGTTATATCCACACTTATAACTGATTCCCTATTCCTTTGGTTTCAAATCTGTCCCTGATTTCCAATTTCAACTTAAAAGTGTTTAGTAACTTTCAAGTATGTAGACAGAGAATTAGGTGGCATTTGGTAGTAACATCAACTTAAGGTCAGCTTGGTGAGCTTTCTTGAAGAAAAATTCATTATATATAAAATTTTAACTCATAACAATAAAAAATAGCTACCAATTTGAATGCTTATCACCTGCCAGACATTGTATGTATTTTACAAAGATTACCTCATTTTATCTTTTTAACAATATGGTGAGGTAACTATCTGTATTTTCATTTTTTCAGACAAGAAATCAAAGCTCAGGAAAGTTAAATGACCTATGCTAGGTTGTATTCAAATTAAGTGCCAGAGGCTGGATTTGAACCCATGTCTGTCTGACTCCAAAACCTCGACCTCCAATTCCCTGTTCAGAGATTGAAGGATGGCCATCTTTGAAGAGTTTGGCATGGGTTTAAAGAATGTGCTATAAATCTAGTCGTCACCTTGCAAAGTGCTAAAAGTTACAGCTGAGATCTGAGACCTGGAGCCCTGGCATTCCAAAAGTCTAAAATTCTCCTTTTAGTCAAAATTGCAAAAAAAAATTATCTTAGAAAATGCAGTTTGATAGTAAAGTTCTCAAGAGTTTCTAAATGAAAACCCCTGTAAATGTAGAGGAATTGTGCTTGAGGCCCAGGAGGGCATAGAAATGAAAGGTAGAAATAAAAGCGATTCAAGTTAAAGGAAAGAAAAGATAGCTAAACCATCTTATGAAAAATAATTGGAAGCAGATTTCAATAAGGAAGAGGAATGGAAAATAGACTAATGCAAAGGGGAACTGAAGACAATGATGTCTGGATTCGATCATTTGGGAGCTACCTAGAGGCCACGGCCGTTGGCGCTCCATAAATTTGTGATGGTGTGCAGCAATAAGCAGGAAATGCAAACTAGGGGAAAGAGGAAAAGAAAGTGGCTGAGTTGCATTACACCATAAATCCAGGAGTAAAATATTCTCTCTACATATGTCAAGGATGAAATGGCGCCTCGAGTTCTCTATTTCATTTGGCGTATTTTACTCCCATAAAGGAATATCCTGGAGGGAGTTCATATGGGGACCAAACAATACCATAGGAGGACAAAAAAAAAGAGTGTATCACAGAAATGTCGACTACTAGGAAAATTCATTTGACTTTCTTTCTTCCTGTGGTTTTACTAGAGGCAGAAATTTCAGGTAAGGAAGAAGAAAAGGAAAAAGGAGAGGAGAAGGGATGGAAAAGAATTCCAGTTTCTGAATTTTTGTGGCATCCTATTGTAATGGTCAGTAAAGGGGGCTTGTGGATGTATTTTCTAAGATAAGAATGAATGGATGACATGAGTTCTTGTGCTATCCTGGTAGAGTTGATAGGGATGCTTTTTTATTGGAAAAGAAAGGGGCTCTCCTCATTTGACAGCCCTGTGATTTGGGCCTGATGTGCTGTTATGGCTTTGGAAAGAGTGGCCCCAATTAGGGGTCCAATCTTCTGCAATGCTATACAAACATAAAAAAGTGCTTCTGTGTGCAGTGGATTCACCTTATGCCCACTTAGAACCCGGCACTAGGTGTAGATCTCCACCATGCCTAAAATGTGCAAGCAGCAGGTGTTCAGAGGTACCCTAACTGGAAATACCAGCTTGGAAGGAAAAGGTACAGGTTGTCATAGTCTTCTCTACAGGATTTTAAAGAGCAATGTGTTTGTGGGTCTGATGAAACAAGAGTTAGATTAAAATGTAGCATGTTATTGAGTATCTGCTGTGGACCAGGCCCTGTGGATGATGCTTTTACCCATTAAATAAGATTATCAGCTGAGCGCGTTAGCTCACACTTGTAATCCAAGCACTTTGGGAGGCCGAGGCAGGCCGATCACCTGAGGTTGGAAGTTCGAGACTAGCCTGGCCAACATGGTGAAACCCCATTTCTACTAAAAATACAAAAATTAGCCAGGCATTTTGTGCACCTCTGATCCCAGCTACTCGGGAGGCTGAGGTGGGAGAATTGCTTGAACTTGGGAGGCAGAGGTTGCAGTGAGCTACTGCACTCCAGGCTGGGCAACAGAGCAAGACTCCATCTCAAAAAAATAAAACTTATTTAATCTTAACAATAACAAATACATCTATTAATACATATGTTAAAGTTTTGAAATATTAATGTTAAAACAATGGAATAAGCCCTGTTGGAGGGTTTATAACCTTATACTTCATCATCTACCTGTAAAAACTCAGAAGTGGAGATTTGCTAGTTTCTTAAAGAAGAGGTGGTTTGAGTACCCAAATATCTGCAGGTGGACTTTTCTTTGCTTGCTTCTTTAGTCTAACTCAGTTGTTTTTCTCACATATTCACTGTCAGTCTTGAATACACAAAGCAATATAACTTGCACCTTACAGGTGATTAAAGTGATTTTCAATGGTAAGTTTGATTATATGCAACATTTGCCTTAGGCTCTGGCTTCAGAACTCAAATCCTCTCCCTTAGGATATGACTTTACTGTATTTGTGCATAGGTTATTTAGATCCTTGGGAATGTCTTGAAGTTTTTGTTTGCTACATATGTAAATGTGCTTCTGACTCCTCCATTCTCACTCATTCTTTCACACATGCTCTTGCTTTGTGCTACATCTTTCTTAGAGACAGGTATAATTTACAAATATATAACACATTAGTCAGAAGTGTGATAACTTTTTAATTTAGCTTCAGGTTTTAAAATTTTATGTATTTCCTTAAGAATTGGGCATTCTGTGTTATGTCATGTTGCTCTCTAACAATTGGAACTCAACTGGGAAAGACATGCAGAGTCCTCAGATTCCAGTTAAGGTTATGTCCACTTTTTTCAGGGCAATCTATCTGTACGGAAAAGTAATAAAGCCGTAAGTGCTTATGGCTTTCTTAATAATCTTATGCAAGGGGCCTATCATATAAGCTACAAGGTTGTGTTATTTTTTTCTTATACCTTTGTTTAGAAATGTTGCCAATGGTTTAAAACTTCATTACTATGTAGCAGCCGCTGCCTTTTAGTGTGTCTTTTATGTATTTCACACTGACAGACATTTTCACTGCGATGTTTTCATAGAAATTTATTAATTATTCAAGTAGTCTTTGAGGTTGTCCCAGACATCGACCTGTGAATTAATGGTGAAATTTCATTTACAGCAGGCTGAGAGCTCTTGAAAATTTATGGGATGATCAAGTTTGATTCTGTTGTGTGTGTGTTTATGACATGGAAAGGAAACTGAAGTCTACATATAAAAGAATAAGCATCAGCATTGGAGGATATTTGTATAACCTAAATAAATCCTGGGGCCCCATGTGGTTCAATCTCAAGATAGCATCACAAGTGAAATCATTAAAAAATAATTCTAAATTTTATTTTTACCTCTCCAAGAATTTTGAAAATAATTTTATGCATGACACATAGCAACTGTCCTTAAAATCCCGTTATCTTTCTTCTTCTTCCTGGTAATCTCTCTCTCTGTACTCTTCTCAGGAGCCAGGCAATCTCTCTCTCTCTTAATCATTTATCGTCAAATAGCTATACCTTCTTAAGTCTGCAGCCTTAGTTTATTTTTATTTTTTTTAGTTTACTCTCACCTTCCCAATTCTTCTTCTTCCTTTTTTTTTAATGTTCACATAATTCTGCATCACAATTTTTTTTTTTTTTCTTATAAAGTGGTTGAAGGAGAAAGGCTAAAAAACTAAATCTGTGGGGAACTGGAAAGCTTGGAACACTAACATTTTAACAAAATTTGCCATTAATATATTTAAAAATTGATTAAATACAATTCTTATAAAAGTCATTGTTAGTACCAAGCTTGGGGTAAAGAATTTTGAATTCCTTTGAAAATAAACTTTACATTCAGAATGAATTTAATAAACAGAAGTAGTAGAAGCCAAAAATAATGGGATTTATTAATTTAGAACAAATCTAGAGTAGACTATCAGAAAAAATTCAGCAGATCACACGATTATAACATAGTGAATAAATATGCATCCTCAGGGAAAATGATCAGGAGGTCATAGAGGCCGACGAATAATAAGGCAGCTATGTAGCACTGATGAAGAGCAAGCTGAATTCAGAAATAAGTCAAGGAAAATGAAAAACATTTTCTTTCCTTCATATTAAACCTGTAAAGACATTTTCTAGTTTTTGCACTGATTTTAAAAGGATTCAGAAAATTTTCAACTAAGTTTGGAAGATAGTCACAAATATGACTAATTATAGATGAAAGGAAAAAGCCAAAGTGTGATTGTTATGAGAAGATAACCATTAGCTGCCTTTGCGTTTTCACTTGTGGCATTAAGAAAGAATTGATTTATTAATAATGAAGCATATTTGGTTAATCATTGGGGAAATTATCAAATTATCACATGACATTAAATGGCAGAAAGATTTTTGAAAATTTTATTTTTAGTTCTGGGGTACATGTGCAGAACGTATGGGTTTGTTACATAGTTATACACGGGTCTTGGTGGTTTGCTGCATCCATCGTCTACATTAGGTATTTCTCCTAATGCTATCCCTCCCCATTCCCCCACTCCCTGCTATCCCTCTCCTAGCCCCCTACCCCCTGCTGTCTCTCCCCTAGCCCCTCACCCCATGACAGGCCCTGGTGTGTGAAGGTCCCCTCCCTGTATCCATGTGTTTTCGTTGTTCAACACCTACTTATGAGTGAGAACATACGGTGTTTGGTCAGAAAACTTTTTGTCTTATTTTAAATAGACAATGTGTTGGATCACATTCTGGGGAAGTCTTAGCAAACAGGTTTCATCATCGGCTTTTACAACTGTGCAGGCAGGAAAAGAAATGCTGTGGGTTTATGTGTGTAGGTTTTCTTCCTGCTGTAGAGGCAATGATTTTATGAAATACCTAAGAAAATGTATTCCCCAAGATTGCACAAAATGCCTTCATTCCTCTTTGTTGATATATATGATTTATTTCTTGTTTGTAGAACTTACTACTTCTGCTTTTCATCGATATTTTAATCGGTCACCTAACCAATAAACTTCTCCTGTTTGTGTCATTTAACATTCGGCCAAATCAGAATGGGTGGATAAGATTCTACTAAACACTATCATGTGCCTTGTACTGTTTATAAGGTACTTGCTAAGCTCTGTATTTCCTTGGAGAGAGTTAACTTTTTCCAACAAAATTATCCTAAGTCATAAGTGCTCTTGCCCTGTTTTGAAATCAGTGGCATGTCCTTAAGATATATATATCCAAGCCATATTTTTTCACTGTTATTTCTCCCTCTTGACCACCAGAAATATGTACATGCATACTTGTCTTAACCCCAGTGTGTAATTTACAGTTAGCCTGTAAATTAACTTTATTTCTTAGAAATATGCAACAATCATGTATTCTACCCAGAGCCCTCCTACTGTTACCTGCCTTGGACAAGAAGAGAAGGATGAACACTATGTCATTCCCTCTTGCTTATCATGGTGTGCTTATGTCTTTCATTAACACAGAGAAAAAGAAATCTGTGATAGGCTTTCCTTCATTTCATTTCAAACAAGTATAGGATTTTTACTATGCTTGCAAGAAATTGTACACAGTCCACTTGGGGAAGCAGCCTGCGCACCAATAGGTAAGTTTTCTAGTTATCCTAGTGTCCCTGCTGTTAGCTTTTTAAATTTCACTTTGGGAGCAAATGCTCAAAAGGTTCAAAATCTAGCACAAGAACTCATAGGCCGAAGGAACGTTCTTCTGTTTGTTTTACAGGGCAAAGTATTTCCAAGACGTGCAAGGCTCTTTTGGTTAGGATCATAGAAACGATAATTTTGTCCCTAGGTGGCATTTATAAGAAACTTTTTATAGTGGTGGAAGTCTCTCTCTGACTGTGTTTTTATTTAGCATTTTTCTACAAGATAGATTTGTATGTTGATATTGTTGGAACATAATAAGGTGTTTATTTTGCTTCCTTTTTTTAAGAAAAAATCTTCTCTTATGAGACTTTCCATGCTCTGGAACCACCTGAATGCCTCAGTCAGCTTCATTTCAACCCCAAAGTGAGAAGGACAGGTTCTGCTTTTAGCTTGTGGTTCCCAGTCCTAACTCATGTGGGGAGTTTTTAAACTCCGTTCCTTCATGAATTGTAAACCATATTTCTTTCTTCTTGACTTTCTGCAGACAGACCTGATGCATAGCCTGCTGTGGAATGCCTCACCACAGGACATTCAAATGCAAATAAATCTTTGGTATGTCTATAATAGATTATATCTCACTACTATATCAAAAAGATGCCTGGTAGGTTTGACCAGTCTGGAGATAAGAATAGTGGGGAACCCCAAGTACTTAATAGCACCCCTGACAATTTTAAGGGGTACTTCTATTGAGAACCATGTCTTCCCAGCTGGGATGGACAGCAGACTAATACAGGTGCTCCTCTGCTCCTAAACCACAGGACTACATGTAAAATCCTTTGGATAGTTTAAGCTAATGATTTCTCCCTTCGGTATTTTGCCCACATTAACCTGAATGAGCACACCTTCATCTTACATGGACTTTCATTTTTTTAAAGGTCTGTCTTCCTTTGCCTAGCAAGGAAAAAAAAGATATATAAAAACGCATTTAATATCTCTAGGTTCTTTAATAGGCTTAAGTAACTTTCTTATCTGCTATTTGAATATCAAAGATGGTTTGAATATTAAAAATGTCACATACACTTTGAGAAGCCTATGGGTCCTTGGCTACCTAGTTGATAAAGTATCTCAGGTTATGGAAAGTGTTAGCAATCTGTGAATGAAAGAGCACGTTTTAGGGTGTCATTTGGGCTAAGCTAGAAAAGAAGCCACTCTCTGAGTTCCTTTTTTTTTTTCTGGTGGGAGATCAATACTGTCTAGACATGGTCTCATTAGGACTTTACATGGGCTAAGGCAGACGCGGACAACAGTGGGACTGTTGGTGTGTTATTTGTATTGCTCGTTATTACAGAGAACTCCAGATTCACTGGTGTCAATTCTGTGCGTTCCAGCACCCTTCTAGTCAACTGTAGGGTTATTCGTGAGGGCAAGATATGCCTGCCCATGACTTTGTCAAGTTTCTGAAGCCTAGAAGTTTTGGGAACTGCTCTCTAGGATGTCCTAACGTGCTCGATGACAGTTGTGTAAGACCTTGGAGAGTCTTGGAGCACTGGAATTCCCTATGATCTTCAAAACATAAAACCAGAGGTAGTAGTTCAACTCACATCTAACGGCCTCAGCCCATGCCTGAGAGCCAGAAACTTTTCTGACATACAGCGTCCGCATTAATTTCTGCAAATAACATCTTCACGTATGGAAATGTCACAGTTTTTTTAAAAAAAATGTTTTGTAGGCTTGTCAGTTCTAACTTATTTTTGTCCATTTGAATATATTTTTTAAATTGGGGAACTATATGATTCCTCATCTAGGACCAAAACTTATTAGCTCTGCATCCTCTCTGTTAGGCATTCAGACTGCTAGATATGCTGCTCTGCATGGAATCTTAAATCCTTCATTTGCGGTTGCTCGTTGGCATTTGCAAGGGGCTGAAGCAATGTCTGAGCCACTAGAGGCCAGAGGTGGCCCGGCCCAACCAGGTCTCTGACAGTGAAATAAATATCTGTTATTTGTCCCATGTCTTCACTTTTCAGCTTTGGGCAAAATGAGTGTAGACACTGAGAAATAATGCTGATTATACAGAGGATTTCTCATGATAAAAGATCTGTTTCTGGGAATTTAAGTGATCCTGTAAATTAGCATTATTGATTATTTATTCTCTCCACAAAGTCTACAGATGATTTTAGAATACTGAAACTATTATTCTCCCTTGTCTAGTGTAATTACCAGAACAAGGAATAATCTAATTAAAAGACAACAAGGATGCATTCTAATTGTTCTAATAAATTATGTTAACACACAGCACATGCCATTACTTTTCAACAGGAATTTATTTAACAGATTGACAGCTTGTCCTTTACTGCCACAATCTTAAATTTCATTTCTTCTAAACAAGACAACTTACAATAGGGTAGTTAAATATTCAGAAATCTGTTGGATTGGTAAGAGAATCTAAAGATCCATGTGGCACATACAGATGAAGAATTAGATTTTGGGTTCTACAGATAAAATAATGACCCAAAATAGAAGAGGGTAAAATAGAGAAGAATAGAGTCTGAAGTAAAAATCAAAAACAGGTTGTTGGAATGAGGTAATAAACTTTTCATTTGCTTTTCTATTATCAAGCAAAATATACATGATAAGATGATACAACTCATATAATTGCATTTGCTTAATTTTAGACATTTCACACAAATCTGTTAGACACCACATGGTACACTGCATATATGAGATGGTGCCCTCCATAAAGTCATGTCATGATATGGGCAAAAATTCATTCATTACTGTTAGTCCATATGGTTTTCACAGAAAACATCAGTCTCCCTGCTTATTTGAACATAATTCAGACATAATTTGTCACATAACTATATGAGAAAGCCCTCAAGGCAGTACAGAAAATGATGTCAAGAAGAATGTGTGGAGAAATAAAATCTATGTAGAGAATGAAGGAAAGTATACAATCAATTCTAAATAAACACGGATATTCTTTACCTATTTCAAACAAGCAGATTCCCAGGTTGGCTTGTGTTATTGTCCTTGATATAACAACCTTTGATATTTAATTAGTAAGCTTACAAGTAGGAAGGGATCTTTCTCATAAGGAAGACTGCGGACTTTGTGGGAATAACTTTTCACCTCTGCAGGATTGATTCATTCAGATGTCAAGTTCATCATAGACTACGGGGCTGGCAAACATGCAGACAGTAGTTCATATTCCTAAAGCCCACTTATTTGAGAACAGCAGTCATATAGAGAAAACAAAACAAAAGATACGTCATAAAGGATGTAAAAATTAGAAGAGAAATCATCTTTTGTGTCAAAGGAATGCCTTCCAATTTCCTCCCTATCTGAATATGTCTTGGCCTACCTGGGTGATAATTTTCCGCTCTTTACTCACTGTCTATTGTATTCTAGTTCATGCCTTCATTTTTGATGGGCAACTTTCATGCTCTTTTTTTCTGGTTTTGAAAATGTGTTACTTCTTTCAAGGCCTTTAGGTTCTGAAGATGTCTTTCCTCGAAAGAGAACTGAGGGCTGGAGAGCTTCTCACCGAACTGAAGAACCCTCGCCACTGGGTCTAAATAAGATCAAGTGCCCTCTGAGAGGCAGCAGGAAAGTGGCAAGCATTTAAAAAAAATAGTTGGACTGTAAAGGAAATAAAGGGATAGTTAAATACGCCCTTATGGTACCACGTACACACTTTTTATTCTACTGTTTATTTTTTTCTGTTTCTCTGAAATTACATTTCACCAGAAGTGCGATAGCTGTTATGTAAATGACAAAATGCATTCCATTTCATTTCTAGAACCGACTCTAGATGCTTCTAAGGGGTGGGGTGGGCTATGTGGCTGGGCAGAGGGTCAGCATAGTAAATGGGAGAGGAAGAGGGACAACAAATGAGCCCCAGTCCCTGGAGGATTTGGGGACTGGGCATTTCTGGAGCATAGAATGTGAACTTGACATACCATACCTAATCTGGTATTTTTTTTTTTTCTGGCATTGGGAAATTTTCATTTAGTAAATAATGCAAAATATACCTTAAGAAATGTTACTGTTCTGACAGAAACTGACAAAAGCCAGGCAATTGGAAGCAACAGGAAAGCTGAAGCACTTCACTGAATGTGCTGCCATCTAGCCATGATCTCATTGCATGCTGCTCCACTCACTGATCACAGAGACACTGAAGTCATTCAGCAGGAAGGATGGAGTGTGTGCAAAATGGGGTGTAGAAGGCAGGGAACCAGCTGAGTCTTTTATCTTTATTGGCTGTTAACACATCCTACCAGTCCAGAAACTAAATTATGATACATATTAGACTAACGATAATGTTAATAATTCATTGAAAAACTACTTTAAAAAGAGTGTTATAGTAGCAATCATTGCTTTAAATATAACACTCACCATTTTCATCTGTTTGGTAGCTCCTCGTGGTACACAAGATAAAGCTTAAACTCCTCAGTAGAGGATTATGCCCTCTAGCCCGGCATCCATCCCTTACCCGTCTTTTCTATGGCAGCTCTTGCTTGTTCCAAGGGATGTTCTATACTTCGGCCAGGCATTCAGTCTTACAGATTCTCGAATGGACCATCGTTTCTGCTTCTCTCAGGGCTTTCGTGCAGGGTTCCCCTCCACCTGGGAACTCCTTTTACTACTTAACCTTCAGAACCTGGTTCACACATTGCTGAGAAGTTTCTACTGATTCTCTCAAGCAGTGCCGACTCTCTCTGTGTCAACATTGTGACCAGTGCCTACCTGCATTTTGTACTTACAATACATTATTGTAATTAGTTTTCATGTTTTTTTTTTCTGCCAGAATCAGAATTTCTTGTAGCCTGGTGACATTTAAATTCAATAGGATCCAGTTTATTGTGTGTGTAGGTATATATATACATATATATATATATATATGTATATATATATAAATGCACTCAGCTTATTGTGTGTGTATGTGTGTATATATATATATATGTACCATTGTGTACCATATATATATTTATATATATGAATAAATTCAATAGGATCCAGTTCATTGTATGTGTATATATATATATCTCTCTACACACACAATAAACTGGATCC